>NC_138859.1:11832196-12261032 GCF_965183815.1 Platalea leucorodia | reverse complement strand
TGTTAAAAAAGATGGGGCTATAATTAAAAATAAAAAAAATTCTCTGGGAATTATGCTGAAAACCTCCTAAAAATAGTCCCCCTGCTATTCACCTGTATATGTTTCAGAGCAATGTTGTGATGCCTAAAACAATGGCTCGCTCTTAATCATGATTGGGATCCTAGATCTTAGACATATAACGCTTGGATGAAAACATTATTAGAATTGCAGCAATCACAGAGAGAGTAAATAAAAGTAATAGATTGCATTATCAATATACCTTGCAACAGTACTGCAAGTGCAAAGGAAATGCTGCAATAGACAAAAGAGCAAATAAATAGGTTAACAACTGCTTGACAGTGTAACTCAGCAGCCACTTTTCAAGAGTTGCAGCTTCGGACAAAGGCAGAAGAACCCCAGTGGATACCAGAATAAGGATTTTGTAAACTGTGCAGATCAATTAAGATGCTACAGATAACAACTAGTAGCTTTGATTTCATACAGCATCTAGTCCCAATCCCAAAGTCTTTTATAAACAGTCACACAAAAGGTATTTTAATTATTTGACAGAATGAAAAATCATTTGAAGGAGTGCTGAGAAGGTAAGAAACAGTCAGAGTTAAACTTGGAAAAAATTTGGTAGGCTTTGATACCAGAGTCTCGATCACCTAAAGTAGTATCATATAGAGATCTTTAACAGAAAATTCCCATATACTTCTGTACAATAGAAACTCTCCTTCCTCATTTAAAACAGCAATACTCTGGATTTTAAAAAGAAAAAAAAGAAAACAAGCAGAGTAATGTTTTTCAGCTTTCAATAAATAGCCAAGAAATCTCTGTGAATACTGCTATGATCTAACAGAGTATTTTAGTTCCAACCATCATGAACTGACACATCTCCATAAGTTGCAAATTAAAGTATCTCGAAAGGATTACAGCTTTTGATTACACTCTGTGTATCTTTAATGTCCTTATTGCAGAGATTTCTTACATGTCATTTATAAAGTTACTGTTTTTATACTCACTTGGGGTAGAACCTAAGGAACAGTCAAAATATTTTCTCCAAGTCTTCCAAATTAATTTCTTAGACAAGGTTTTTTACAATAGCAGCTCAACACATTATCTTTCCTAATTAAAAACAAACAAACAAAACCCACCCTCCAAAAAAACCAAACCCAACCCAACTGAGTTCTGATAAAAGCTTACCATGGAGAGCTTTATTAGGAAGGAATCACCATGTTCTCTAAAGCAAAAAATTGGAAGATTACATAACAGAGAGGATTTACTATGTGATTACAGGCACTAAACAGATGTCCTTCATAATGCTGAACCCAATGATATTGATAACATCATTGAATGCAGAGATGAAAACAGGTTATTGTAACCCTATTTGTACTTTTTAGTGCACCTCACAGGGAATGCCTTTTTAGACTGCTCAAAATATTAACTAAGTAACAGGTCATTGCTTAAATTCAGCAATAGATTTATCAAAGTAAATATGAATGCATGGAAAATAGTATTTTCCAATAAACACTTAAAATATGTAATGAAGCAATGTAACCATTTTAACACATCAGTAATCTGTTACTCAGATAATGACAAAAGCATCTGATAAGATACATGAAGGACATCAGACTAGAAAATAAATACAAAAGTTGATCAGCAAGCAAGTTCTCTGAAATAAAGCTTACCTTTGAGCCATCCAAACTGATTATCCTGTAGACATTTCTTGTGCTGTCATAGAAGTAGGACACAGTAACAGCATGCTTGCTGGTGGGAACCCAGTTCTTCTTAGTGTTTGGGTCAATCTGGAAGACATGAGCTCGGGTGCTGAAGATGGGTTGTTCCCTGAAGTATAGAGAGTAAAAGTCATGAATCTGATTTGTATGTAATATTGTTGCACACAAGTTATCTGCCAATTGTGCCCACTGGGATGTACACATTTCACTTTGCATGATAAATTTTTCCTAAGAACTTCTGTATGTGTTGCTGCATAGAGCAGATAAGTGCATTAATATACATATGCAAGCAAAATGCAAGCCTTCTAAAGCAAAAAATCAGCACACAGCTGTAGTCAGATAAAGACAGCCATCTCTAAATATAGATTCAGCCCTGTCCCATCACCTCCCCAGCCCTCACCCTCCATCTATCCCTTTAAACTAACCGGCATCAATACATGTGTAGCTTCATCTCATTACACTGCATGTTGCAGAATGTGTACTACTTCAAACCCCCATCTTCTCAAAAATCTTCTAATACTCTGATTATTCTAATCAATCTTAGGCCATAATCTGAAATTGAACTGGCTGATTCAATGAAATTATTATTCTACAACTAACATTAATTAGGGTCAGGAACATGTGTTATGAAACCCTCACTCTTTGGAGCTTCACATCTGAACGTTTTCATAGCAACACTAAATATGTATAACATACATGGTTCAAAGTTAACTGCTTAGCAAATAAAATTACGTAAGGTAAAAAAAATTACTGTACTTCAGAATTTACAACTTATTTTTCCCCATGATCATTACCAAGACATATAGTATTGCATAGAAATCTAAAAATATTTTAGTATCACTAAGATAGTTGTCAGTTTAAATTTAGCTACATTTTACTGACAAGTAGATTGCTGTATTCTTCAGGGAATGCTGCCATCAAAACCCAAAGATATTAAGTACCAGAATTTTAAGTTGAGTTTAACTTTGTAGGTTTTTGAACTCTCTTGTTTTCTCCCATTTCCAGGATGTGAAGAAACATATCCTTTGTCCCTGCCCTCATCTCCCTTTAAGTAAGAGGTAAATTCTTAATTTTTTCTGCCCAAAATAAAAGCAAAAGAAAAAATTAGGATTTTGGGTACTCATAGTCAAAGGGTTTCAATCTGGCCTCATTACAAAGGGGTACATGTGAACTCTCAGAAATATCTCTACTGCTTGGCAGCGAGAGCAGCTGAGACCAGTTGCTTTCAGCAGCAGAATCGTATTACTCAGCTAGGAGTTAAGGCTCCTTGAAGCCCATCTGCCAGAAGATGAGGTGTTCTCCTATGTTGAATGTTAGAAGTGATACAGAACAGACCAAAGAGAGCACCGTTTCAGTGAAAGCTAAAGGAGGAGGAAGGTAGGCCAAGGGAATCAATGCACATGCTAGTCCTCCATACAAACGTCACTATACCCTCAGCACCACCTCATCTTCTCCTTCTAAATCACCAAGCTATAGGAGGTTGGGTAGCTGTTTTCCCGATCCCAATCCCTTGCACAAACACAAAGGCTATGCAAAGGTGACTTTTATAGCCCTTTTGTTTAACATAACCTTTACACTAATTCTTATCACTCTTTTGAATCTCTACAATTACTTCTTCAGTCATACCTAAACTTTAGTTCTTGTCTTCAATATTAGATACATTTTCCATTTACCTCCCAATTAAGCATACCCAAATGTAATTTGATGCATATTACCATAGTGCAACCAGTTCTTTAACTCCAGAAAGTTAAAGAGCCCATCAAAACAAAAGTCTTGGAAGCCTGACAATTATTTGGATGAAGATTGACATTGGAAGGAGAAAATAAAGGCTCTGACCACATTAACTAGAAAGACAAAAGAACTACTGAATCCAAATCATAGATGTGTGGTTAATGAATACACATTTGACCAGAAATGCTATTCAGTTCTGTCACAGTACAGTATATCACACAACTGAGGCTTTCAATATACCATGGGTTAGGATTTTCATATGTAAAAGGTAGGCAAAAACTATACAACTAAAGCAAGTGGGAGTGTCAGTAGAAGTCCAATTGTTCAGCCTTGAGTTGCTCCTCTCCTGCACTATCAACACAAAAATCTTCTATAGCCCCAGCTAAATAGCCTCAATTTGTTTGATGAGACATCCTGCATATTCCTGCTGATTGCTCAGCAGTGTTTCATAAAGACAAACCAGAGCACTTTGCAGGGCACGTATTTGTGTCTGGCATAGACATTACAGTTAGGTACAGAACAGCATTAATAAAGCTTACCTGCACTTTTTTAATCACTTCTGATAAACTAGAGTTACAGTCTTTTCTTTCCATGTTTTAACTGAAACTACAGTTTTGCTGAATAACAAGCTGTCTACACTCTGTGGCAAAAAACATAGCCACCTTCGTTAAACTAGTTGAGAAATCATGATTTTTCCAAATTACTGGAGTAATTAGGAGTTTTTTTCCAATAACGATGCTAAACTTCAGATGCCTCTAGAATGAAACCAACTAGAATACATTTTGACACTTGATGATGAACATTTATACTGATTATTTCTTCAAACAAATGGAAGTTACACACCTTATGTCTACAGGATGAAATGTGTTATAGAATCAATCACTGATTTGCCACTAAAGCCCTTCCAAGTTACTGTACAATTAGGTCATCTGTACTTTTCTGTGGCAACACACTATAGAGCTACTTAAATAACTTAATTTTTAGATTTACTAAAACATTCAGAAACAAGCAAAAGTTAATATGTAAAACATACAAGAATTACAACTTCAGCTAAACGATCTTTACTATGAGACTTTTGTTTTTTCCATTATCCACACAGGACATGATGCCCTCCCAATCTAGAAGTTTCAATTAACTCAGTTGAAGTAGTATTAGTTATATTAAATAGGAGGGTAGTTTCCTTTTTCCCTTGCTAAGTGTTCAGACATATATATATAAAAAATATAAATGTACTTGTGCCTATATAGAGTTGAGAAAGAAAGAAGAAAAGAACAACTTTAAATAAGAAAAAAACAATCCTGTAAAAACAACTATCAGTTCCTTCTTTTCCTCTTTCAGCTTTCTCTTACCGCTCCTTCACTACCACAAAGTATTTAGCATTCATTAAAAACACTAATAGGAACTAAGACAAGAACTCATCACTAATTACAAAGAGAAGCACTTCATTTTTCCAGAAATATCCTGATGCTGAACAAAAAGAAACTAACAGAATGCCATAGTAACACAGTTTGACTATTAGAAATGTCTGCTCAAGCATGGCAGAACATTAAGGCTAATATGCTGTTGTTCTTAATTCACTTTGACCATTGAAATGTTGCAGTCTAATGCAAACTAAAAAGTAGTAAGTGCTAAGTCCTCCTTGACTTAAGTGGGAATATGAGGACTAAAGAAGGATGAGAAGTACCACTTAAGGAGGTAGAGTCACACCAGTTTTTATCAGATACAGAAATCCATTTATTGATATGTGATCAGTCCTAGGCTAAGCTTAGGAGAAAAGCCATTTTGTCATCTTAATACATCCTTCTCAAAAAAATGCAGACTATTGAATATAAGAACCTAAGGGTTCCTTTCTCCACATGCAAGATTGATTAAAGCTTTCACAAAAGCAGCTTAAGTTAGTACAGAAGGTGAGAAAGAACTTTCCTTGCTAATCCATAATTAACATTTGCTTTTAAAAAAAGTATTATTCTTTGATGTGTCTGGCACTTCCAGATCATGCCAACACTAGTGCTAAAGACCTCCTTCCTCTTACTTCTTTCCCCACACTGTTTACCATGACTCCAAAGTTATTTTCATTGCCATATCTACAACTTCTCAAGGCTGGGATTCTGTTGTCTTAGTTACTGTAAAAACAGTAAGGCCACTGAAAAGAAGGTATGACTTCTACAACATTAGTTGATGTCCTACTTGCCTCCCCTTTTGGTGTGTTAATGATGCTAAAAAAATAAATAAATTACACACACACTCCCCATATCAGGATAAATTGACGGGGTTTTGGTAGTGAGGGTGCTGCACTGTGTGGGAGGAAGTCAGGGACTGCCCTGTGCAGACACAAGAACAGAGCAGGATTGGGGCTGGAGAAAAAAAGAGACACGGGGGCTGGAGCAAAGAGCTGCCCAAGCAGGAGCAGAGAGCAGACATGGGAGCAGGTACAACACTGAGGGGACTGTGGCCCATGGAGGAATTGAGAGGAGAGGAAAAAAAAAAAGCCACCAGGCACTGACCACCATCTCTTGAGTGCCACCTGTGGCTAGGGGATGGGAGACCAGGATGGGCACAGCAGACCCTGCCACGTGGCAGCCTGCATGCTCAGCACACATGCTCTGGCAGTCCCAAAGACTGCAAACTCTCTTAGTAGGCATCACACACAAGTTTTTGCAGGTAGTAATTTTGCACACAGTGAGTTCTGAGCCTCTATAATATCTGTCATCCAAGGTGATTTCTCCCCATATCAGACAACATGAATCCCCTACGTGATCTCTCAGGCATTTGCTGATTAAAAGGACAAAGACCTTTTTGCTTTTTCAAAATGACAGCATACCAAGACTACAGCTTCCTCCCAATGCCCAGCTACAGTCTTAAAAAATACTCTCCCTGGCTTGTTTTTAAAGCTGTAGCAAGCTTTTGTTACTCTAAGCAGCTTCATGAGGGATCCATGAAAAGAAATAAGGAGAGTGATTAAACGTGCAGCTATAGTCAAAACTAATTTGTCAACTATGGCATCCAAACATGACCAATGGTTTCTCAGGAGTCTGAGTCAACAAGCTCTGTAAACACAATTCAAAGCAATAGAAAAACACAGAATTTTCCTTATTCCTAAAAATGCTCTGAAGTCTGATAAATACTGTATATGGTAGCTTGTGGGACAGTATTGCATAACATTGGCTTCTTGTTGTATGGAAACTGCTCTGAAATAAAAATCTTTTTCTGGACAGAAAGTGACTGACAACTTGAACAAAACATACTCAGCATACTTGTGAAATGAATACATCTTAAGATTTTGCTTTCTATATTACATGCATATAATAAGAACTTTGATGTCTTAAAACAAGCTTTGAGATAGTAAAAAAGTAGAAGCTACAATTGAACAACCAGATCGAAATCTCTCCCATACCACCAGCGGTTTATCTAGTTTTACACTTACATTCTTAGACTTACTTTTGCTGTTATGTTTTTGGTTTGAGTCAGGTTTACTCATGGTCAGTAAAAGCTTAGGAAGTTGTTCCTAAAAAGCTTGGAAAGTTTTCTGTATTCAATTAGAAGTTAATACATATATGCGCCTATTTACCTATAAAGTTCAATGCCTTAGTTTATAGAATATGTTTTATAGCTACATAATACTGCACAGAGCAGTGCCTCCAAGCTGTTTTCTAAACTGTTTTGTTCCCATTTAACAATCAGCTTTTAGCATTAGACCTTTGACCACTTCTGAGTTAGCGTACCAAGACAAATAATACCAGCAATTTTTCAGGAGCTGAGGGGAGGAAAAATAGGCTAGAACCTTTCATTAAACCTATAAGGTTAAGAAAAAAACCCCACATTGACCTTCACCAAAAACATCATTACATACTGTATGTTAGATTTTCAAGGATCTGAAGTTTTGAGCAACTGCAGTGTTTCAGCTTGAAATCAGATATCATGCAGTACTTAATGGACATAAGATACAGCAAGTCAAAATAAAAGTGGTTTAGTGATCTGCTCATATTTTCATTTCTATGAAATTTATGTTTTGTCATGGGTGATCAGAAGACAAGGCCTTGCTGATATGCCACAAGACAGCTGCTAGGCCTGCTGGCTTAATCAGCTTTGGCCAGCTCCAATACTTTGCTTTTCCAAGGGTAAGTTGTAGCCTATGTTTTTAACATTTATATTTATAAGTCTACAATAGACATTTTGATGCCCAGCATTGCCTATTTTTAGGAAGGAAAGGTTCAAACCCCAGCCCATAAACTCTGTCCCTTCCCCTCCTCCCTTTGCCCACACTACAGCATCTACGCTTCATCCACGTTCGTTCTTTGCTCATTAGCTCTACTCTTACACATGAACAAGGAAATTTCAAAGACAGTAGAAATACAGAGCATGGTTTGAAATAATTCCAATCCTATGAAATTACAGACCAGACTTAGAAAATACTGAAGAATTATTCAAACATTTGATTTTTAAAGTTCCTTAGATGTCAAATAACTTTAGAAGACAATGGCAAACCCCTCACTGAATTGATGAAACGGCTTCTAACATTAAAGGGTATATAAATAAACAAAAGCATTGCTGGACTCCCCTCTTAGTCAAACTGCACTGCACAATGGTGACACTAATGTTAAATGGACTGAGTCATAGCTGGTTTTAGAATCCAAATTGACTTAGTAGCTTTAGTCCGGTGAATGGGAAATCACAACATGTTCTAAGTTACTGTCCAAATTGTAAAAGTTGTTTACTATTGGAAATGATTCTGTGACTGGTTCATATAGAAGTCCCTGGAAAATATCTTACAGGAAAAGACTCCAGAGCAGTGATATTACTTCTAGTGAAGGCAGACAATTATGCATTTGGTTTTGGCCATGGCAACCTTAAATTATCATGTGGGTAAGTACAAATCAATGTCAGAAAAACAATCTGAGTACAGGGATTAAGGAAGGGAGATAGGCCTGTGGAAAACAGAACAAGAAGAGAGAATAAAGATGTAACAGAAATACCATGGTACCCATTCCAACGGAAATGTGACAGAGAACTTCATATTAATCCAATTTTATACCTGCATCATTTTGTATCATCCTAAAGAGACAGCATATCACACAATCCCACATGATTAATTTAATAAGGAGTTGTTGGTGATGCTGGCAACCCCTTTTCCTCTTCTTTACCAAGTGTTTTTTGTTTTGTTTTTTAAGTATTTGTACAAATAGCAGAATTAATAAAAATTGGTCTAAAACCAAATTCTAAGTCGCGGTTGGACCTCTAGTGTCTAACAAAAGCAAACTTCCACCTGAAACCTTCCTGGCTTTTGAGGCAGAACATCTGACCCAACAGATTCCCCTGTGACTATTAGGAGTTGAGTGCTTGCTCTCTCAACAAGCACTCTAATAAAGTCTTTCCAACCTGGACCTTTTATTTTATCTTTGATAAAATTCTCAGAAATCTGTTATCTTTGAAATGTTGTATTGAGTTTGTGTGGCAAGGTTTTGGTAGAAGGGGGGGCTACAGGGGTGGCTTCTGTGAGAAGATGCCAGAAGCTTCCCCCATGTCCAACAGAGCCAGTGCCAGCTGGCTCCAAGATGGACCCACCGCTGGCCAAAGCTGAGCCAATCAGTGACAGTGGTAGTGCCCCTGGGATAACATATTTAAGAAGGGGGAAAAAAAACTGCTGCACAACAGCAGTCGTAAGCGAGAGGAGTGAGAATATGTGAGAGGAACAACCCTGCAGACTCCAAGGTCAATGAAGAAGGAGGGGGAGGAGGTGCTCCAGGCGCCAGAGCAGAGATTCCCCTGCAGCCCCTGGTGAAGACCATGGTGAGGCAGGCTGTCCCCCTGCAGCCCATGGAGGTCCACAGTGGAGCAGATATCCACCTGCAGCCCATGGAGGACCCCACACTGGAGCAGGTGGATGTGCCCTGAAGGAGGCTGTGACGCCATGCGAGAGCCTGCGCTGGAGCAGGCTCCTGGCAGGACGTGTGAACCCGTGGAGAGAGGAGCCTACACTGGAGCAGGTTTGCTGGCAGGACCTGTGGTCCCACGGGGGACCCACGCTGGAGCAGTCTGTTCCTGAAGGACTGCACCCCATGGAAAGGACCCACTCTGGAGCAATTTGTGGAGGACTGTCTCCCATAGGAGGGACCCCACACTGGAGCAGGGGAAGAGCATGAGGAGGATGGAGTGACAGTAACAACATGTGATGAACTGACCACAACCCCCATTCCCCGTCCCCTGCGCCGCTTGTGGGGAGGAGGTAGAGAATTTGGGAGTGAAGTTGAGCCCGGGAAGAAGGTGTTTTAAGATTTGTTCTTATTTCTCGTTATCTTACTCTGGTGTTAATTGGCAATAAATTAAATTAATTTCCCCAAGTCAAGCCTGGTTTGCCCGTGACAGTAATTGCTGAGTGATCGCTCTCTGTCCTTATCTTGACCCACAAGCCTTTTGTCATATTTTCTCTCCCCTGTCCAGTTGAGGAGGGGGAGTGATAGAGCGGCTTGCTGGGCACCTGACAGCCAGCCAAGGTGAACCCACCACAAATGTCAATATCCCTATAAAAACTAGTTGAAATTTGAGAGTTATTGAGGTGGGAGGGGGAACAGTTGCACTGTATTTGCATACTTTAAAACCCTAGGTTTAAAAAAAAAGAAAAATATCTCAATTTTTTTATACGGAAGTCAGCGATTATGGACTTTCATTAGTAGAAAAAATGTCTACTTATGATTATTTGTATCAATGAATAAAAGTTTCTGTATGACACAGGAGGCAAGTCAGGAAAGCAGATAACTTCAAAATGTAGGGCAGAAAAGATGTTTTAAATCAGATTCCTTCCGATAATGTTTTGGCACATCCACTGATGTGGATGAGCATATAATCCTATAAAATAGTCCATTTGGGGAAAAAATTAACCACTGTATACATGCTAATCTCAACTAAATGCTCAGTAAACCCATACATAAGATGTTCCAGAGAGGGAAGGGAGAGAAGAAAGGCAGAAGAGTATCCTACAAGCATGCACTGTAAGACAATTGCAGACAGCACTAACAATTTATAGTCATCATATAAAATCGCAAGAGCTAGGATTACCATACCTGGGGAAATAAGGATCTTGCTATTTAACAAAAAAACCTCTACAAAACCCAAAAAACAGAATTATGAAGAGCAATGAGAAAGTTCATTTAAACTCATTCCTCTTCTGTCTGAGCTTCCCGTTCATAAGAGACCAGTGAAGGATAGTAGTTATTGGTAAAATTTAGAAGAGTAAAGAGCTTCTTCCACAGCATAGATTTTAAATTAACTGTAGCACAGCATAGATTACAGTCTCACAAATTTAATAACATCAGCAACATGGAAGCAGGCTGTCGTGGTTTAACCTCAGTCAGCAACTAAGCATCACACAGCTGATCGCTCACCCTCCCCTCCCCCCGATGGGATGGGGGAGAGAATCGGAAAAAAAAAAGTAAAACCCATTGGTTGAGATAAAGACAGTTTAATAGGACAGCAGAGGAAGAAAAAACAAAATAATAATGATAAAAGAATATACAAAACAAGTGATGCACAATGCAATTGCTCACCAACCGCTGACTGATGCCCAGCCCGTCCCTGAGCAGTGATTGGGGGGGGGGGGAAGGAAAACCCTACAACAGCAGAACAAGCACAACTCTGCAGACATAGAAGCAGACAGGGTGAGAGCACAAAGTTGCTTTGGGATCCAGAGATGTTGCTGGTGAGCCAGAACTCCATGCTTTGCCTTACAAGCAGGCCCAGCAACCCTCTCCTTTCCAGGGGCCCAGAGGAGGAGGATGAGGAGGAAGGCTCCGACAGGACATGATTTTCAATCTACTGCAATCTCCAGAATGCAAGCCTATTCCCATCCAGCATGTTTTCCTTGTCATGTTTCACAGACACCCTCAAATTAGTTCATGGACTCTTTGAGATGTAAAGTTCAGTAGTTTCCTTTGCAAAACAATTTTCAGCCTGTGAGAAGAGCTGTTACTGCCACTTGCAAATGACTAATTAGACCAACTGATGCTAACTGAACAAGGTGAGAATTAAGCCAAATCGGATGAGGCTACTTAGGTGCTGTTGCTGAGGCATAGATGGGGAGAAATAGCACCCTGCAAACACATGAAGACTCTTTTGATGTTAATCGTGCTGTTTGGTGGGATATAAGGGTCATAAGACCCTTATAGAAGGGTGGTAGAAGTACCACCCACAGTAGCACATTCAAACAATTGACAGACTGAACCCCCCTGCTTTGTCCTGACATGAAAGCATGAGACTGTCCAAAAATCAACACCCTCTGTTCTAAAGTTTGGTTGGATCAATTTAGTTGCTGTAATTAAATCCTTCAGCAGCATTGACAAGTGTCACTGCACATCAAGAAGGAACCAAGAACAGAGGATTGGCACTAGGACTAGTGCTATATGTCACAGGTATATGGCAACAGAGACAAAGCTGAGGCATTTGACAATAGAGACAGATGAGGATTTTGGAACCTAAAAAGGAATAGAAGGAAGACAAAAATCATAGAATCAATTCATCAAGTGTTTCCACTGAGATAAATCAGCAATTATGGTAAACAGTGATAGTATTTAAAAATTAGTATTTTTAGATGAAGTTTAACTGATGTTTTTCAGATCATCTTTGACTTTGAAAGAAAACACTCAACTAATACTAGTCATAATTTTGCTATTCTAAAGACTAGATCTCTCAGCAACTTGTTCACAACAGAAAAAACAAGGAATACGCATCTTCTTTGTTTATTATAAGACACTTGGAATTTGTCTCTAAGATATTTCTGTAGCAAAATAAGGTTTCCTCACTTGGCACCACAATCTTTAGCAACCCCTCCTTGTAATGCTTCTTACTAGCTTTCTTTCATTACCTTCTTTATTGGCTTTAAACTTCCATTTGCTTCCTTGTAGGTCTTCATACAGAAATGATCACACCCTCTTACTACTTCTCACTCCATCAACCAAGTCCACCTCACCTTTTTCTGCATCTCCAAGTTACTAATTTTGACATGCCTTCTACGTGTGAAAATGCTTTTTATTTTAGTGGGCCTGGCACTTGTCATTCCTTTCATTTCCAGTTTAAAACCCACAAACCCCTTATTTAACATTAAGAAGTTGTCAGTTAACAGTTTTGAGAGCTTTTACACTTAACCCTCAGAAATAAACACCTTTAAATAAATTATTAGCGCAACCTGCACTTTGACTGCAGACAGCTCAGTCTTCAGTCATGCCTTCACCAGCACCAGTGGAAGTATCAGAACTTACATATGGAGTGAGTGGAATGAACCAGGCTGAATAAACATGCATTTCATCATTATCACCATCAACTGATCTTCAAACAATTCACAATTCCTTTAAGACTGCTACAGCTGCATGCTAAGTTTCAAAAAGAATCATTGGTCCACGTCACAAGATGAGAATTGAATTGTATCAAGGAACTGAATTAGACTCCTAGAAAGGTAAACAAATTAATTTTATATTCATAAATAACAAATCAGTTTGAAACATCCCACTGAGCACTGCAGGAACTATAAAGCCTCTTTAATTTGCTTTGAGTATGCTATTACCATACCAGCAAGTCCCTCCCTTTTGATAACTTACAGCCTAGTAAACACTACTGAATTTCAGCAGCAGTGGTTGCATCTATATTGAGCTGTAGCTGGAAGTGACAGATCACCGTTTCCTTGATTGTTCACACCACATGTATGCCAAACAGGTTCTGAGATTCCTCCTAAGGCTGAACACCCAAATCCTGTCCCTGACAGGCCTCCGGAGCAGTTTGCTCATCAGATCACTCAAGGCATTCCTAGGACGGCTCCAAATCCCATTTCCCCCAACAACATGCCTTCCACTGTCAGGCCACTTCCCACCATAATGGCAAGATTCACAGCAAGCATACAGGGCACAATCTGTTTTTAAATATACTAGTACGACCATACACTGTGCCTGGAGCAAATGGTGTCCTGCACAGCCTGCTACAGAGGCTGATGTGGGAATAGGTACACAGGTCTGCACAGTAAATGTCAGCCAAGGGACTGTGCCAAGTATTGTGCCATGGGGACAGGCCCCTACTACTGGAGAGGAATGGCCATACCTGGACTAGACTGTCTCACTGATGAGCAGCTCATAGGGAAGACGACCGTGCTGGAAGCAGAATGGCTGCATCAGTACTACCCTTGGGTATTGCTATCCGAATAACATAAAGAAACATTTCTTTACTGACAGCTCATGCCCTTGCTTTGATTGCGCTGGTGGAGGCTGGTAAAGACAAAGTATCACGTATTAGTTGTACTGGAACTAGATTAACAACTAGTTGCAAAGGATACTTTAAAATATAGTTTATACTTCAGAAAGGCACCTACAATTACTGTAGTTCTAGCCCCAAGATAGCAGGTAGGTATCAGGGCTCTACCAGATGGAAGTTAGTTTACTTGTTGGAACTGTAATTACAGGACATCATCAGATCTCGGGAAACTGCCCAGCATTTTGACAAACTAAGCAACAAAATGCATACCATACAGTTTGTGCATAAGTGTTGGCTCAAGTGCCTGTGTGACAGATAAAACTGGAATTTTCTTATTTATTTCACATGGAATTGGAATTGCCTACATTAAAGGCCTATACTTAATAGCTCAAGCAATAAATACATGCTACTATGGTTAGGAAGCATCTAATTGAAGACCAGGAACCAGTGCTTTTTAAGAGCTAGTTAGTTATTTCAGTATGGCCTCTTTTTATGAACAGGAACTATGTTCCTTACACGGTACCTGAATGAACTGGTAGGGTTCAATGCATTCAAAACCTATGTACGAACCAAGAACTAGAAAAGCCTCCCTCACTCCTTTGCATAAATATCAGAACAGATATTAAACAAAAGAAGACAAGTCCTTGAAATAAACAGTGGCCAGAAATGAGCAGGTTTACTTACAGAACACTTGCCATTGCAAAGTCAGTTTTAAAGAAAGCTGTGTTTAAAAACATTTTACTTAGGAAAGACTATACCATGCTTTGCATAACTGGAACACTTAGATGCTCACATGTTTATGTCCAAAAGAGGCTTAACTGAAGCATCAAATACAAGTCCATGTAGCAGAAACTGCCATTTCCCACTCTCTAACAGGTTTTGTGTTTAGAAACAGAATGCCATGAGTAGGAAGTACTAAAATTATACTTAATTGGAAAAAAAAAAAACCCACACCCAAAAAAAACACCACAAAAAAACCCCTCAATGTTTACAAGCAAATGAAGATGAACAGTTCTTTAGGAAGATAAACAACATACATATAAGACAAGATGATTTAAAATAAAATTTTGTATTTGCTAGTTAAAATATCAGTTTTAATCATTACTTAGTCTGCTCTGTGTGAAGTTTGATCATGACCACTAATTTCCCAAACCTCTAGCATACGAGCATATTCATTTACAAGCTCAATGGTATCTGAAACCAGAAGTCTTGTCTTTTTTTGTTGTTGTTGTTGTTATTTGCCTTCATTAAGGTGTCAGGTGACATAAGTGAGTCACCATGACTGCCAAGTTTCAATTAAGAAGGTTGATTGCTATTGTGCCACTCTGGTTAGGGATATTTCTTGTTCAATACAAGCTTCTCATAGAAGAATACTAGCCACATTTTTCAAATGTGAAAGACAAAATTTCACTTAGTGATCATAACCAGCAATGCTAATCATAAACTTTGTGTTCTAATCAAGTTCTTAATAGCAGCACACAGTCATCTACTTTGCTGCAAAACTGGTATTCATATGAGGTAGCATTCAATGATCTGGTTTTCCAAAGATCAGTTAACTTACCCACAGTCTGAAATCATCATTCTATCCCTCCCAATATTTCTCCTCTACAATGAGGAAGCTAGCAAGACTTGTACAGGGTAAAGACAAAAGTCTGTATTTTAATAACTGGGTAAATACCACCCATATTCTTACTGAGGGAATTCAGAAAAGTAGTTTCATATGTAAGTTGCAGGATCATCAAGCCAGCTATTTTTAGGGTCTAAATAGACTCATTAGGATTTGTCCAGAGCCATATAGGACATCAAATCAAACCTCTGTTCCAGGTTCCCACTACATAACTAGCATTTTTCCAAGGTTGCAGAAATGTTTGGATGGTTGGATTTTGTAAAACCACTTTGAACTCAAACATAGTGTTGACAGTTAATATTCTTCCTTGAGAGAATCCTCCTGCCAGGGTGTTCAACTATTCTTTTCCAAATTAATCCAGATACATATGCAACATCCAACCCATTGCTGTAAGTGACAGCAAAGTCCTCTGAATCAGGAAGGTCTTGAGTTTTACAAAAACAATAGCCAGTAGCAGGAGTAACAAGACAAGTGAGAAGGTGAAACAGAAGGTAATCTTTACAAGATGTAAACTTGGGTCCTATCTGTAATGGCTGAATTAGTGCAAGCAATTTGAGGATTACCATGTTCATCTTTGAGCACTCAAGAGCAGCAGTATTCTTTAAATATAGGATTTAAGGTTGTTACTGAGGAGCAGAAGAGAAGGACTCTCTAAACTTATTTTCATGCTAAGTAAAGGTAGTACTTTGTAAGAACAATTGGGGAAGTAGCAGATTATTTTCCTTTGTCTAAGAACTTAGCTCCAGAATTATATTAATTCTCAAATCCTGCCAATGATAAGTCAGTCACAGATGTTATAAAAAAGGCCCCTATAATGCCCTCCAGTCCATCCCAATAATAGACATATTCTAGCTTTTGTTCCAACCTGATTTTAAAGCTCCATAATTAATGTGGACAAAAAGGGAGGATTTTTTTTAAAAGCTGTATCATACATTTAAGGTCACCAAATACATAATTATCAGTAAAAATGATCTCAGATCTTGGGTGGCCCATTAAGATCTGTTGTGAGAGACATGGACAGCATTTGCATTCAGATGTGAGGTAACTAGGGAATCTAGAGTTTAGCGCTCACCTTTCACAGAAATCCCATCAAAAATGGATCATTACTTAACCATGTGCTTCAGCACCTGTGTCTTTTTCCAGAAAACTTCCCAAAGATCCTGGGAGTTTTACTATTGTGCATAGTCAGACATGCTGCAATCTGAGCTGTGTAGTGCTTCTGAAGAACCAAGTCTATCTAGGACTCAAACCAGCAAGACACCACCTATTCCCAAGCACTGCCAATCATTTCCTGGTAGGAACCCAGTTCCTATCTATGTCTAGATGCAGAGAGCTCTGGATGTCTGGGTAGTAGGCTTGCTAAAGCAGACACAGGGAATCCTTCTGTTTTGTAAAAGAACAAGAACAAATATTGACATGGAAGGGACATATACTGTGATGTTGAAAAAGCACTTAGAAAACAATATCCAGAAGCTGAAAATAAGTTAAGCCAAGATAAATTGATCCTGTCTAATTGCAGGTTAACTCTTTTAGTCACACACAAAGTGAAAAATACAGCTAGTGCAAAAGCACAGGTCTCCCAATTTCAAAGTCAATTGGCCAAGTAGCTGTTTAGGGCCCCAGTTACTGTATGCAATGATTTGACAACAGAGCTACATAGCATACATTATTCCATATGCTTATTTTTGTTGGTATGGAAAACACTTCATACCCTAAGAAGCCCTGAAACAGCAGCACACTCCACAGTCACATGTCTGTGACATCAAATATCACACAGTACATTCTTTTAGCTTTTTGTACAGACAAGCCAGGGCTAGCAGACTATTGGAAATGAACAGGCACAAGAAGTAGGGATTGCAAGAACACATGTCAAAGATTATTTATTTCACCAACGCTTCACTGTAAAGTGTTGACCATTTAAAGGTCATTCTTCAGTTTTCAAAACTCAAGGAAGATCTCATTATATGTCCTGTTACAAGAATAGCTTCAAGATTAACATACTGTTTACAGAATAAGTCATTTAAATGCATTTAAAAAAAAAAATATTCTAAAACCCTGGCAATATTACCTATTATGGTTTTTACTATGAAAGACACTATGAAAGTGGGAAAAAAATGCCATTTCTCAACAAGCTGAGACTCAACTTAGTTGACAGTCTCAAAAGAAACTTTCCAGACTTCAGCTTCAGAACTGAGGAGCAAACTCAGACAGGGATAGCTATGAGACTGGATTTTTTTTTTAAAACACTTCCTGCCAAGATAAACAGACACTGCTGTAGCAAAAAGTAGATCTATCCCACCTGTAATGACACTTCCCTTGTGCTAACCCTGTATTTGTACAGCTGTGCAGTCAGCTAGGTTACAATACTTGATGTGGCTCACTGCATAGTCAAATGTTTGTGCTGCAGTACAGACAACAGGAAAAAGCAGCCCCCATCTTCTGTTGTCCCCACTTTTTGGTGGCAAGCTCAGTGAAAACTTAATGATCAAGATGTTGACAAAGAATGCAACCACAAAGATGGACAAAACAGTGCCTGTGAACCATTTGCAAGTATATGGAGGAAGAAGAAAAACTTGAGAGGAACTATGTACTTCAAGTTTTTCCCTGTTTATTCAGGTAAAAGCCATTACTCAAAACCAGTGATACTGACTGCTTAAGTTAGCTAACTTGATATCTGTAGCGGGGGGGGGGGATCATGACAAGATACTGGAAATGTCAATATATGCTTGTACCTGGCAATCCAGCATGATCTATTGCATGTTTAAACAGTGTCTCCCTAGACTAAATTTTTTTAGTGATGACAGGCATTCACCACTACTTGACACCAGAAAAATGTGTCAGAATGCAGTGTGTTGCTATAAGTATATTTGTGATGCAGTTCCAGAAAATCAATACAGTATCCAAACACAGTTCCATTACTTTGCAGAATGGAGTAGACGACATTAATACTACTACCACGGCTCTGTGTAGGTGCAACAGAGCCCAACACTGCATGTGCAAGGCCCAGGTGGAATAAAACCACAGCTCCCTCTAGCCTCATCTCCCCTCTAACCTCCCTGTTCTGAGCACAATACTAATTTTGGTGGATCCCAAATGGCCCAGCCTTGGAAAAAATAAAAACTAAGATACTCACAACAGAATGGGGAAAAGAAACCTATTATCAAAATTAGATCTAAAAGCAGATTTTTTCATAGCGCAATGCTTCCACACTCATTGCACCTTACTTTAAGACAGAATACATCTGAAAAAGCCTTGCAGGGAGAGCAGCACAAAACCCTGAACTAGAAAGCATGTTCTTGCAAAATTTTTTACAGAGGGCTTTCACATAAGTAGAGCCTTTAAATACACATTTCAACTGAACATGGTATCTTAAAAAAAAAAAAAAAAAGATGGACTGAGTACTCCAATTTTTATTTTTACTTCAAATAATACAGAATACTTTGTCCCTTTGTTCATTGTTACAGTTTCCTGTTGCTAAGACTATAACCACACATGTGGGGAAGCCTGAGATTTTTCTCTTGAGAGCGTGCAGGATTGTCTCAGATACAAAGGGCACATTCTTAAAACACAAGCACACTGAATTTCTGTGTGTTTATATATATACACACACATATTCATGTCAGTTCCAGGTCTGGTCTCAACCTCATTGGATATCTCTACATCACACTCACTGCCTTGCCAGATGCCTCTTAAACTTTAACTACTGGACTAGAAGAGCCATCATTTCTTGGAAATTACTTTAGGCCTAAACAGCTTCAGAATTAAAGATATCTAAAAGAGTGGAAGAGCTAAGTTTCTAATCTGTATGAAGTGTTTGCATTGTTTAGATGATCACTGATCTGGAATACATTGGAAAACCATAGGCTCAGCTAAAATCATGTCCCAGGCACCTATACTAATGAGAAACTACTAGCAAATTAGTGTTACATCACGAGATAATGCTCTTCTCTTTGTAGTACACTAATGCGTAGACATAGATTTGGAAAGCTGTGATTTAAAGAGTGATCAGCTAAGAGCTTTAAATCAAATTACAGTCTTAAGAGACAATCATAAAGAATAAATGTTTTCCAGCAAAATTCCCATAAAAGTGATATCTGAATTCTACTTATTACTTTTACTAATTAGCAAGCAGAAACGCTCTAAAGCCAGTTAGGTGTCATTGCCTCCCCTGATTAGAAGTGATGGCCTGTTACAGTATTTCAAGCTATTGCAATCTCTGTGGCTTTGAGACTGCATGCTTCCTCAAGTATTGGCTTGACATCTGCAAAGATAATGGAAATTGCGGTAGGGTAAGCACTGTTTGAGAAGGAGAAATCACAAGCACACACACACAAAACATTCATCTGATGTTTGCCTTGAGACACTGAGAATAAAAAATAATCTCAACATGATGAATGTGAAGAACTGAAATGTTTATTTTCAGCAGAACTAGGATTTCACCCAGAGAGCTGGTCTATACAATCTTTATAATGCATGGAAATACTGAAAAAGATCAGTCGCAACCTTAAGGTATTATGAATACCTTCACTGGATCAGCATGGAAATCATCCCCCATGGCGTTCAGGACACCCATTTATGTGTTGCCAGGCCAGAAGAGCTGTTTTAGATTTCTCATGCTTATTTCATGGTCATAAAACTACTGTGACAGAAGATAATTTAAGTATGGTAGTGGTACCATGATAGCATGGTCCATGCAATTGCTGCCTGACAAAGTAGTTTATTAACCATTTCAAGCTGATTTACATACAGTACATCTGTCTAGGTATTTATACCTTACTAACTTTTTTCAGAAAATCAAATTTTGTGGGTGTTATCTATAGTAAGTAATGTTGACCTGGTTTTGTTACACTACACACTGCTACAGAAGACAGCATGAACTACTTTGCTGCCATTGCTTTCCCACAATAGGCGTCTCATTTTACCCTTGAGATAGCAACATGACCAGGAATTGCAGTAACACTAAACTACTGCCAAGAAGCTGTACCTTCTGCTCTATTATCTGCAATATTTCTGTGTCAGAGGAGCACAGTTGATGGAACTGTTGCTAAGACAAAGTTTTGGGAGAGCTATCATTAAGCCTTGTGGGAAGGGAAAAAGACAGGTTAAAGAACCTGAGTCAGGTCAAATTCAACAGTTAACAATATTTCTGGCTCCTAACAGCTTTATAGTGCTAATGTCTTGTTATCCAGCTAGGGAAAGGAAACCAAAAAGTTTAAGGACAAGACTTTGGTTTGGAAACACCTAAAAAAGCAAGTCAACAGGTAGCAAACCAATTTCCACAGCAAGATTTGTCTATCCCATATGCTCAAACAGTATAGATTTTCACATATTATTAGATTTTAAAGCTTCAAACTGGCTTTGTATCATGGTTTAACCCCAGCCGGCAACTAAGCACCACACAGCCGCTTGCTCACCCCCACCCCGGTGGGATGGGGGAGAGAAACAGAAGAGTCAAAGTGAGAAAACTCATGGGTTGAGATAAAGACAGTTTAATAGGTAAAGCAAAAGCCACGCACGCAAGAAAAGCAAAGCAAGGAATTCATTCACTACTTCCCATGGGCAGGCAGGTGTTCAGCCATCCTCAGGAAAGCAGGGCTCCATCACGTGTAACGGTTATTTGGGAAGACAAATGCCATCACTCCGAACGTTCCCCCCCTCCTTCTTCTTCCCCCAGCTTTATATGCTGAGCATGACATCATATGGTATGGAATAGCCCTTTGGCCAGTCTGGGTCAGCTGTCCTGGCTGTGCCCCTTCCCAGCTTCTTGTGCACCCCCAGCCTACTCATTGGCAGGGCAGTCTGAGAAGCAGAAAAGGCCTTGACTCTCTGTAAGCACTGCTCAGCAATAACGAAAACATCCCTGTATTATCAACACTGTTTTCAGCATGAATCCAGAACATAGGCCCCTGCTAGCTACTATGAAGAAAATTAACTCTATTCCAGCCAAAATCAGCACACTGTGTGTGTTTAGAATTCGCATGATATGTCAATTCCCCTACAACTACAGTATCCTCTCTTCAAAATGGGACTCTGCATCCTGAGTGCTTTAAAGAGACACATTTGACTAACTCCCCATCCTTCAACAAGGGTAAGAGCTAGGAGTGGATCAACCAATAACAGCCATTTTCCTCTAACTGCCAAAAATTAAATTAAAATACTTATTTTAGGTAACTACGATGCTAATAAATACATCCTAAAATACTCATCTTCCACAATATTCTCTAGCCAACTTAAGAACCCTAGTATTCTAAATCTGCCATCTCAAATTGACACATATCATAACCATCTTTATGAAGATAAAATACTAAATATAGTCCAAGAAAAGTGAAGAGAAGCTAAAGTCTTTATAAAAAGATACCTTGATTAACGTGACATGATAGAGACAAGCACATCTTACAGAAGCTTTGCTGAATGATGAGGAATTATAAGGTAAACAGTAAAGGGAAAAGCTAGTAAGATGAATTTGGATACTTGTCCACAGCACAGAAGACCATAAAGTAAAGTAGTTACAGAGAGAATACTCATTGATAAACCAGGAATTAATCCAAGAGATTAAGTTTAACAGGACATCAAATTCTCAACCTTACCAGAATTCATGGCTGTGCAGTTTCCATACTGCTTCTAGCATGAAATGCATTCATTCCAGCCTGAGCAATGACTGCATCATAGTCCACAAATACTAACCTCTAATTCCCCTGCTAGAAAGTAAAAGCAGTACCAATGACCAGTAAAATAAGGTGATGATTTGCAGCTTTCAACACAGAATTTACCTGGTCAATGTATACAATAATCTGGGCTACCAATACACATCCTGAGTATGTTTACTTAAGATCTATTTCTTAAGGATTTTTAATATAATCAAATCTCTGCTCAAAGACAACCAATTGCGCAATACCGACAAATTTTGTGTTTCTCAATACTGGCAATACAAAAGAGACACATTATGAACTGGGACAGAACATACTAAGGTCATCTTATTTACACAAATGTTTTCCTATTGAAGAACGCTATATTCAGTGTGGTCAACCCAACAGAAAGGCCCGCACAAATACACGGGTATATCACTCAATAGTGACTATTGATAGGAACTTGTCTTTATGCAACAGGGATGAGGAACTAGGAGAGAGGGAGAGAGAGAGACTGGCAGGTAGAGAATCAAGAGTGGACATCCTATGCTAGAGTGCCTGGCCTGTACAATCCCCAGGGCTTGATTTGTTTACCTTCTCCTGTGATATGAGGGACACCCACAGACATATGGGATACAGCACTAAGAGTGGCTCCTAAACTACTGGACCCTATAGACCATTCTCAAGTTTCAAGTTTCTGAAAACAAATATTTAATAGCAGCACAGCTTCAGAGACCAGTCACCCACAGCTTGGTATTCACCACATACACAGTGCATAATTACCTGGCTTGCCTGATGGTATTCAATGAGCCGAGCAGGCTGAACTATACTGGCAGAACAGTGAATTCTTCGCTATAAAAAATGAGACTAAGCCACTGCTGGTTTGGCAAGCCAATTCCTCTCCCCCATCCCAAGTTTTCTGTGTTCTGACCATTGGAATAGGCAAACTCTCCACCAGCCGGGTACTACAAGCTCACTGTACAAGCTTATGTAGGATAGCAGTACCCACTAAATATTGAATACAGTACACTGACCCTCACGTGGCCAGGTACATGGATTATCAACCATTTTGCAACTTGCTTCTAGAGCACTCAATTTTAAGACCTTAGTAGAGCATCAGAAGACTATTTTTATAACCACAGTGTTAACAGTCCAGTACATCTTGATCTAGAAATAGTCTGAAATCCATGGGCAATTGCATTTAGATGCTAATACAAATAGCTACTGAAACAAAACCTCTATTTTGAACATTAGCAAATGTCTGATACTTAACCACAGATCCACAGAGCTGGTGCTGGCCCTGGCTTGGATGCGCTCACTCACTCATAGAGAGCAAAGAGCTTATCAGTAACACATACCTACATTGCTGGTTTTGACCACCTTGTTAAAAGATAGTCTGCAAAGGAACGCTATATTGCAATAACCCAGTGTGTACTGCCTAAAGAGTCTTCAAAATATTTACAAGTTTTGTCTTCTTGACCTTAACATGCCAAGATACTACTTAAAAGTCATGACACCAACTTTACACCCTTTCTCCAAATAATTTTTATAGTCCTTCAGTATTTAGGATTATTTCCACTCCCTCTACAGATATGGATTTGCACTGTTCATTAAGAAGCTACCATGTTAAAACACTAGCAGTACTGGAGTTTATGAAATGGAGAAATTAAGGTGGTTTTTTTTTTTTTTGTAAGTCGGGTTTTTGTTTTCAGAAGTGCTCAATTTAATTCTGAAGAAAGTACAAAGTTTACTCCTCTTCAACAGTTCTCTGTATTTGTAATACGATACACTTAACTGACATATGTACAAACACAATACTGATTTTAAATAAATTAGATGTTTTCCATTATTTGAATTTTAAAAGCTACATAATTCTGTGTCTGTTTAGCAGTTTTAAGAATATATACCAAAAACACTATATCATCATTTAGCCTTTTGGCAGGTTTTTGAAACACATTATCACTTTCTTGAATATGTAGACAGCTGCAAGCTTGGGTTTATTCTGTTTGGGATTCTTTTTTTTTTTTTTCAAATGGAAGGGAAGACAACAGGAAAATAAAAACTAGCCTAAGAAGTCATTCCTTCCTACATCTTGTACAGTGAGCCCCAGTGACTAGGACAGAGCCAAGAACACAGCTGTTATCACCCTACGTGCAAGGAAGTTAATAAATTGGAGAATTCCAAGTGTCCTTAACTGCTTGAGGAAAGAGACGCTTTTAACTTCCATATTACTATATCAATTTCACATTTGAATTCCTGAATAACCAAAATACAAAAGGACATGAGTTATAACTTTTATAGTCTGAACTATGTCATAAAGTCTTAGAAAACCAGCATCTTGTTAATGCATTAAGTCTGCCTCCACCTTGCAGTTAGCCAAATCATACTGAGTTTCTGTTGCTTTTGAACATGGATGAGTTTCCATTCTATTGAGAGGTTATCAGGCTACCTATAAACCTACAAGGTTTATTTTTTCATCTCACTATACAAATTACTAAGAATACAACTGTGAAAAGTTTTCACAGGTATCTATATCACTTTTATAGCTACTAAATTAGATGTGATCGGGTTCATTTTAAAGATTTTATTCCTTCTAATTTCCTTAAAGCCTCAAGTGGATGTCCCAATTTACTTAGGGGACCTGCTGTAAAGCAGATTTCCCTAGAGCCTTCTTCACTATATTGGGAAATTCACACCTTGTTTTTATATCCTCTGAAAACTCCAGAAGAGTTAAAACGAGCCTTCGCTGCTCTTAAGTTTCACCTTGTCACACTGAGCTTAAAGCAGTCGTTTTCAGGACTGACCAACCCTAAAAGACCAGGGGAAGGTCCTCACGGTGGGGATCTGGAAGCCAAGGCGGCTCTTCCAGCGATCCGATGTGGCTACGGAGGGGGGGGCAAACCTCTGCAGATCACGGTGCGCCCCGCTTTTCTTTCATCAGGTGGATGCACAGCATCGATCGCAGCAGGAATCCTGCTCCTTATGCACCCAGCCAGTAAAACCACTCGCCTCCGTGCGCATTCAGCAGCGCCCGCTTGAACAGCAACAGCTCGCGCGGGCAGCCGCTTCCACCCCCCCGCCCCGGCACCGCCCCGGCGGCCCCCGCGACATCCTTACCCCATGGCGGCCGGCGGTGCCGCGTCCCCGAGGCGCTCCTCGCCGCGCCTCGCCGCAACGGCAGTTCCGCAGCCCCGTGGCGGCAGCAGTCCGCTGGGCTGGGCTCGCCGCGCCGCCGGCTCGCAGCTGCCGGGCCGAGCGGAGCCGACCGCGCGCTAGGGAGCGCCCCCCGCGGGCCGGGCTCCCATAGCCGCCGGCCTCGCCAGGCGCCCGCAGGCAGCGGCTCCGGCCCTCGGGCGGGCGGCAGCGGCGGCTCCGGGGGCAGACGGGTCCCCTCCTGCGGGCGGACGGGGAGACGCTCGCCTTCTCCGCGAGGGCCTGGCGGCGGCCGACGAAAGCTCCGTACGACTCAGAGGCGGAGCGGGATAGGGCAGGCGGTGCGCGCAGGGCTCCACGCCGCCGCTCCTCCTAGCACCCCCGCCAGCAGCGTGGCGGGCACCAATGCATTCTCTCGAGGAGGCAGAGCGAGCCGCGGCACCGGCGCTGGCATTAGGCTCCCGGCGTGCGGCGGCCGCGCGTCCCCCGCGGGCACCGGGGAGCCGTGCTCCCCGATCCGCCCACCCCCGGCTGCAGAGATGCGGAGCGCCGCTCCTCCTTCCCGCGGCGGCGGGTCCGCTCCTCGCCGTCACGCCTTCTTCTGCGGCGAGCGGGCGGGCATCGTCTTGGGGCGCGGCGGGTCGGCCACCGCCAGCGGGAGGGGCCGCCGAGCCCACGCTCCTCTGCGGCGAGGCCGCGGGCTCAGCCCCGCCGGTGGGACGGAGGGAGCGAGCTCCGTGTCAGGCGGTGCCCGGCTGCTCCAGCGCCCTCGAGCCGCTGCCTCTGCCCGCTTGCATCCTCCGCCTCACGCCTCCGCCCGCCCCCTCGCGGTGAGGGGGAAGGGGAAAGGGAAGGGGAAGGGGAAGGGGAAGGGGAAGGGGAAGGGGAAGGGGAAGGGGAAGGGGAAGGGGAAGGGCCCTACAGTCCACCGTGCACACCGCCACAAGCAGCCACCTCGCTACTGCTCGCGACGACACCTGCTCACTCTGCCTCCATCCTCCACCCGGGGAGCTTTAAATAGCACGCGTCACCGCGCTCCCCTACGCACCGACGTTACGCACCGCTCCCGGCGCAGATGTCACCGGCGTGCGGAGGATGATATCAGAGTGGTCCATGCCGCCGGAAGCGCTTCTATAACAGGGAATGACGGCTTGGGGGAGGGTTCGGGGCCCGCTGCGGCGCGGCTGCCTACGGGGCGCCAGCGGCGCCCGGACCGCCTCCTCCCGTCACCGCCCCCTGCGGCGCCGTCTCCACGGCAACGCCGCGCGCGCCCGCCGCCGCACCCCGCGCCCGCCCCGGGTGCCGCGGAAGCAGCGGTGCGCCCTGAAGATCGGCGGGGAGAGCCGGATGTGAGCTCCTGCGCCTGAGAGCCACGGGTGAAGATGGCGCGGAACCCACCGTGGAAGGCGGCTGCGGCAACTTTCTAGCCCTCTGCCCCGGGCGTGGGAATGGCAGGGTGCCAAACTTCAAAGGCAGCTGGTCCCGTGTCCGAAACACATGCCTGCATACCCCTGCTTTGCAAACACTTCAAACCTGAGAGCGTTACTGCCTAAACAGGAAAGAAACACAGCAGACATTCTAAACTGAAAAAAACCCCAGTAGATTACAGCACATCCATGCTAGTATTATTGCAAAGAAACAGCCAGCACCGTGAGCTTGCCAGATCCCATTTTTGGCTCAGTCCTTCAATGGTACCACGCACAGATAGCATCTGTTGCTGCTTCTAATTCAACAGAGCAGACCAAGCTCCAGGACTATCTACTGCCTTGCTGGGTACCTACCTCATCTTAGGTTCAGCAAATATTTCCATTAATTCTCCAAGTTTTCCTGAATTTATAAATATTAGGTATAACTGCTCCTATACAATGCAAATAGCATTGGGATACTGTATTGGGTTTGCATGGCAAGGTTTTGGTAGAAGGGGGGCTACAGGGGTGGCTTCTGTGAGAAGATGCCAGAAGCTTCCCCTATGTCTGATAGAGCCAATGCCAGCCGGCTCCAAGACGGACCCACCACTGGCCAAGGCCGAGCCAATCAGCAACGGTGGTAGCGCATCTGTGATAACATATTTAAGAAGGGGGGAAAAAAATAACTGTGCAACTGCAGCCGAAGAGAGGAGTGAGAATATGTGAGAGCAACAACTCTGCAGACACCAAGGTCAATGAAGAAGGAGGGGGAGGAGGTGCTCCAGGCGCCAGAGCAGAGATTCCCCTGCAGCCCCTGGTGAAGACCATGGTGAGGCAGGTTGTCCCCCTGCAGCCCATGGAGGTCCACAGTGGAGCAGATATCCACCTGCAGCCCATGGAGGACCCCATGCCGGAGCAGGTGGATGCACCCAATCATAGAATCATAGAATCATAGAATCGTTAAGGTTGGAAAAGACCCTTAAGATCATCGAGGCCAACCGTTAACCTAACACTGCCGAGTCCATCACTAAACCATGTCCTCAAGCACCACATCTATCCATTCTTTAAATACCTCCAGGGATGGAGACTCAACCACTTCCCTGGGCAGCCTGTTCCAATGCCTGACTACCCTTTCGGTGAAGAAGTTTTTCCTAATATCTAACCTAAACTTCCCCTGGCGCAGCTTGAGGCCGTTTCCTCTCGTCCTATCACTCGTTACTAGGGAGAAGAGACTGACCCCCACCTCGCTACAACCTCCTTTCAGGTTGTTGTACAGAGCAATAAGGTCTCCCCTCAGCCTCCTCTTCTCCAGACTAAACAATCCCAGCTCCCTCAGCTGCTCCTTATAAGACTTGTGCTCTAGACCCTTCACCAACTTCGTTGCCCTTCTCTGGACACGCTCCAGCACCTCGATGTCCTTCTTGTAGTGAGGGGCCCAAAACTGAACACAGCACTCGAGGTGCGGCCTCACCAATGCCGAGTATCTTCCTCTATCACCTCCCTGGTCCTGCTGGCCACACTATTCCTGATACAGGCCAGAATGCCATTGGCCCTCTTGGCCACCTGAGCATACTGCTGGCTCATGTTCAGGCAGCTGTCAACCAACACCCCCAGGTCCTTTTCCGCCAGGCAGCTCTCCAGCCACTCCTCCCCAAGCCTGTAGAGTTGCATGGGGTTGTTGTGACCAAAGTGCAGGACCCGGCACTTAGCCTTGTTGAATCTCATATGGTTGGCTCCGGCCCAACGATCCAGCCTGTCCAGGTCCCTCTGTAGGGCCTTCCTATCCTCCAGCAGATTGACACTTCCACCTAACTTGGTGTCATCTGCAAACTTACTGAGGGTGCACTCGATCCCCTCATCCAGATCATCAATGAAGATATTGAACAGGACCGGCCCCAACACTGAGCCCTGGGGAACACCACTCGTGACCGGCTGCCAACTGGATTTGACTCCATTCACCACCACTCTCTGGGCTCGGCCATCCAGCCAGTTTTTAACCCAGCGCAGAGTGCACCCATCCAAGCCGTGAGCAGCCAGCTTCTCCAGGAGAATGCTGTGGGAGACAGCGTCAAAGGCCTTACTAAAGTCCAAGTAGACAACATCCACAGCCTTCCCCTCATCCACTAAGTGGGTCACCTTGTCATAGAAGGAGACCAGGTTAGTGAAACAGGATCTCCCTTCCATAAACCCATGCTGGCTGAGCCTGATCCCCCGGTTGTCCTGCACTTGCTACATAATGGCACTCAAGATGATTTGTTCCATGACCTTCCCCGGCACCGAGGTCAGGCTGACAGGCCTGTAGTTCCCCGGATCCTCCTTCCGACCCTTCTTGTAGAGGGGCATCACATTAGCTAGCTTCCAGTCATCTGGGACCTCCCTGGTTGACCAGGACTGCTGGTAAATGATGGAGAGTGGCTTGGCCAGCTCCTCTGCCAGCTCCCTCAGTATCCTTGGGTGGATCCCATCTGGCCCCATGGACTTGTGGGCATCCAGGTGGAGGAGCAGGTCGGTGACTGTTACCTCTTCGACAACTGGGACTTCATTCTGCATCCTATCTCCATCTCCCAGCTCAGGGGCTTGAAAAACCCGAGGATGACTAGCTTGACTATTAAAGACTGAGGCAAAGAAGGCATTAAGTACCTCTGCCTTCTCCTCATCCTTCGTGGCAAGGTTACCTTCTGCATCCAACAAAGGAGGGAGATTCTCCCTGGCCCCCCTTTTGTCACTGATATATTTGTAAAAACATTTTTTGTTGTCTTTAACAGCGGTGGCCAGTTTAAGTTCCAGCTGGGCCTTCGCCTTTCTGATCTTCTCCCTGCATATCCTCACAACATCCTTGTAATCCCCCTGAGTCACCTGCCCCTTCTTCCAAAGGTGGTAAGCTCTCCTTTTTTTCTTGAGTTCTAGCCAAAGCTCTCTGTTTAGCCAGGCCGGTCTTCTCCCCCGCCTGCTCGTCTTTCGGCACATGGGGACAGCCTGCTCCTGCGCCTTTGAGACTTCCTCCTTGAATAACGTCCAGCCTTCCTGGACTCCTTTGCCCTACAGGACTGCCTCCCAAGGGACTCTGTTAACCAGACTCCTAAACAATCCAAAGTCCGCAAAGTCCACCCAAAGGAGGCTGTGACCCCGTGGAGAGCCCGCACTGGAGCAGGCTCCTGGCAGGACCTGTGACCCCGTGGAGAGAGGAGCCCACGCTGGAGCAGGTTTGCTGGCAGGACCTGTGGTCCCACGGGGGACCCATGCTGGAGCAGTCTGTTCCTGAAGGACTGCACCCCATGGAAAGGACCCACTCTGGAGCAATTTGTGGAGGACTGTCTCCCATAGGAGGGACCCCACACTGGAGCAGGGGAAGAGTGTGAGGAGGAAGGAGCGGCAGAGACAATGTGTGATGAACTGACTGCAACCCCCATTCCTCGTCCCCCTGTGCCACTCGGAGGGAGGAGGTAGAGAAAATCAGTAGTAAAGTTAAGCCTGGGAAGAAGGGAGGGATGGGAGGAAAGTGTTTTAAGATTTGGGTTTATTTCTCATTATCCTACTCTGATTTGATTGGCAATAAATTAAATTAATTTCCCCAAGTCGAGTCTGTTTTGCCTGTGACGGTAATTGGTGAGTGATCTCCCTGTCCTTATCTCAACCCACAAGCCTTTCATTATATTTTCTCTCCCCTGTCCAGCTGAGGAGGGGAGTGACAGAGCGGCTTGCTGGGCACCTGGTGTCCAGCCAGGGTCAACCCACCACAGATACCCAAGGTGGAACATACATCCCAGCTCCTTGCTATTTCTAGGACCACTTTCAATATTTTCATGGTATTTTCCTGCTTAAGTGATGTTGTAGCAACCAGAGGCATATTAAACTATGAGTGTGAGAGGGAGATATCAATGAGATACTAGATGTCAATCCCCATATAAAAATGGAAGACCCAAGTTTTACCAATGGATCTTATGGCACTGTAAAACACGACAAAACCAACAATGGTATGCTCACAACTGTTGCTTTAACAAAAGGTTTGTCCTCTCATAAGATCTCTACCTGAGACCAAGTGTATCCCAGGAAGAGGCTGGAATGAAAGACACCAAAAGGATTTACCTAACAAAAGGATTTACCTACCTTACCCAGAGTAAGCAAAAGGATTTACCTACCAAAAGGATTTACCTACCTTACCCAGAGTAAGGACAGATATTTTCAAAAGTTATTTTAATTCATACATGCATGTGTTTTACAGACCCTTGCTTCAACATTTTGACCTATAAAAGTAATCAGCTATGGGAAGAGTGAAGATGATGATGACAAATTAAATAGCAAGGGAAACCTTCTCCAAACAAAAATAAGTATAAGAAACCTAGCATGAATCATTCCTACCAGTAGCAGTGAGGCAGATTGCCTCACAAGGGAGAAAACACACAGTTTCCCATTTCTCACACACTACCTCATAACCTAAAGTGAAGGCACTGAGCTACAAAAACTTTAGACTCAGTGGCAACAGTCTAAGGTTTGTTGTGGGCAATGCTCAGAACATGCATGGTTATGATGAAGCTGCATTACTTTTCTGGACTGCCATTGTCATTTTTTGGTTGGGTTTCATGTGCTAACTCTGAAACATATGAAGCTCTATGTATTTTCCACTAAAAATCAAATTAGATGTACAGGCTTCTAGCAGTAAAACTGTTTGTGGTAGTCCCCAGTGTTGTTTGGGGAAAGATGAAGATCCACAACAGTTCTTTCTTCCATATGATAAGAGTGATAAGAGTGAAAGAGACTACGATAAAAAATAATTCACTCTAGGCAAGTGTAAACAACACACAGCTTATAAATATATTCTTTGATGCCAAGTAGTTAGGAGCCTAGATTCATTAGTTTCTAAAAGTCCCACATGACATTTTGCGTGCAGTAACGGCAGGTCAAGAGCAAAGAAACTAAGGCTCTAAATCCACATATGAGTAACTCTGTTGCATCAGTTTTGTTCTTTCAGCTCAAGCTCACACACTAATGCAAATGCTTTAGTATTTCATTATGTCCAAAGTATTTTGCTTAGATATCACAGAGATGGCTCCATCTGTCTCTGCCTTTCAACTTGTTCACATATTTGGCTTGCGTGAAGTATGATGTTTTCCCACCACATGAGTGCAAAAACAGAACTCCTTGTGACTGAAGATAAAATAAAAAATATAAAAGAAACTGTCATGGTTTAACCCCAGCTGGCAACTAAGCACAACACAGCCACTCGCTCACTCCCCCACAATGGGATGGGGGAGAGAAACAGAAGAGTCAAAGTGAGAAAACTCATGGGTTGAGATAAAGACAGTTTAATAGGTAAAGCAAAAGCCACGCACGCAAGAAAAGCAAAGCAAGGAATTCATTCACTACTTCCCATGGGCAGGCAGGTGTTCAGCCATCCTCAGGAAAGCAGGGCTCCATCACGCGTAACGGTTACTTGGGAAGACAAATGCCATCATACCCAATATCCCCCCCTTCCTTCTTCTTCCCCCAGCTTATATACTGAGCATGACGTCATATGGTATGGAATAGCCCTTTGGCCAGTCTGGGTCAGCTGTCCTGGCTGTGCCCCCTCCCAGCTTCTTATGCACCTGGCAGAGCATGGGAAGCTGAAAAGTCCTTGACTAGTGTAAGCACTACTTAGCAAGAACCAAAACATCAGTGTGTTATCAACATTATTCTCATCCTAAATCCAAAACACAGCACTATACCAGCTACTAGGAAGAAAATTAACTCTATCCCAGCTGAAACCAGGACAGAAACCAAACACGCACTGAGCCCTGGGGGAAAGAATTGCATGTTCACTTGAGAATCAGAGGTGTGAACAGATTCAGGGGCAAAGAAAAAATGCTATCTCCAGAACAATCCTGTGTGGGATACCAAGAGTGTCTTTATTAACTTATGAAATGCCCTATATATTTCATGCTCCTCTATAAGTAATAAAATGTGAGTACTGGGACAGATAAGATCCTAGGTGGGGAACAGAGCTGTAGGGACAAAGAAAGCATCACTCCAAGTAAATCTTATGGTTAATCTTTTTTTCTTCTTAATTCTTAATTTAAACAATGTTAATTGATTATTACAGTTAAGTGTAGCAGCTCCACATAATTGATTACTTCCATATTTATTGTTACTGTTCCTCCAGATCTCACCGAGCTTTCTCTAAGCCTTAAGATTTGTCTCAATTATACCCTTTTACAATTTTGATCAGTTTCCAGGTTGATTTGGTTGAGTTAACATTATTTGTCTTGTGGAGAAAGCCTTTGTTTATGCTTGCCAAACTTACTAAAATCACTTCTCTGTCTTGCCATTCCCCAAATTAATATAAGATACAAAACCATGGTGACATCCATCAGCTAAGGCTGAACTGTACATGCAGATATAAAGAAAGCAAGCTAGGAGATTAAATGATAGACATTAACAGGAGAAACGATACACAGTCACCTCATCTTGAAGACTGAAGTAATATAACATGGAGAAATTTAATAGTGATGACAAAAGGCCCAGCTCTAAGTTGGTTGTTTTGGGTTTTTTCCCCTGCTGTTTTAGAACACTTTTCTTTGTCTGGAGCACTCTGATGGAAGCAGTCTTGAGCTGTAGAGCGCGCTGCCTGATGGAAACTATGAGCAGGTCAGTGGCTGTAACTTCGCAAGATACCAAGCAACACTACCATCAAACAAGAGATGGATGGCTTCGGGTGGGGCAAAGCACAGGATGGTGCAGGAGAAAGACTTGTTTGCTGCTCTGAAGCAGCATATTCCTGGCATGTATATTCATAGCCAACGACTGAGCTGCCAAACCCTGTTCTGGCACCCTTGCCCTGAATGGCCAACCAGCTGGGGCAACACCTGTAAACTTGGCAGCAGTATCAATACCTCTGAAAGGAGTGTTGGGTTGAACCTCCTGGTGGGATACCTGTAGATAATAAAAAAACAAATGGCTGTGCCATCTGAATCTCAAGCCTGCTGAGTACTGACATGGCCATTGGCCTGGCCTAAGTCCTTGAACAGCAGCAGAACAGAGCTGGAAAAGCAAGAAGTACCAGAAGAGTCTGCATTTTGACTAACCTTCCATGGTACCTCTGTATTCTCCATGCAAAACCAGATCTGTATTGGTTGATCGCACATTGGTTATGAGCTACCATTCCTATGGAAAAGACAAACGTGCTCGTGAGAGAGACAGGGAAACCCCATTTCTCTGGATAAAGCACTGAAAAGATTTGAACTGCAATTCCTTGTTCAGCTCTAGTCAGCACATTCAAAAAAAGGAATTCTAGCTGCACCAAAACCAGATAGAAACTCTAAGGATGTTTAGGGAATCTCAGAGCTGTTATTTGAGAGTAGAAAAATAAAAATTGGCTTGTTCGGTTTATCAAACTAAAATCCGATACAACATACTATTATGCTCTCCAAATATTTTGGGTGAGGCTAAAACAAGCAGGGGAGCAGATTCGCTTTTGAAAGCAACTGTATGACATAATTCCCTGAGATGCCTTATGGTCCAATATTTTAACTCTGTCCTGTTGCCAGTGAATGCTAGTTTTCTGGCACCCACTTCCAACATCTCATTCTCTAACCACCAGAAATAGATCACGTATCTCCTACACAGCTCTGTGGCACTACACTCCTACAGGAATTTTTTAAAGATACTGAGCCCTGAGTAATGCTTTCGTTTCTTAGTCAGGTTTATTAGTGGTTGCAATTTCCTCCTGTTTTTTCTGACCACAGAGAAAGAACAGTTTATGGCAAGTGACTGATTATGTCAGCTTGTCATTTCTGTCTAAGTACTCTGAGTTTATCTAGATACATTACTCAGCTTTGCTTCCCAAAATCCTTGCAGATATTTTTGCAGTTTCAGCTGAAGATGCTGAAAATATTGTAAAAAACAGTGTATTTTTTACTTATGAGTTTTGAAATGTAGCAATAATGGCACTGTGGATCTGAAACCTCTACAACAGCATTCCTTTCTTGGCAAAACTGTACTTGCACACAGAGTCTTCTTTTCTAGTGTGTCCTCTGTGGATCACATCTGAGAAAATACATACTTATAAAAAAGCTTTTTGAGTCATATTTATATTATAGAAAATATGGTCTGTGTTTTCATAAAGAGTAAGTCATAGCAATCATATGGCATTGTTCTTTTTGATCACTCCTGCCAAACAAGACCAAGTTGATTTCTAGTAGAACTCCTAACAAATTCCAAACATCATCTATTATTTCTGTATCTGTTCTTCCTATTATTCCTATCTTTGAAATAACAGGTTAATATTTTTACAATTATTTCTCAGGGTCTGAAAGCTTGTAGTATATGAAGTACCCATTCACTAGCGAATATAAGATTGCCTTAGAATAATTAGGTTCTGTTTTTAGCAGTTCTTTCCTACTTATTTTTTAAAAATTCTTGTAGACGTTCTAACAATAGAATCTCTCTGAATATTTGAAGAAACTGCTTAATTTTCTGCCTGAGTTTTCCTTCTTAGAGATTATGAGTTTTTCTGAGACCTTCAAAGAGTCATATTTGGAGAAAATTATGCTATATTTCTGTAAATCCTTCCATAAAGAACATCTGGAACTTCCAACTATTTCCACAGAGTTTCCATGCACCTGGACTTCAGCTGCTGCTGAGAATGAAGTCCTAGCATATACATAATTTTTTGTTTGTGTGAGAAAATTTTGCCCAAGCTTCCTTTGAGAAGCACTAACATCTTCATGCTGTGAAGCAGAAAATTGAAATTTGGCCATAAACATTCTGAATATCTTTTTTTTCACTTTTAGTCTTCTTCCATTCCTCTGGCAGGTTGGTCCAGTTTACACCAGGCTAAACTTTGAAAAAACAATGACTTTTCACACACACTTGGGAAATTTACCTACAAATTTCTAAAGATTGCTCTAATGCCATTCTACAGCTCAGGCTTAAGAGAGAAGATGACTTTGAGACTGGGACCAGCTTGACAAAAAGTCAGACCAGCTTTTGACATTATGGGAAAAGAGTCAGAAGTCCAAGTGGAAACCATGACTAAGGGCCAGAGAGAGAAATGGCAGGTAAAGGAGTGGGAACCAGTGAATCAAGAATGAAACAGAGATCAGATAAAGACCCAGGGCTAAAATCCAGTGAGAGAAGCTTGGAAAAGGTAACAGGCAGGGAAACTGATTGAATGAAAAACTAGGATGGGGAGAATCTAAGGTGGAGGGTAGAAGGGAGGCTTCAGACTGGCAGGGCAGTGAACAGAGAAGTCTGATGTTTAGAAGCTGAAACTGGCAAGTCAAAGATAAGAATACAGACCCAAGGAGTCAAAAGAGGAGAGGGTGAAACAGGGTGTGATAAATGGGGCAGAACTGTTCAAATCTGATGGGTGAAACTGGATGGGAAGTGTGTTCAGCAGGGCAGGCGTTTCCTCTAGATGCAGGTAAAGGACCCAGCATGTCATTCCTCTGTTGTCAGAACACAGCAGTGAAACCCACAGGCTCAATCTGCATTTCACCCGTGTCCAGTGCTGTCTGTGTAACAGTGGTAAATTGCAAATTGTACTGGTTATTCTGAATAGTCGAGTAACAACATGACTCCATCCTGCTGGTGACCCATGTGGGGCCATATGATGCCACAGGGTGGGATTTGTTTTTTATGGTTCAGATTTTTTTAAGGACATTCAGAGATTGCACTGAAAGGTTGTATCATTAGGCTCTCAAGGGTTAGAAATTCCACAACTGAGGATGCACAGGCAAACTTTGTAACTTCCTTGTGTATATACATTATGATAAAGTAATTACATGACCATAGATATTTTTTGCACAGAATTCCTACCTCATTCAATGAATAGGATGGATCTGCTTGGAAGACAATTTGCAGTGAAGGAAAACCTCCCTCTAAGAAGCCTTGTGTATTGCATTACTCAGAAAGTATGCATTTCCTAGTGGAAACTTAGTCTCTACCTGCCTGGAACAAAAGGCTTGTACTATAAAGGCTATAGGAAGAGCCACAGAAGTAGGTTTTAAGTGGAAAAAGAGGAAGAGAAATGAAAGGAAAGAGAGGATGATTTTACAGTTATAGTAGCTGAATTCTGTTCAGGGGAACCTAACTCCTCCTTGCTACACTACCTGTGTAATTCTAGCTGAGGGATGACTTCAAAGTTGGCATGAGTGCTCTCCATCTTCTGGGAGACTCGAGATTTTGAGAATACTAACAGTTAGGATTGTTAATAGGATTTTTGTTTCAACAGACTAAAGGATATATTAAATGAGCATAATGCATACACACAAAGCAGCTGAATTAAAATTACACAAGCAACCTCATTCCTGTCATTTCCTAACTCTGAATACTTGGCTTTACATTTGAATTCTATTGGCATAGTTTGGCATACTCTAAGATTTATGTAAAGGGGTTGAGGTTTACCTTCTTACAAACCAATGAAACAGAGAAATCAGATTGGGATGTTACCTTTCTCCTCCATCTCTGTTCCCATTTTCTTCTATGTTTTATTATTTCCTTTGTCTTTTCAGTGTACTTTTACACTCTTGGTCCTGCTCATCTAATGACCTTAACAAGCCCTGTAATAGCCCATGTCAGCGCCCGCTGTCTTGCCCCACCAGCAGCCAGGACACTGCCACCCTCATATTGTTTTCAAAGAGTCCAAAGAAAAATCCATTTCCCCTCTCCTCCTGATGGGGCCAAATACCTCATCCTGTCCTTTCAGCTACTCTGCCTTGTCTTCTGTTGGTCAGGTTCACAGCTCATGGGCTGGGTAGGGCAGCTGATGCAGCCTTCAGTGCAGTCCCATCCAACCTCCTCCTCCTTTGGCCATGGCCTCCTGGCAGGCCAAGAGGGGACAAGGCATTGCTGCTCAGAGACTGCATAGTGTCCCACAGTTGCGCGCCTTTTCCTGGCCCTGTGTACAGCCAGACATTTGGGCCCTTAAGCTTGTTTGTCTACGTATCTATCTATCTCAGACAGAAGTGCTCAAAATCAGTGCAAACCACCAGGACAGAGCAGGTTGAACCACCTTAACTAAATATTTAGCTTTCAGCTTTAAATCTCATCAGGTGCTGCTTGATATTAATTTTAGCCATATAAATGTAGACACTCCATTATGCATCAACTGACCAGTACACATAGTCTGAAAGTTAAAACAGGCCGCAGTACCTTGACAGATGCCATAGGGAAGAACTCCTCCCCTTCCCACTCTGTTTTCTACTGCAGTTAGCTCTTTAAATTTTTATAGCAGATTCACTTACTTCATAGGAACTATATAAACCTTAGGAAGCTTTCTTGTACAAATTTATGTCTTTGCCTTATGGGAAGCACCATAAAGAGCACAACTTGCACTTTGAGAAATTAAAAAAAAAAATCCAAGCTGGAAGGCCAAATCTGATTTTCAAAACCAGCATGTTAATTAACTGCACAATATATAAATATATATCCTTGTACTTGTCACAGAAGGAAATCTAAAACTTCTGATGCATTCCCTGCAATGATACTATGCAGTGACCTCAAGGTTAAACCATTCCAGTTCTTGTGGTTCCACAGCTGAACAAACTGTTTTCCTAAATGCATAGATTTTCCACCCACACATTCTCTGAGGCAGGGCAGCATTTTGCTCTTTCTTAAATACCTTCTCACTGGCTTCTCTGATTGGCTCAGCTGTGCCCAGGGGTGGGTCTGTTGGAACCATCTGTAACTGGCTGGAACCAGCTGTGTCCAGCATGGGGCAGCCCCAGCCTCTCCTCACAGAGACCACCCCCACAACCCACCCCCGCTGCTCTCTATATTAAAAATGATCATGATGGACCAAGCCAGAAAATTTAGTGTTTTAAAAGAGGGGTGGGAGCAACGCTAAGCACTGAGTCAGTGCTCTCAGCAGATGACTAGTGCGACAATACCATGGGCAAGCTTGTGGCCTCCCTCAGCATGGTTGTCAGGTCCTCCTGATGAGCCCACTGGTAGAGGGCTTGGAGAGGCAGCCACCTCAGCCATCAGGAAGCAGCGAGATGCTCGGTCCACAGCTGTACTCACACTTGGAGCAGCAACCCCTTCAGAAGCTCTAGAAAAGGCAGGAATTTTACAAGAGCTCATTAAGGAGCTCTGTCAGTCCTCTTATAAGGGAGAGCAATGTGCCCTCTCCTCAGCCATAGCTGGCTGCGTGAAAGAGGTGCGTGTGCTCTTTTTTTTTTAAAAAAAAGGAAGCAAGCACTTCCTAAAGAACCTCCTTAAAAATTCCTTTTCTCTCTTACATTTTAAGGGTTTTATCTAGACACTTTCAGAAGACTTTCTATAATAAAAAAGTTCCGTGGTTTGAGTAGGAAATATGCTATATTTTTTAATAAATCCAAACTGATTGAATCCTCCACAAGCGATAAAGCTGAATCTTAATGTGTGACATCTTAGTTGTTTAAAAAGAAAGTAAATGATATTTTGTTATCGTTTTGGCATTCAAGTTGTTTCTTTGATGTGTCCTCATTTTATAGCTAGCTCACCTCTCAATTTCTTGTAGGCTAATACTAAATTTATTATTTATTCTTTATTTATTTTCTTACCCTCTGTACCAGAATGGTGTCATGGCAGCAGTTAAGATCTTAAAGAATTTACGCCTATTCAATAGGAAAAAAAGCACATCCTGAAGGTTGTCTTCTTCCAGCTTGCAGTAGTTATATTCCAGCTACATGTATTTAAGCTTATATTAGATCTTGAGTGTTATGAGTATAAAACAATGTTCAAATGAGGATGGAAAATCATGATGTGTCCTTTCAAGAAGAACTAGTTTAATACCTTTTTACCACTATGGTTCCTCAAAAATCAAAAAAACATATCCTTAGCAAGTGATGAGAAATAGAGAAGTCAGCACATTTACTTATGCTCTTGGATGTCTAATGCCTTCAAACTGCAAATAGTTATGTACATGAATTGTCCAGTATATATGATAGAAAAGTATGTGCTTACCTGTTTGTAGTATTCAAGTCTGTGTTATTTCTGAGGGTGAGCAGTCAGCTATTTTATTACCTCAGTTCTAAGAGGGAGTATATAATTGACAGATGCTTATGCCATTGAAAGTTATGGTTTATCCAAAGACTTGACAGCATATAAATATGCACAGAAAAAATATCACTCCCACCTGTACTCCCTTACTGGCATCTAACAAAGAGTGTATTAGGATATTATTTATTTCCTACATCTTTTCACCTCTCCGAACATGGATGACATTTGGAAATTATATGGAAAGCATATAATTACAGATTACATGATTTTACCTCTTGCATATTTTTATTACTTTTTGCTGTTCAAAACCTCTTACTGTAGTTTTGAGTTCCCTTTGTGTAAGCAAAACACACCAGCTTCCCTCACATCCCCATGCCCCCAAATATAAGAGCAATCTCTCATAAAAGTAGCATTCACAGATATGTTACAGCATTAGTAAGGAAGAATACTGGCATTAGTTTTGACCTTTTGTGGAAACTCTGACATAGAGGGAACAGGATTTATTGTGTAATAAATTTTAGCCAAAATGTTCTGGCTAGTTCAATAGCTTTCAGCAAACCACTACCCCTGAGTTCCTTGAACTTTGTGGTATCAAGAGTAACAGAACACCAAGTTCTGCAGCCCTCTTTCATAGTCTTTTCCTATATTGTGGAAGACCTGAGATCTTCATGGGCAATAAGCAAGGGAATAGTGAGGGAAATATGGGTAAACTTTGCTCAGTGAGAGAAAAAAAACAATAACCTTAAGTTGTACTGGAATGCTTCTAAACAGAATTCTGCGAAAACAAGTTATCTATCTATCTATCTATCTATCTATCTATCTATATTTTCTGAAAGGTATTTTGCTTGCTTAGAACTAGGGATTTTCTGTTATGATTCATACCATCAGTGATATTTGGCTGATACATCCCTTATACTAACTTACCTCTTAGCCCTACCTAGGCAAGTGGAGAGAACTCTACTTAATCTATAACATTTAAGTTACAAACATCAGCCTTTTCCTTACCCACTGCATGCAATCCTAGTGTCAGGTACATCACAGGAGGAAGGACACAACTGCAATCAGGGAAAAGTAAGACCTTGCTATACTGCACACATTGCCCCATTGCTATGCAGTGCTGCAGCTTTACTCGCATTGTAGGAGTCAAATTACCAAATAACCTGTGCTTAGCATGTCCTCCTCATGACAGGCACCAAGACTCTGTGCTACCAGTACACAAAATATGGGTTCTCAGAACCTGCATTGTGGGAGACACTAAAGAAATCTTGTACATGAGAAGGATGTGTAGGCAGTAGCTTATATGGTCGTGTAACAGGTGTTGCCTAGATATTTGTTTAATACATTTTTTCAGGGGCACATTAGCAAATAGACTCATATGTTCCAAGTTAAATGAAAAAATGCAGTTGAGGAAAAAGTATCTGCAGGATTATTCTACAGAAAAAGTATTGGCGGCCTCTCTACCCAATGCCAGGGCAGAGACAGAAAATGATAAAGGGTAATTATCCTCTGTCCTGGTTTCGGCTGGGATAGAGTTAATTTTCTTCCTAGTAGCTGGTATAGTGCTGTGTTTTGGATTTCTGATCTGATCTGAATTCTCTCAGTGCCAGGAGGCACACAAGGCGCGAACATCGTTCTTCCACTTCGATCGAGTGACTAGAGGATGACAGGGGTCGTTTGGGTGCGGAGGCAACGGCAGGAGGACCCAGCAGGGACAGGTCTGTCAGCATGGCCTCTGTCCATGGCACCTGGTTTTGAAGGGCTTCAGGACAGGCAGCCCAGATGATGCTCAAAGGGGCTTGGACAGCCCTGCCCTGGTGCTTGGAAGGGGGAGGCAGGGAGAGTGTGAGCGAAAGGGGCTCTGTTGCAGCATTTACCATTTTCAGTTTACCTCCTGTAAATTGCCACTGTTTTCTAAGATTTTGCTCTTCTTGTGATGATACTCTGTAATGTGATGGCCATATTGTGCTATTCTAACTCAGAAAAAGCACTTGTTAATACCTTGGCCAATAAGTTAGCCATAATAATCTTTTCTAGATACACATCATACAGTCACCTTAATAATAGTGTGCAAGATATTTCCATACAGTCAGCCACAGCTAATGCCTGATTTCTAATGTTTGTTGAGTAGCCAGTGCAATTAATATGTATTATAAACAGCATTCAATATAATTAGAATTTATATAATAAAAGGAGGACACCTATATAGAGTTGTACAAAAAGGAAGTAATTAAAACCATAGCATACTACCTACCTAAAGGTGTAAAATTAAGGTTTCCATGGCAACCTTAACTCTGCATTTCCTGCCTTTTGTGATTTCAAAAGCTCAGCTTCAGTGTTGCTTTAATATAGTATTTCACACCGAATACTTTTACCAATAGAAGGATTATTTTGAAACCTGACATTTCTAGGGCTCCTAATACTAACCCAGTTTGCACAGCAACATTATAAATTATTCAGAAGAAACTGTACTAATACATAGCTCACAACAAAGACTGAACTTGCTTCAAGCTGGTGTAATGTATTATGGATATGTGGTAGCCTCTTCATAGATAAGGTGCTGACAGCTTCCCTTTGGAGCCCTGTTTCATTTTCTCTATGACACTGGATGAAAAACTATCTGGCCGGAAAAATGCCAGATTAAAACTGAAGGCAAGAAGGAACATGTCTGCAAATGTAAAATGGGAAAAAATAGTTTATTTGAATTGCAACTCATTAAAGAATATATACCAAGTGCATCTGGAAAAATGCTGGTTGTTAATAAAAGCAACACTGTGGATTACTTCGGTAGACAGAAATGTTCCAATTTTGAACCTATAACTTTTGATTAGACTTCTGTAGCTGCCTTCAGCAAGAGTGTATATGGGCATTCCATGCACACAGATATGTCTCCATCTCTTGGCTGCCTGCATCTTAAAATGAAAGTCACTTCTATAGCTTACTAGTAACATATATGCTAGCAACTTGAGAGAGAGAGGCCTGGGTTTTCAGAGCCAAAGTACATAGGTCCAACTCTTTATAGGCTGCTTTACTTAAATGCTAAGTAAAACCCATTTTTTTAAAAGTTATGCCTATTTTAAGGCTTCATAGAAAAGCCCTGAAGAAAACAAATGTACACATATTATAAAGTTTAAACTTGATAACAAAAATGTTCTGATTTCTTAAGTAAAAACTCTTAAATACTAGAACATTTTATTTCAAAGTTTTTATGGTACATAAAAATGTTCCTCATTCTGCCAAGTGTATTTGAAATTTGGCAAACTTTACAATAACTTTGGTGTAAGGAGACTTTTAATACCCAGAATAGTAACATCTTTAATAATCTGCTGGGGGGGCTAAAATTAAGGAATTGCTTGATAGACAGGATTAGTCGATAGACACACATCTTTATCAGCAAAGCCACTACAGAAATGTTTTTTTCCATAAAATACTGTCATAATTTACATCCAACTGACCAAATTTAGTTCTTAAACATGGGAAAACTCCTGAATCAAATAAACTGGGTGTTCAGCTGCATTTTCCACAAACAAGGAAGCAATCAAAACCAGACAAAAAAACCTGAAGGAGACAATGAAGAAATGTAATACAACAGAATTCAAGTTGACCACCAACAGCTAGCTCTCACACCCTTCTCAACCTTTGGCAGTGCACATAGGAAATGTTAGGAAAAGAACTCAAGACAGCAGGTAGCAAGTTATATTTTATTTATTAGCTCATAGTAGGCCCTTCCTAACTTGTTCAAATCTCAATATGCTCATTGAGACCTCATAAATTCTAAGTGTATGCTTAATTTAGTAAAGTCAAGTATAAAATAGAGGTAATACTTACTGTCTCTATAAAATGCTTAGTTCAAGAGAGAAAAAAGATTGCATGTCTGTCCCCCAGTTTGGGGATGTTAATATATGTGCAAAGTTAAGTTAATAATTAGGTATTGCCTCCAGATCCATTAACCCTAAATCGTTATTTCTCAGCCACTAATAAAAAGACCAACTGGGCCACAGTGAAATATCTACTAAACCTTTGTAACAATAATCAAATTCCTTGTTAAAAATCTAACCCTCGGGAACTGACTTATCAGGCAAACCCTTCAAAAACTTTACTGACTAGTTTAGGACTTGGGGAACATTAATATCCTCCCAGGATTACAATGGATTAAAACAAAACAAAGTGAAAAGAAAAGTTTTGTAGAGTTGTGCAGAATTAACTGGCATCATCCCCTGTTTTAGATCAAAATTCATGACCCCATTTATTTATTTTAAAACTTGTCTTTATTCACACAAAAGAGAAAATATTAAAAATTAGGAAAATCCAGAACTTAGACCTTCCTTTAAAAAAGTTGTGTCTAAAGGAGATTAAATACAAAATTTAAAAAAACAAAGCACTGAAGTAATGAAATTATTAGCAAATACACTCATTAATCCAACTGGTGCACAGCATTAACCATTTGTCACAACAGCCTTAATTCTTATCAAAACCAAATACTGTATTTTCAATAGTAATCCAAAATGGCATAGTACAAACAAATCATCTGAAAAAAATACAGGGATCATTCATATGTAGACATGTTTTTAGATCATCCCAAATAAAAACATATACATATTTTGCTATAAATCAGTACAATAGATTTATAAAATCTGTATTTTATAATTTTAAGTTGGAATTCATAGATATAATATACATGTTTGTATAGTTACTCAACATTTTCATATCAATGTCAATGATACACTAATTACATTTCATAGTGCACTGTATAGTATGTGATATGTATATACATATAGAAAAATTACTGTATTGTACTTAATAAATATACCAACTGATTTCTCACTTAAAAAGCACTAGAGAAAGCATATAAAGGCATACATGAAAATCATTGAACCTGGCTGAAGGCTGAACATCAGAACTAGGCTGTTGCACAGTGGAAAAAAATTATTACATTTGTTTAATTAAGAAAATTATTAATTTTACCTTCAGTATTTACTTGCTAAACTTTTGAATCTTGCTTTTAATGCAGTGGATATTTACATGGACACCTGCCAACCTTTAGCAATTGATTTGTGGTTTTTTAATATTGTTTGAATGGGTTGGGTTGGAAGGGACCTTAAAGACCATCTAGTTTCTTAATGTACATCTGATTTAAGTTCTTTGTATTATTATTAAAAATCTTGTATTGCTTTCCTGAGGAAAGCTGCTTTTTGCTTGGTATATAAGATTTATTTTAAACCAAAGTCTCTGGTTTGGCTTCAATCCCAGAATATCCTGATTTCTAAACAGACTTCAAAGCATATCATATGGGTATCATGATTAAAAAGCTGCAGTCTTCATTGTGGATCCTGCACCATATTAATCTCTGTTATAGCTCCATTTATTTAATTGGAGTTAAATTTCTTGTTTTAATATACTTGCCATGTTTGGTCTCAGTACAAAATATGAAAATGGCATACTTAAAATGAAACACTGTACTGATTGATACAAGTTTCATTATTTTAGACCTGGTTCTGGAGACTAGCAACATAATAAATGATCATATACTACAGCTGTTTTTGAAACTGAAAAATGTTTCAAGTAAGTTGAATAATTTCCCACTAGGGAAAGGATGACTACATGAGTACATGTTTTTAATCACCCTTAATCAAGTAACACTTTTAAAAGCAGTAGTATCAAATGCTCTATCATAAGACTGTGTGCTATGGTAAAGCATATTCTAAACATACACCCAGCTCAGATCCCATAGGTCTTGTCTGGTGCTAAGAGATATAGAAAAGAGCCTATAGACTTTTTAAGATTAGACAAAGGTTTCCATAGAAGAATAGGGGTTTTTTTCTCCATTTTTTCTACTTGAACTATGGAATGTTGAGCCACTTTGACTAAACTTTCCAGCACTATTTACCGTCAGACAGCACCTAAACCTAGAGCACTTCAGCTCTAAAAGTTTCAGAAAATTGCAAATAGCACCAAACATGAACTTTAACGTTGCATAATTGTTTCCATTCTATGACAGAGATTGCAGCTGGTGTATCAGAGACCTCTTTGCTAATGACTTAGAATCATAGAATCATAGAATGGTTTGGGTTGGAAGGGACCTTTAAAGGTCATCTAGTCCAACCCCCCCCTGCAATGAGCAGGGACATCTACAACTAGATCAGGTTGCTCAGAGCCCCATCCAATCTGATCTTGAATGTTTCCAGGGATGGGGCATCTACAACCTCTCTGGGCAACCTAATTCCAGTGTTTCACCACCCTCATCGTGAAAAATTTCTTCCTTATATCTAGTCTGAATCTACCCTCTTTTAGTTTAAAACCATTACCCCTTGTCCTATCACAACAGGCCCTGCTAAGAAGTCTGTCCCCATCTTTCTTATAAGCCCCCTTTAAGTATTGAAAGGCTGCAATAAGGTCTCCCTGCAGCCTTCTCTTCTTCAGGCTCAACAACCCCAGCTCTCAGCCTTTCCTCATAGCAGAGGTGTTCCATCCCTCTGATCATTTTTGTGGCCCTCCTCTGGACCCGCTCCAACAGGTCCATGTCCTTCCTGTGCTGAGGACCCCAGAGCTGGACGCAGTACTGCAGGTGGGGTCTCACCAGAGCAGAGTAGAGGGGCAGAATCACCTCCCTCGACCTGCTGGCCACGCTTCTTTTGATGCAGCCCAGGATACGGTTGGCTTTCTGGGCTGCGAGAGCACATTGTCTGCTCATGTCCAGCTTTTCATCCACCAGTACCCCCAAGTCCTTCTCCTCAGGGCTACTCTCAATCCCTTCATCCCCCAGCCTGTATTGATACTAGGGATTGCCCTGACCCAGGTGCAGGACCTTGCACTTGGCCTTGTTGAACCTCATGAGGTACACACAGGCCCACTTCTCGAGCTTGTCCAGGTCCCTCTGGATGGCATCCCATCCCTCAGGCGTGTCAACCGCACCGCTCAGCTTGGTGTCATCTGCAAACTTGCTGAGGGTGCACTCGATCCTGCTGTCTATGTCATTGATGAAGATATTGAACAGCACTGGTCCCAGTACGAACCCCTGAGGGACACCACTCGTCACTGTTCTCCATCTGGACATCGAGCCATTGACCACTACCCTCTGGATGCGACCCTCCAGCCAATTAGCTATCCACCGAACAGTCTGCCCATCAAATCCCTATCCTTCCAATTTAGAGAGAAGGATATTGTGGGGGACTGTGTCAAAGGCCTTACAGAAGTCCAGATAGATGACATCCATAGCTCTTCCCTTGTCTACTGATGCAGTCACTCCATTATAGAAGGCCACTAGGTTGGTCAGGCAGGACTTGCCCTTGGTGAAGCCATGCTGGCTGTCTCGAATCACCTCCCTGTCCTCCATGTGCCTTACCCTAGCCCTGATCTTAACTGTGGGCTGACCTTAGCCAAAGATCCCAAACCACGGCCAAGATGGAAAAGCTCTCAGAGGAGAATTCTTTGTGATGCACAAACCTGCCCTTGGTAGCCCCTTTGCAGCCCCACCACTACAGGATCCATAAGCTTTGTCTCCTAACCCTAAAAGTGGCCAGGTAGCCCGTAACCCCAGAAAACCAACCCGTGGCACACATGAAAAAGTTCTCAGGAAATAACTGGTTTGGCAGCCCATGCCTTCCCTTGGCAGCCTATCTGCAGCCCCACTTCATCTAGATCCATAGGCTTTGTCTGTCTTCAAACCATAATGCTAGAAGTGCATAGAGCTTTAACCCCATACAGCCCCAGACATGGTCTAGATGGAAAAGTCCTCAGATAATTCCTTCTGCAGCCCAGACCTTTCCTCAGCAGCCCCACTCCATCTAGACCCCTAGGAACTGTCTCTCTCCTCACCCTAAATGTGCCCAGGGCCTTAACCCCAGGTAAACCCAAACGTGACCCCGATGAAAGTCTTCCAGGGTAATTCTTCTGCAGACCAAACCTTCTCTAGGCAGCCCCTTTGCAGATCCACCACAACTAGACCCCTAGGAACTGTCTCCCTTCTAACCCTAAAATTTCCCAGAGCCTTAACCTGAGCCATGTGCTGAGCCTTAGCCCAAGACCTCAAGCCATGGCCCAAATAAAAAATTGTTAAGGGAAATTTCTTTTTGTAGCTAAACTTTCCTTTGGCACCACTTTTGCAGCTTCACTCCATCTATGCCGCTAGGGTTTGTCTCTCATAAGTGTAATGGTAACTCTAGCCATGGGCTGACCCTTACACAAAGATCCCAAGCCATGGCCAAGATGAAAAAGTCCTGAGGAAAGAATTCTTTTTGCAGCCCAAACCTTCCCTTGGCAGTCCATTTATATATATCTTTATATATATATCTTTATATATATCTTTTTTATATATATCTTTTTTTAATATATATCTTTTTTAATATATATATATCCATATATATATACCTTTCGTCCATACAGACGAAGTATTCTACAAGCGGTTGGCTGAAGTCTCACAATCTCTAGCCCTTGTTCTCGTGGGAGACTTCAACGTACCAGATATCTGCTGGAAATACAACACAGCAGAGAGAAAGCAGTCTAGGAGGTTCCTGGAGTGTGTGGGAGATAACTTCCTGACGCAGCTGGTAAGTGAGCCAACCAGGGGACCCGCTGGACCTGCTGTTTATGAACAGAGAGGGCCTGGTGGGCGATGTGGTGGTCAGAGGCCATCTTGGGCTCAGTGACCATGAAATGATAGAGTTTTTGATTCTTAGAGAAGTAAGGAAAGGGGTCAGCAAAACCGCTACCCTGAACTTTAGAAGGGCAGACTTTGGATTGTTTAGGAGTCTGGTTAACAGAGTCCCTTGGGAGGCAGTCCTGTAGGGCAAAGGAGTCCAGGAAGGCTGGATGTTATTCAAGGAGGAAGTCTCAAAGGCGCAGGAGCAGGCCGTCCCCATGTGCCACAAGTTGAGCAGGCGGGGGAGAAGACCGGCCTGGCTGAACAGAGAGCTTTGGCTAGAACTCAAGAAAAAAAGGAGAGCTTACCGCCTTTGGAAGAAGGGGCAGGTGACTCAGGGGGATTACAAGGATGTTGTGAGGATATGCAGGGAGAAGATCAGAAAGGCGAAGGCCCAGCTGGAACTTAAACTGGCCACCGCCGTTAAAGACAACAAAAAAAGTTTTTACAAATATATCAATCAGTGACAAAAGGGGGGCCAGGGAGAATCTCCCTCCTTTGTTGGATGCAGAGGGAAGCATCGCCACGAAGGATGAGGAGAAGGCTGAGGTACTTAATGCCTTCTTTGCCTCAGTCTTTAAGAGTCAGACTGGTCATCCTCAGGGTTTTTCAGGCCCCTGAGCTGGGAGATGGAGATAGGATGCAGAATGAAGTCCCAGTTGTCGAAGAGGTAACAGTCACCGACCTGCTCCTCCACCTGGATGCCCACAAGTCCATGGGGCCAGACGGGATCCACCCGAGGATGCTGAGGGAGCTAGCAGAGGAGCTGGCCAAGCCACTCTCCATCATTTACCAGCAGTCCTGGTCAACCAGGGAGGTCCCAGATGACTGGAAGCTAGCTAATGTGACGCCCCTCTACAAGAAGGGTCGGAAGGAGGAAGAAGGTCGGTGCCGGGGAAGGTCATGGAACAAAACATCTTGAGTGCCATTACGCGGCACGTGTGGGACAACCAGGGGATCAGGCTCAGCCAGCATGGGTTTATGGAAGGGAGATCCTGTTTCACTAACCTGGTCTCCTTCTATGACAAGGTGACCCACTTAGTGGATGAGGGGAAGGCTGTGGATGTTGTCTACTTGGACTTAAGTAAGGCCTTTGACGCTGTCTCCCACAGCATTCTCCTGGAGAAGCTGGCTGCTCACGGCTTGGATGGGTGCACTCTGCGCTGGGTTAAAAACTGGCTGGACAGCCAAGCCCAGAGAGTGGTGGTGAATGGAGTCAAATCCAGTTGGCAGCCGGTCACGAGTGGTGTTCCCCAGGGCTCAGTGTTGGGGCCGGTCCTGTTCAATATCTTCATTGATGATCTGGATGAGGGGATCGAGTGCACCCTCAGTAAGTTTGCAGATGACACCAAGTTAGGTGGAAGTGTCAATCTGCTGGAGGGTAGGAAGGCCCTACAGAGGGACCTGGACAGGCTGGATCGTTGGGCCGGAGCCAACCATATGAGATTCAACAAGGCTAAGTGCCGGGTCCTGCACTTTGGTCACAACAACCCCATGCAACTCTACAGGCTTGGGGAGGAGTCGCTGGAGAGCTGCCTGGCGGAAAAGGACCTGGGGGTGTTGGTTGACAGCTGCCTGAACATGAGCCAGCAGTATGCTCAGGTGGCCAAGAGGGCCAATGGCATCCTGGCCTGTATCAGGAATAGTGTGGCCAGCAGGACCAGGGAGGTGATAGTGCCCCTGTACTTGGCACTGGTGAGGCCACACCTCGAGTGCTGTGTTCAGTTTTGGGCCCCTCACTACAAGAAGGACATCGAGGTGCTGGAGCATGTCCAAAGAAGGGCAACGAAGTTGGCGAAGGGTCTAGAGCATAAGTCGTATGAGGAGAGGCTGAGGGAACTGGGGTTGGTTAGTCTGGAGAAGAGGAGGCTGAGGGGAGACCTTATTGCTCTGTACAACTACCTGAAAGGAGGTTGTAGTGAGGTAGGGGTCGGTCTCTTCTCCCTAGTAACAAGCAATAGGACGAGAGGAAATGGCCTCAAGCTGCGCCAGGGGAAGTTTAGTTTGGATATTAGGAAAAACTTCTTCACTGAAAGGGTAGTCAGGCATTGGAACAGGCTGCCCAGGGAAGTGGTTGAATCTCCATCCCTGGAGGTATTTAAAAGAAGGATAGACGTGGTGCTTAGGGACATGGTTTAGTGGTGGACTTGGCAGTGATAGGTTAACGGTTGGACTCGATGATCTTAAGGGTCTTTTCCAACCTTAATGATTCTATGATTCTATGATTTGCAGCCCCACTTCACCCAGGCCCCTGCACTTTGTCTCTCTCTTATTCATTAAGTCTATCTGTGAGTGGCCGGAGCCTTAAGCCATGACAACTCCAGCTGTGGCCAAGATAAGAAGCTCTCTGGTGAACAAGTCCTCAGTTTACCCCTTCCCTCTCAAAGATGGAAGCTTCAGCAGTGTCTCTGTGTATGCATAAACTCATTATTTCTCTACCTACTCAACACCAAGAGTTCACTTATGGTAATTGTCCTGGACAATTCCCTTGTCCTAGTCTGGAGAAAAGGAGGCTGAGGGGAGACCTTATCGTTCTCTACAACTACCTGAAAGGAGGTTGTAGCGAGGTGGGGGTCGGTCTCTTCTCCCAAGTACGAAGTTATAGGACAAAAGGAAATGGCTTCAAGTTGCACCAAGGGAGGTTTAGATTGGATATTAGGAAAAACTTCTTCACCGAAAGGGTAATCAGGCACTGGAACAGGCTGCCCAGGGAAGTGGTTGAGTCCCCATCCCTGGAGGTATTTAAAAGACGTGTAGATGTGGCGCTTAGGGACATGGTTTAGTGGTGGACTTGGCAGCATTAGGTTAACAGTTGGACTCGACAATCTTAAGGGTCTTTTCCAACCTAAATGATTCTATGATTCTCCCCAGGAAAGAATCAAATCTTGATTTGGCTCATATCTTCTGAACTCTTGAGTCATCAGGGGGCAAGCATTTTAGCTCATTCTTGACTTAGGGTTTATCCTAGCACACCTATGATCTCTGGTAGCAATCCTAACTTATTTATTCAAATATTATCTTTATAACACACTTCTGAACTGTAGTTCAATTACAGTCGTTCAACAACTTTAGAAAGCAAAATAGCTGTACTGTCATTTGTATCGTTTGGCTTTAGCCAGAATTGATTGTCAGTGGAACGCTGTGAGCTGTAACCTCTTCCTTTTATTCCTTTGTCAGCACAGAAAGGTCGTTAGGGTTTTATCAGACAAAACACTTGCAAATAATGAAAGCTAAGGACAGAGAAAAGACACGCCGTGAGGTCAGACTTTCGGTCTGGGCCTTTACAGGGACGCGATGTTGTTCCAGCCCCAGCCTAAGGACCGAGCCTATACCTCCGCACACAAGAACATGGCGGCCGCAGGCAACTACTCCCCGCCCCCCGCACAACGCCAGCACCTCGGCGGGCAACTTCCCCGGTCCAGGGCTGCCCTGCGCCGGGGGCCGCGCAGGAGATACCAGCGTGGCCTCGCACGTCGCCAGCCTGCCGCAGAGGCGACACCCTGGCCGGCTCGCTGCTGGTAACGACCACCGACCCTAAAGTCACGCGCCGCCGCTACAACCCCCCCACGCAGCACAGCGAGGGGGTGAAGAAGGCGCGTGCGCAGGGACCGCGCTGTGGGGGAGAGGCGGTGTGAGAGCTGGGTGGGGTGGTCATTTCCTGCCGGCGTTTCTGTATCCGGGTGAGAGGGCAGCACTCGGCTGGAGCGGTTGTTATTTGCTTCTGGTTCGTGCTGCTTTGGGGGGAGTGCGGGTAAGAGGGTTGTTTGGTGTTGTTTTGTGGGCTTGCTTCTGCTTAGGCCTGGTGTGAGTCTCTCGGCTGGGTGCAGGGGTCTCGTGTCGCTGTGGGGAGAGGTACCAGGGGAGTTGGGGCCCGGGAGGTGAGAGGGGGGTCCCATAGTGCTGTCTTGTGGTCGAGTGTCCTGGTCGCCTCTCGTTAGGCCGCCAAGCACTGAGGTGGGGGGCGAGGTGTGTGAGCACTGTGGGGGCTGGTGAGGCTCCGGGCGCCGTGGGAGCTGCGTCCCCTCAGGGGCTCCGGGGTCGTGTGCACTTGGGCTTGTTTATACGGAAAGTGTACTGGTATTTACTTGTGTGCTTCCCTCAAAAGTACACGCTTACTTGGAAAAAAGTTGCCCGCTGGGGGGAAGCGTACCTGAATTGTAAAGCTTACGAGACTCTTTTTGGAGAGCCTAGCAATTTCCGCCACCGTAATCTCTACTGAAAGTCACTGTAAATGCCGTTATAACTACTGTGAGACAATAGTGTTGCTATGCTGTTTTGTTTTGGGTTTTGATTTAGGGAAGGTAACTTCTCTGTTGCTGTTCTTTCTGGTATTTACAACTTCAAAGACTAAAAAAAAAACCGTTACTTTTACAACTAAATCTCAAATTCTGATGCTGATGAATTATATCTGTCATCTCCTTATGTATACCGTATGTAATGCTGAGAGTGCCTGGGATGCTTAGAGATGAATGAGGTGTGTTAACAGTTGTTACATTGCCTGTCCATACTAGAAATGGGAAAGTTTTAAGAGATTTGTTTCTGTGAAGTGTAGGTCCTTTCTCTCTGTTATGAATTTCTCACTGGAGCCCTTACTATGTCCACTTCCTTCCTTCAAGTGACTAAATTGGTGTTTCTGCATCTGTGTGTTTTGGTTTGTACTGTTTTTATGATTTTTGGACTGCACATAAATATTATTCAGACTAAATGTAAATGTCAGGTGACTTTCTCATCATGCAGTTTGTTTTCTCTCTTCAGCAGAATTGTAAGTAAGCATCTCAAAAATAACTTTCACTAATACATAACACTTCCCCCCCACCTCCAAACAAAAGTGAGAGAGAAAACTGTAAGAACAGTTATCTTAGCTTTTTCTTGGAGCTAGTACAGCAATGTCAATGTAGGTAGTACCAGTTTTTCACTAGTGTGGGCTGTCATCACAGGAAGTAAGGAACAATATCAAACCTGAGCAAATAAACTCCTTGGAATTTATTTGCCTAGGTTCCATGCTAATGCTGCCTGCAGTGATAGTTGGAGCTGTCTGAGGAGGTAAAATATATGACAAGAGTCCATAGTGGTAGGTGAAAGAAGACTTCAAGGCCATGGAAACAATGAGACCTTACTACAATAAAGTTAGGAATAACTGATTTTATTTCAGTGTATGAGAGAATGCCTATTAATGTAACTGTTAATACAATTTTTTATATATATTTTTTTAGTTTGGTAATGGAGAGAGAGAACCTAAAAGTGATACTTTAATTTTATTCCAAACTTAGACTGCTGTGTGGTGATAGGATTTCCATGCTGGTGCATGGATCTGTCAGCACTTTTCCCAAGTGTATTACTGCAGCATTGGGTTGATAAAAAGGTTTTTATGTAATAATTAGGGAAACACTGCCATTGCTCTCATGACTTCTAAATGTTCCACTTGTTTGAAAAAACTTCTTCCTCTTGTATTTGTATCCCCATATTGCACTAATTGGGTAAATATTTATATGCAAAGTATTGAGATCAGTCATGAATGACTGTGTTTCAGTGACACGTCTTTGTTTGCAGGGTTCTTATTTGTTTTTTACTTAAGTCTTAAATGAAGAAACTTGAAAGTAATGTCAGGTTTTCACTGCAGCGAAGAGATATATACAGTATTGATAACTGGTTTTAAAAGTCTTATAATGTGGTCTTGCCATGTAAAGTCTGAACTTTTATTGTTTCCAACATGTAAGTTGAGCTTAAGGTAAAATACTGATCATTTGCAAAATGGATGCAACACATAGTTTAACCTATTGTAGAGGCAAAGATTTTCATCCAGCCTTTCTGCTAATGTATAATGCATATAATGATACAAGATCAAACAGCAGTCAGTTGTGCTAGAATCAATTTGAAATATAGAAAAATGCAGATTTACTATCACAGGCTCCATTCTGTTAGCATGCACATAAAATAACACTATATATATGATATTCTTAAAGCATGAATAGATTAATTGCTGTCACCATTTGGTTGCTGCTTTGCTTATGTTATAAAAAAAAAACCTAATTTTGATTATAGTTTGTGATCAGCTGCATCTTCATGTTCTTATGAAGAAGTCAAGTGTTCCTTCCCTTATATTGTGAACATCATCATGGAACATTTGAAATAAGAAACATATTCCACTAAAACATGTTACTTGAGATGAGAACTCTTATGTTTTGTTTCATGTAACTTTCATAAAATTAAACTTAAAATGGAGGGGAGCAAATCAAAATTCACTTTTAAAAATAAGTAAATTAAGTAGTAATTGTGAAACTTAGAAAATATAGTACTTTTATTTAGCATCTTGTCCTGATAGGAGATAAAACTAGCCCACAATCACAATTCTTTTAAGCAATCTGTGGAAATATATTCTAGATTATTTCAATTTTTAAACCAGAAGTTTAAAAGGTTACTAGTATTTCTTGTTGCCTAATTTTGATTTTTTTTTTTTTTAATGTAGGTAAAAGGCTACATGTTCACTTCAAGTAGAAAGGAGCATGTTCCCAAATTCCTCCAACTTGGGTTGTCCACTCTTCCCTCCAAAACATCATCAACAAAGTAATTTCTTCAATAAGCTTCCTCTAAATGTACCACCTACTCTTTTCTCTCACCAGCAAATTATTGATGCTCAGTTTAACTTTCAGAATGCAGTGGAAGTACAGTAAGATTCAATAGTGGGGATTGGGTTGAAAGAAGTATTTCTGTTTACGGAGGATGTTTTTCACTGTTTTTAAGATTAGACTGCATTAAACTTGAAAAAATAGGAAGGTGTCATGTAAAACAGCTGTATCACTTCTGTTGGTGACCTGCAAGTTTTAATGCTCTCCTGTGTTGTGCATAATGCATGAGATGCCGTTGCACTGGTTAGAGTTAATAATCCACAGTTCAGTTTTAAAGATCTTCAATTGTATTTGTTTACTGGGCAAACCAGGGAGGAGATGAGAAGGAGAAGAAACATTTATTCTTGGGGTTAGGTCTGAAGACACGATGGTGTTCTTTAGGCTCTTAACTTTAATGCTGCCTTAAGTTAAGTTTTGCTAACCTCTTCTTATGCGTGTGCTCTGAAGAATGGCTATCTTATTTTTTTTATTATTTTATTTTTTTAAATGAAAAATACAATATATACTAAAACATTTCTTCATTTTGAATAGAAAAGACAGATGTATTGCTTCTAAGAAAAAAAAAAATGGCAGGTCTTACTGAGTTTAGTATTTACTTAAGAAAAAATGCCAGCTCCAAAAAAAGCATCTTGGTTATTATATGAATAACAGTTATGGAGTGTAGTTTTTCCAGGGCTCTGAGTGGGAACCTTGCAACTATTCCAGCTGTTACACTGCAGCCGTTGACTTATGGAAATGGCAGTCCAGTATGTATGTCTGCAGCCCCCATGTCATTCCGAGGAAGAAAGTAAGTTCTTTGTGTGTGATTAATTCTGGTTGTAATGTACCCATGATGAAGTTTGTCTAATATCAGTTTCTTGTGCAGCTTGACTTTTGTTAGAAATTGCAAGAATAGTGAATAAAACTTTTTTTATGAAACAGGCCATGTCGTGGATCTTTAAAGCATTCATGTATCTGCTTTTGAGAATTTTAGTACTCATAAGTGACTTAGTATGTGTAGTTTTTCTCTTCCAACAGCTGTGGCCTTAAAGAACTGTGACTTGCATATTTTATTTTAATACTATAGTAGATTAGATTGTAGTCTGTGTGTGCTTGACTACAAGAGGGTTTGTGTCAATAAAGTGTGTTCTCTTCCTGTTAATTTGTCAAACTAAGACTGCTCCTTCAATGTTTTATGGGAATTGGATGTTTTTCTTAATCATATGATGTTTTATTTTTCAAATACAAAGTGCTAAATTCAAGCATATATAAGTTCTTTTTTTTAAGAGGAGGTTTATGGAAACATAATTTTTCTACTTTTCAAAAAACTAAACTTACTTGAATTTACATGGCTTCCTTCATTACCTTAGTTGCAACAGAAAGAGGAATTTCAGGTGAACGTGTGGTTTTAGTTTCTCTTAACTTTCTAGGAAAAAAATTACTTTCTTCTCCTTATCAGTTCAAAAATACTAGTTGATATGTATCTGCACAGTTTTTAATAGTTCTGTGAATCAGCTGATAGGGAGGGAGTCTTATGTAATCTGTCTTCAAAACTTTCCTGTATGCTATTTCTCTTCCAGATTTAAAAAATGAGAAAATAAGTACATTTAAATATATTGTATTAAGTTATAGTTGGAATATATAACCGTCACGTGAACTAAAGAAGTTCCTGGTTTCATGTTATATGCGTGTCTTCCTCTTGACCAGTCTGGTTTATGGAAAGCTATGTTGTGTTAAGAGATTTGTAATCAACTAGTTAATCCTTAGATCTTGGGTCAACTCTTCTTAAGGTATTTTTGCTGAAGATGAGTTCATGTAAGTTCTTTTCAGTTAAAATAAGCTGAAACAGCATCATGTTTTGATTTAATGTTACATTGCGAGTTCCTTTAAGGCTGTGGGTGGGTAATGTTATCAGAACTTCTCTCAGACTTGAAAACTAAAATGGTGACTTGAGGTCTCTTCAGTTAAACTTGTGTTTAATTAATAATACTATCTGTTCAGGTTCCCAAAAGCTGTGCCAGCTTTTCTGACTACAAGAAATAACTGTAGCTTTATTAATAGTTAATTCATTTATACATATGAACATTTGATTTCATGCTTTTTTATTAAAAAAAAATGTGTGAATACCCCCATACTGGTTAGCTTATATGCAATACTTCATGTATAAACAAAACATGAATGTCCTCTTTTATTCTTTACTGTGGATAGACCACAGTATTCAATCACTGATCAGCTTTCAGTACAGCTTTTTCTTAATGAAGAGTTCAGATGCCAAGGGGCTGTCTGTAAGATCACTATATCTCTTCAAATATATTTGAATTCCTGTGATAAATGACTTAATGAGGAGATACAAGCTTGTGCTTGAAAATGAGACATTAGTTTTATGACCTGTGTAGCTTAATACAATCATTAGTTTGATTTGTTAAATGAATAGTGGCTCTTTTTTTGCCCGGATTACACATTTCACTGTCTGTATGATCTAAGCCTACACAGACAAATGCTACATTTTGAATGGCTGTTGTGGTAAGTTTCTTTTTCTCTTCTCCCCAGTACTGAACTTATCTTATTCATCACTGGGCAGTCAGAACTCACAAAATTTTCTCACTGCACTTCTGTTGATTTTAAAGAAAAGTTCACTTACATAGTCTGTATGTATCTTTAAAAAAAACATATATGGTTATGAAAATAGTAATACCAGCATTCATCTTTGTTGTCCTGCTTAACTGAACTTGTCTTTTAGATTTCAGTTGGTTAATATAGATACTCTTGTAAAGTAATTGCATCAATTCAGTTCAAGAGTATCTGTACTTTTGTAGTTGTTTGTTCTCTTTCCCATTCCAGGTTTATTTCACCTAATACCTAGGATGAGCATGTCTTTTGTTTTGTAGAATACTTGCTTTTAGTGGAATAGTTACATAATTTTTTTTTCCTTAGGAGACTAAGTGAACAAAGTGTTCCATGTGATGTCAAACGGCAGCGATTTCATTCACCTCATCATGAAACAACTGTAGTTAACCAAGCAGTGCCTTTACCAGAAGAACGTAGATATTCCTTCCCAGGATCAATTCCATCTCCACTGTTCCATGCACGTTATATACCACATTAAACTGGATGTGTCCCTCTGTTGCAAGATACTTCATTTCCAGACCCTATAGAAACCGTGCTCCCTGAGGCAAAAGATAAGGTAATATCTTTCTATGCCTGTGCTTTACATCTGCCTTCTGAGTAGGCAGGGTCCAATGGTTCTGTGGGAGACCACAAAAATTTCTGCAAGGTTCTTTGATAGTGTCATGGGGTCTCTGTTGCTGAGCGGTCATTAGAAGGAATATCAATAAATGTAGCTGCCGCTATGGTCCTATATAGCCTCCTCGTGTGTTTGGTTGTGGAGCATTTTGGAGGGGGGGATAGGGGTGTCATTTGCTTGTGTGTGTTTGTTTTTCATAGTAATGTCAGGAAATCTACATGTCTGTCAGCAGAAGGTATCGCTGGTCTTTCACTGCTTATTCCCCGAAAGACTGCAGATACTGATGGGGCAACAATTATTTTCTGTGGATAGACATTTTATAACAGATTGAACATTTTATAACAGATTGAACAAATTTAAATTTAAAAACTTTGCAGAAATTTCTTCTGGGGGAGGTGTTCAATATGAATTCAAGTGCGGTAAAACTCTAGACAATGGACTAGATCACGTGAAACTTTTTTTAATGCAGTCTTCTATGTTTGATGTAATTGCATCTCTGGCAGGAAAGAATGTTCAATTCTCTTTACTTTTTGAATGTGTGTGTCAAGTTAAGTCAGCAGGTTTTGAAGTTGTTTCAAGCATGTCAACAACAGACCTGTGATTTGAACAGAGAAGAGCTTTGCAGAACAGAAATCCAGAGAGAAATTCAGTGCTTTTTTCCACACATATTTTGAATTTGATTACTTAATATCAGTTTGAATGTTCTTCAAGTTCAGTTCTTTCTTCCTTTTAAACTATGACATGTTGCATCAGTTTTTATTCAGTGATTCTTCTGTTACAGAGAGCAGGCTCTTTTTGGTTGGGTCCTCACTGAACGGGTTTGGCACTCGTAGCAGTGATGGTGACTTGTGCTTGGTGGTTAAAGAAGAACTGGTAAGTAATTTAAAAAATATATAGTTAAAACAAAGTATTTTTAAAATGTGTGTGCTTTTATAAGGCTGGATTCTAAAACAAGAAACAAATGTTCAAATCCTTTTGATTTAATAACACATTTTAGCACTTAATACTTAGGAATTGTGGGTCCAATAATGTTGCAAATATGAATTTAACAGGTGAACAAAGAACAGCAAAATGAAGAAGTAAATTGCCTAAGATCACGAAGAAAATTGTTTAAAGAACTAACTCATTTTAGATGCAGGAACAATTTTTAATAAGTACAAATTTTTTATTTGTTTATATTCATAGCCACTAATTTTAGTGAGCAGGCATAAGAAGGAATTTGATATGCAAAATATCTTAAGTATTTTTAGTGAGAGAAAATGTTTGAGTAGAATTTAAGCTGAGAGAAAAAAAAAATAACAAAAAAACCCCCTAAATAGAGCATAATTTTGAAAGAATTGAAACATCACTGAAAAGGAATTGCACTTTTGTATAAGTGGGGCTAAGTTCTGTGATTTGTGAATGTCTGATAGTTACTTTGCGTATTGAATATGAATTGTTCTGTCTGGCTTTTGCTACAGTAAATGTATTTGTGGACTGAGGAATGTGTTCATACTCATGTACATGTCTCTTATTGTGAGAAGGAGGGAAGTGGATTTCTGTTTGGGAAACCTGTTAGTGAAATCTTATTACTCTTTTAGATTGCAGTGTCTTCCTGGGGACAACACTCTAAGGATTTGTAAAATAAGATGTCACTCACAACAGACTGTGTAGAACGTGGTTTGTTTTTTTTTTTGGGGGGGGGGTGGGGGGGGTGGGGGTGGGGTGGGGGGTGGAATGACTTGATACTGGTGAAATAGTTAATTTAGGTGCCTATTGAAGAAAATATTAAATGTTGACAGTACCAGCACATATAGGAGAAACAGGTCAATTCATAATTCGTATAAGTTGTTTAGACTCCCTTCAGATGAAGAATTCACTGGGGGGGGGGGAGTGGGAGGGGAGGGGGGGAGTGGGGGTATGTGAGCTTTTTGTTGTCAAAAGTGTCTGTACTGTCCTGTGCATGTGTGAATAAGACGTACTTGGTATTTGAGTGTTTTGTCGTCAAGAATGTGTATGCTGTCCTGTGCGCGTGTGAATGAGACGTACTCTTAGTACGAAGCGAGTGCGGAGTCCTGATCCGCGGTTTCGTTGTCCTGCGAGGGAAACGGCCGGAGACGGATGAAGCGAAAGAAAAAGGTTGTAAGGATGTAAAACAGTAATTCTGTAACCCTCTAAGTGGTAAAGTGTGTACCGTGGAACTAACAGTTAAGATACTGCGGGAATACAGGAGAGAACTGGGACCAATAAAATGGGAGGGTCACAACAAAGTAAAAGAAATCTCCATTAGGTTGCATTTTATATCACTGGAAGGACACCGGGGGTCCTCCTGGAGGAAATGTGAATAAGAAAACTCTAATTAAGTATTGTAATCAGTGATGGCCATTGTATAAATTAGATGATGAAGAGAAGTGGCCTGTGAATGGGACTCTGAAGTATAATGCCTTGCTGCAACTCCTGTTATTTTTAAGGAGGGAGGGAAAATGGGACGAAGCAATGTATGTGGATATGTTTTTCACCCTCCGAAATCACCCTGAGTCCCAGAAAGATTGTGGTTTTAATTTTGCTCCCCAAGATCCCATGGTGTTGGCTTTGGAAAGGGAAAATCAGAAAGAGTTAGGGAAGTTGAAGCGATGTTGTTCAGCATGTAGTATTGGACTACTAGAGGTGTTTGAAGGTGACAGAGAAACCCAGAAAGGCGGAAGAAAAGTGCCTTTCCAGATGGATGATGTGGATAAGTGGAAGGATGCAATTAAGGGGTACAGGGAGGACCCAAGTGGGATTGCGAAAAGGTTTGAGTGGATTACTAAGAATTTGGACCCGGATTGGAAAGGTGTGGATCTTATGCTAGATGATATGACTGAAACTGAGAAGCAGCTTGTATTAAAGGCAGCCCAAGCTCATGTAGAAACACAGATTGAGGGATGAGTGTTACACGGCACGGCCGAAGATCCTGTGCCCTCCAGGGACCCGGGTTGGGACCCTAATGATCCAGCTCAGTACCGTTTGTTGCAACGATACCGAACCTGGATCAAATTTGGAATAGAACATGTGATCCTAAAGGCAGTTAACTGGTCTGCTCTGTATGCTATCAAGCAGGGGCAGACTGAAACGCCCACGGAGTTTTTAGATCGCTTACAGGCTGCTGTGAGAAGATTTACTACTATGGAACCGGAGTCAGAAGCTGCCACACAGCAGTTGGTATCTCTGTTTTTGGGACAATCCACTAATGATATCAGAAAGAAACTTCGGAAACTTAGGGAACCAGACATAAGGAATTTAGAAAAGTTGCTGGAGGAAGCGTGGAGAATATATCGGAATGGGGAGGGGGAGGACAGAAGGAAACTGGGAAAGGAGATGGTGGCTGCGTTAGCCACATTCTCTGTATTGAGTCAAACATTGTTGCCTATAAGTAAACAAAATCTTAATGTTGTGGGAGCAACTGGGCAGGTTGAAAAAGCTTTTTTTCTTGAAACCATTAAAATTTAGAATTGGGAAGAGTGTGGGGATTCATGATTTCTCTACCTGCCTGAGGCTCCTAGACTATTACTGGGAAGGGACCTATTAGAACAACTAAATCCCGAAATAAAATTTAGAAATGGGGAAATTGAATTTAAAATACCAGACAAAAATCATATTGGAATTTTAAGCTTGGTTCTTACTGAACCCCAAATTAGAGAAGAAGAAATTATACAAGAAATAAAAGACCAGGTATACCCAGGAGCGTGGGCCTCAGGAATACCCGGAAAGGCTAAAAATGCTGAATTGGTTGTTGTTAAACTCAAAGAAGGGGCACGACCTGTTAAGATAAAGCAATACCCCTTGAAATTGGAGGATAGGCGAGGGGTAAAAAGTATTTTAGAAGAGTTTATAAAATTTGGACTTAATTAAATGCTCTTCAGAATATAACACTCCCATTCTGCCTGTCAAAAAGCCTGATGGCAAAACTTATCAATTGGCGCAAGATTTGCGGGTAATAAATAGTTGAAGATTTGTATCCAGTAGTGGCAAACCCATATATTCTGCTGACTGGTTTAAAGGAAACCTATGAATGGTTTACTGTGTTAGATTTAAAGGATGCATTCTTTTGCCTTACCTTGGCTCCAGAAAACTGCAATTTATTTGCCTTTGAATGGGAAAACCCTGATACAGGACGAAAAACCCAACTGACCTGGACAGTGTTACCCCAAGGATTTAAAAACAGCCCTACCATTTTTGGAAATCAATTAGCTAAGGAATTAGAGACCTGGGAGAGGCCCCCAGGAAATGGGATTCTTTTGCAATATGTGGATGATATCTTAATAGCCACAGAAAAGGATGAAGAGTGCAAGGAATGGACTGTGAGCTTGTTGAATTTTCTGGGATTAAGTGGTTACCGAGTCTCATTACAGAAAGCCCAAATCTTGAAGAAGGAAGTAATATACCTGGGATTCGTGATTTCTAAGGGACAAAGACAGCTCGGGAATGACCAAAAGGAAGCTATCTGCAGAACTCCAGAACCGACCATGGTAAAAGAGCTTGGAACCTTTTGGGAAATGACAGGTTGGTGCCGATTATGGATCTATAATTATGGACTTTTGGTTAATCCTCTATATGAACTGTTGAAAATAGCCAGACACAATTAATATGGACTGATGAAGCTAAGAGGGCATTCAAGGAAGTGAAACTGGAGCTAATGAAGGCTCCAGCTTTGGGCCTACCAGATGTAACGAAACCTTTCTGGCTGTTCTCCTATGAAAGGCAAGGAGTGGCTCTGGGAATTCTGGCCCAGAAGCTGGGTCCTTATAAACGAGCTGTAGCATACTTCTCTAAACAATTGGATGAAGTAAGCAAAGGATGGCCGGGATGCCTTTGGGCAGTGGCCGCCGTTGTTTTGATTATCCAAGAAGCTCGAAAATTTACTTTGGGACAAAAGATGATTGTGCACACTTCCCACACTGTAACCTCCGTTTTAGATGATATAGAAATCATAAGCGATAATCAGGAAATGGAGACTGTCGTGCATGATTGTATAGAAACTATTGAAACTGTATATGCAAGCAGACCAGACTTGAAGGAGGAGCCGCTGGAGGAAGCCGACCGAAGGTGGTATACTGATGGGAGCAGTTTCATAAAGAATGGAGTTCGAATGGCAGGATATGCTGGAACCACCACAGACCGACTGGTGGAAGCAAAGTCACTCCCTAAGGGTACATCTGCACAACGAGCTGAAATAATTGCCCTAGTGAGAGCGTTGGAGCTGGCTGAAGGGCTGCGAGTCAAAATATGCCTTTGGTGTAGTCCACGCCCATGGAGCAATTTGGAAGGAACGAGGACTCTTGACTGCTCAAGGAAAAGGTATAAAACATCCTGATATAATTTTACGACTTTTAGATGCTGTACAACTTCTGTCAGCAGTGGCGATTATGCACTGCAAACGGCATCAGAGAGGTAACACTGACAGGGAAGTGGGAAATAAATGGGCTGATTACGAGGCAAGATGAGCTGCGGAACAAGGTGAGGTATTAAGTATAATTCCTGAAAAATCTTTGCCACTACCTGAGACAAACATATGATTTAGATCTTTGTGAAAGCACCTCTGACGGTATCTTATGTGGACAACAGTCTAACCATGCTTATTAGAACATTCTGTTAACAGTTGCAAATGGATGATCCTGTCTCCTGATGTGTTTGAAATGTTTGTAGAAATTAATGCCAGACGTGTGTTTAGTGACTAATTGATCGGTAGTTGCAGAATATCGCCTAATCACTCCCTTTATGTGTTCGCATATACAGAAGAACAAGTGGCAATGTTTTGGCTTAAATATAAGTCGTGCAAACATCTCTGGAAAAATTAAACAAAATCTTGAACCAATGATAACTAAGGACAAACTTATTGGACTGTCTAGTCAAATTAAAGATGATACCGCCCATCATTGGTGGGATATCTTTTGGGATACTCACCCTCTGCAGAGAAAACTTTGAATGTTCTAGTCCACCCACTCCTGATATTATTGGTGTTTGTTATTACACTAACAGTTGTCAATTGCCTTTTGTGGTATAAGCTGAAGAAATTGGCTATGAGAGTTTGGGCCTTGCCTAAGGTGATAAAATATGAAAACTTAAGACCTTTGTAAAGAAATTTACAAAGTTTAAAGAAAGGGGGGAATGAAAGGGTTAAAGCCAAGATAGACAAAGCCACTGCATCAAAATGCCTCCTGAAGCCTAGGGGCAAGGAGGATATTTAAATATCTTAGTCACTTAACTAAACAAAAGAAAGGCCTTTGTGATTTAGGGAGTAGTTAGAATGGTTGTAAGATAAGGGGGCTCCAGGAGAATCCCATCTCAGACAACTGGGCATTGGGAGAACAAATACATGGAAGATAGGAAGTCACAAAAGAGTGACAACAGCAGCCTTGAGGGACACCGTTTACGTGATCCTAGGACTGAGTTTGCGCAGAAGCAAAGGTCAATCGGCGAACACAGTGAAGAAGACTACGAGCCTTCATCTGAAGACCCCCAAAGACCACTTGAAGACCACCACGGGAGACGACTGCCCATGCGGATCGGACATGTGCATATGTTAATAAGTTCCAGGAAATCTCATGTTTATGTAAATGATTTCACGGAAATCCTGTGAATATGTAGGTTTTTATAGTATATAATCTCTGAAAGTCTACCAGATCGGTGGAGCACTTATGGTGGAGAATCCCCAGTGCTGCCCAGTGCTGCAGTAAAGAATACCTGCTTAATAGTAACTTCGTTGCTATTGGGTTTCATTTCAGGGACTCTCTGAATACTCCGTTTCTCCCTTGGGGGGGATTCAGACTGTGAGGAGAAGCATCCGTGAATTTTTGTATCAATGTGGTCTAGCAATGAGTGACCATCTCAACAGTGACTTGATAAGCATTTGATAGTTAGTGTTACATTTTTAATGGAAAAGGGCCTTTCCACTTTGAAAATAGATTTGGAGAATAAATTTCTGTGTATCGCAGTAACTCTAGAGACTTGTATTGGGCACTGTGTGCAGTCATGAATAGCCAATTACTGAGCTGTACATAAAAGTAATGCACAAAAGGGAAGAGAGTAGGAGTTACAAGTATAAATGTGTAGGCTTGCCACAATGTTAACAACCCTGCAAGCATGAGGGCATTTGCTGTAGTCATGTGTGGCAGCTGCCACAGCTGTCTGGGGAAGGGAAAAATAGTTCAAATAATTCCTTTCATGCAAAACCGTGATCAGTTGGCTGCCTGGGGAGGATCAGCAGTCTGTAGGCCAAAGAGGAGCTGTTACCAGTGCTTCATCAGCCTTTTCTGCTAAAAAAGGCTGAAGTGTGGCTCTAGACATGTATCTAGCACCAGCTGTTTAGATTTTGATGTTTTATTCGTGCAGATATTAACTTTTTTCACTTCTGCTACTGAAAGCAGCTTGTGTCCTAGTCATAGAATTTTCTAATAGGGCTTTTGATGTTACTGGGGAGGAGGAGGAAAAAAAAAAAAAGCTTTCTTTAGCAGTAAATACTGTCCCTGTCTTCACTAGGCAAATTTCTTTCCTTTATTAATCCATTTCCATATTCTCATACTTGTGTGGAAGTCTTTGAATCTAAGGTTAGTGTGTCTTGAGTTTATTTTGTAGATACATCGTCTTGTGCATGAACTTTCCTCCAGGTAACGGGTCCAACTATCTTGTACAGTAGGAAAAGGAAAACTCATGTGGCAAATGCTAGTGGTAAGGGGTAACTTTTTCCCTTAACTCCATCCTCCTAGTATATTATGCAGACCCAGATGAAATATCTGGATTGCTTATATTGTTCAGATTTTGTTGCCTGTTCTTTCATTATGGCAGAGAATTGGAAAATATCCAAGTTCTTGTAGAACTAAGATGCTCTTTCCTATTTCTAAACATCCACAAACAAAATAAAATTATTATTAAAGCAGCTGTGATCATATTCTTAGCAGTCCTGGTAGTTAATACAGTATACTCTTTGAAGATATCCCAAGCATGTTCTGAGAATTCTGCTGTTCTGATTCTTAGTCCCTATGGAAAAAGGTTTCTGTAACATCTCTTACCCTGTGAGACCTTGTCTGAAGGGTGAATTAAGTCCCAAGTCAAAGTCCTGTGTGCTGAACTTAATTATTGTTTTCCCTAGTAAATGATGTAGACCAATTGTTTAAGAAGACATGCTGAAGCTTTAGTATGAGGAGTGCTCTAACAGTTCTGTAGCTGCTCTAAGGCTCGAGTAGGATGTGAATACTTTAGGATTTTTTTTCTGTCTATGGCACCATTGTTGTGGTTTAACCCCAGCCAGCAACTAAGCACCACACAGCCGCTCGCTCACTCCCCACCAGTGGGATAGGGGAGAGAATCAGAAGGGTAAAAGGGAGAAAACTCGTGGGTTGAGATAAGAACAGTTTAATAATTGAAGTAAAATGAAATAGAACAGTTAAATAGGCAAAGCAAAAACCGTGCACGCAGACAAAGCAAAGCAAGGAATTCATTCACTACTTCCCATCGGCAGGCAGGTGTTCAGCCATCTCCAGGAAAGCAGGGCTCCATCACGCGTAACGGTTACTTGGGAAGACAAATGCCATCATACCCAATATCCCCCCCTTCCTTCTTCTTCCCCCAGCTTATATACTGAGCATGACGTCATATGGTATGGAATAGCCCTTTGGCCAGTCTGGGTCAGCACCCCCCCTGGCTGTGCCCCCTCCCAGCTTCTTGTGCACCTGGCAGAGCAGGGGAAGCTGAAAAGTCCTTGACCAGTGTGAGTGCCACTTAGCACCTATTTAGCAACAGCTTAGCACTTCTTAGCAAGAACCAAAGCATCAGTGTATCATCATCCACATTGTTCTCATCCTAAACCCAAAACACAGCCCCATACTGGCTACCAAGACGAAAATTAACTCTATCCCAGCTGAAACCAGGACAACCATCTAACATGAGAGAGAAGGGGTTTTTTTCCCGTTACTTGCGTTGTGCAATATATGCTTTCCCCATCCATGACTTTAATAAGTTAGACATTAATGATACTAACAAACACAAAATATACTAAACAATTGTATGACCTTTATAACCTGTTTGCCATTCAGTAGACCAGCTAACAGCATTAGACTGTGTTTATGTGTGTTATGGGGATTTTGATAGCAATTGCTGCTGAGTGTGTTGGGTGTTACTTTTATTTTAGGTTACTTTTGGAGACTCAGTATGTAATAATTTGCAACTGAAGAATGTGTACTTATGCAGTATTGGGAGACTTCCTGTGCTGTGATAGAATCATATTATATTAGATGTAGGGAAAAAAATGAATGAAGCTCTGATTTTCATTTAGGGAATCTAGATGAGTTTCTTATAGCCATGAATTAACATGAATTTTAAAAGTCAAGTCATTCCCAGCTGCTGTAGAATTTTTCATGTCTTCTACAAATACGTCTTCTACAATTACATTACAAATACAAAAATACATGTCTTCTGCAAACGCGGCTTAACCGCCAACGGCACTCAGTCGGCGAAGAGCACAGTGGCGGCAAGGGTAAGTCCTGCGGCTCAGCGCTAGATTGGGGCAGGCGAGGGGGTTCTCGGAGCCTCTCGTGAGTGAGGTTGACGTGCATCTGACGCGGCGTGGGCGTTGCCAGGAGTCAACGGCGGGAGATTTAAACGGCCCCTAGGGAGCGCGCGAAAAGGACGCGCAAACAGGGCGTGGCGCGGCAGTTTGCGCAGGCAGGGCTCTGCAACCCGCTTGTAGGTCCACAGTCCAGGGAAGTGCTCTAGGCCTCTGGCAAAATGGTGGGCACTCGCCTCAGGTCCAAAACCACTGTTCCTACAGAGAAAGCCCCTGAGACATCTGATGCATCCACCCAGACGGATCTGGTAAGAAAAGAAACATCAATACAGGTGGTAGGTTGCAGCAAGTGCCCAAACCCTTCCCCTGATGAAGAGGTAAGTACCTGCATAAGGTGCGCACAGGTCGATGATCTGTTATGTCAGGTGGCCGAACTGCAGGAAACAGTTACAAGGCTGTGCAGTATTAAAGGAGCCGAGACAGAGATAGATAGGTGGCTTCAGAGCCATGTTCCTGTGACAGACACCACTGAGAATGAGGCACCTTGTACCCTGGTGACTCACAAAAGCAGGACTCCACATCAACCTGCACTCTCCACCATCAAAATCAAAAACACATATGAAGCCTTAACAGCTGAGGACACCCATGAGCAAGGCCTGCAAAGCCCCCTGCAAGGGGAAACTGTACCAGCAACACACAGTGGACACCGTAAAAAGAAACGACGAGTACTCGTAGTGGGTGACTCTGTTGAAGGGTACTGAGGCACCCATCTGCCGACCTGACAGGGAGTCACAAGAGGTATGCTGCCTTCCGGGAGCTAAGGTTCAAGAAGTGACAGAGAGGGTGCCGCAACTCATCAAGAAAATGGATTACTATCCGTTGTTACTATTTCATGTAGGCATGAACAACACTGAAAGCCGAAACCTGGGTAAAATCAAGGAAGACTTTCAAGCCCTGGGGGTGCAAGTGAAAAACATTGATGCCCAGGTTATCTTTTCCTCCATCTTGCCAGTTCGAGGGAAGGGGGTAGCCAGAAATAGGCGCATAATGCATATCAACTCCTGGCTATGTGGCTGGTGCCGTCGTGAGAGTTTTGGCTTTTACGACAATGAGGCATTCTTCGATGACTATAACATGCTAGGGAGGGATGGAATCCACCTGTCTTAGAAGGGGCAAGGGAATCTTCAGCAACAGGCTGGCTAACTTGGTGAGGCGGGCTTTAAACTGAAGGACTTGGGGGGGTGGGGTCCAAAACAGAAATGCTCATGCCACCACATCCAACTGGGGAGTAAGTCAGGCCAACCAGAGTGGCGACGGATGTTCCTTAGCTGTCTCCCAAGATGTGTACCAGAGGAGCAACCACCTCAAGTGTATGTATACAAATGCACATAGTCTGGGAAACAAACAGGAGGAACTGGAGCTCCGTGCCCAGTCAGAAGGTTATGATATCATAGGAGTAACTGAGACATGGTGGGACAACTCACATGACTGGGGAATCGCGATGGACGGTTATAGGCTGTTTCGCAAAGACAGACAGGGGAAAAAGAGGTGGAGGAGTCACACTCTATATTAAGGAAAACCTCGAATGTATCGAAGTCACAATCACCATAGTTGAGTGCTCTATTAAATGCCTCTGGGTTAAAATTAGAGGGGTCATCTTCAAGCAGGACCTTACAGCGGGCATCTGTCACCGACCTCCAAACCACGATGATAAAGCTGATGAAGCAATATTTGGGACACTAAGGCAAGCTTCTGGTCAACAGAACCTGGTTCTCATGGGTGACTTCAACTACCCAGACATTTGCTGGAAGAACAATACAGCAGCTCGCATGTCATCCATCAAGTTCCTGGAATGCATAGAGGACTGTTTTCTCTTACAAATGTTAGATGTGCCAACCAGGAAGGAGGCACTGCTGGACTTGCTATTCACAAACCAAGAAAACCTGCTTTGTAATATGTCGGTCAGTAACAACCTTGGCTGCAGTGATCACAATATTGTGGAGTTTGGGATCCGGCTGAGCATGCTGAAGGTTAGCACCAAGACAAGGGTTCTAGATATTAGAAGAGCAAACTTCAGCTCACTCAGAGCTCAGTTGGGAGGGATTCCGTGGGATGCTTCCATGGAGGATAAAGGAGCCAGCGAGTGCTGGGAGTTCTTCAAGAATGCTCTCTTGGAAGCACAAAACCAGTTCATCCCCTATAAAAGAAAGGGAAGGAAGCGGAGCAAGAGGCCTTCTTGGCTCAACCATGAGCTCCTGGGTCTGCTTAAAACCAGAAGAGATGCATACCAGAGATGGAGAAGTGGAAGATTATCCATTGAGAACTACAAGGGCATTGCCAGAGTGTGCAGAGATGCAGTTAGAAAAGCAAAAGCTCAGCTTGAGTTGGAACTGGCCAGAGATGTCAAAAATAACAAGAAAGGGTTCTTCAGGTATGTAAATTGCAAGTGGAAACAGAAGGAAAACCTAGGCCCACTGTTAAACAGGAGAGGTGACTCAGTCACCAACAATGCTGAAAAGGCAGAGGTTCTCAACACTTTCTTCACCTCTGTCTTTACCAACACTGTTGGATCCCAGGCGCTGGGAACAAAAATCCAGGTTGATCCAAACATAGACCCACCATCAGTGAAGGAGGAGTTAGTACGTGAATTATTACAGGAGCTTGACCCCTACAAATTGATGGGCCCTGACGCCATCCACCCGAGGGTGTTGAGAGAGCTGGCTGATGTCATTGCAGGGCCGCTCTCCATAATCTTCGAGAAGTCATGGAGATCAGGGGATGTCCCAGAGGACTGGAGGAAGGCAAACGTTACCCCTATCTACAAGAAGGGCTCAAGGGAGGATCTGGGTAATCAGTCTTACTTCAGTCCCCGGGAAAGTTATGGAATGGATCCTCCTGGGGGCCATCATGAGTCAAATGAAGCATATGATTGGGAAAAGCCAACACGGCTTCACCAAGGGCAGATCGTGCCTGACAAATCTGGTGGCCTTCTATGATAAAGTGACCTGCTTGGTTGACATGGGGCGAGCGGTGGACGTTGCCTACCTGGACTTTTCCAAGGCCTTCGATACGGTTCCCCACGGCCTCCTCCTGGAGAAATTGATGCGTTATGGCCTGGACAAGTGGTCTGTGTGGTGGGTGAGGAATTGGCTGATGGGCCGCACCCAAAGGGTGGTGGTAAATAGCTCTTTTTCAAACTGGCAACCCGTCACAAGTGAGGTCCCCCAGGGATCGATACTGGGCCCAACGCTATTCAATATCTTCATAAGTGAGCTGGATAACGGGATCAAGTGTAGCCTGATGAAGTTTGCAGATGACACCAAACTGAGTGGGGAAGTAGACACTCTGGAAGGGAGAGCCACCCTGCAGGAAGATCTGGATAGGCTGGAAGAGTGGGCTAACAAGAACCTTATGGAGTTTAACAAGGACAAGTGTAAGGTCTTGCACCTGGGAAAACATAATCCAGGAGTGCAGCTCAGACTGGGATCGACCTGGCTGGAGAGTAGCTCTGTGGAGAGGGACCTGGGGGTCCTGGTGGACAGGAAGCTCAATATGAGTGAACAGTGTGCTGCTGCAGCCAAGGCGGCCAATAGGATGCTGGGTTGCATCAAAAAGGGCATCACCAGCAGAGATAAAGAAGTCATTATCCCTCTCTACTTGGTGCTTGTCAGGCCACACCTGGAATACTGTGTACAGTTCTGGTCCCCACTATACAAAAAAAGATGTGGACAGGCTGGAGGGGGTCCAGAGAAGGGCCACCAAGATGATCAGGTGTCTGGGAAGCCTGCCATATGAGGATAGGCTGAGAGAGCTGGGCTTGTTCAGCCTTGAGAAAAGGAGGTTTAGAGGTGATCTCATCACCATGTTCCAGTACTTAAAGGGGAGCTACAAAGAAGATGGAGACTGCCTTTTTACAAGGAGTCACATGGTAAGGACAAGGGATAATGGGTACAAGTTACTCCCAGGGAGATTCCGATAGGACACGAGAGGGAAATTTTTCACAATGAGAACAGTCAATCATTGGAATAATCTCCCCAGGGAGGTGGTTGACTCCACTATGCTGAACACGTTTAAGACTCAGCTGGACATGGTGCTGGGTCGTCTTGTCTAGATTGTGCTAGAAAGTTTGGACCAGATGATCCTTGAGGTCCCTTCCAACCTGGTATTCTATGATTCTATGAAATAGCAGTATCTTAGTAACAGCTTCTCTTAGCTGAATTAACTCCTTATACTACTATATACAAGATATAGTAATAGAAAGATTTGTGGAATAATTTATTTTACAAAATACATGAAAGTGAAGTTCTTAAATGTTTCTAAGATGGAATTTCAGTCCAACCCTTTGGTGTAGTTGATATGGTAATGTTACCTGTGAATTACATGAATCACAGCAACTTTAAACTTTTTTTTTATAGCCCTACCTGAACCCATCCTTCCATCCCTCCAAAAAAATTACCCAGTAAGTGTTTCTTATTAATTTACTACATCATATATGTGTATGAAGCTGCTTATCTAAAATATGTGAATTCTTAAATATCTCTAATGGGTTAAGTTAAACATAGTCTGTAAGCCTGGTCATTGATAACCTTTTTCACACTTACGTTTAGTGTATTTGCTGCTTTTGATCATTTCTTTAATGAAAACAGTTTGTTATATATGGGAAGATTTCACACACAATTGGAAATGAGTGCTAATGAGAGCTGCTGACCTAATTCTCTCTATGCTGGCCTGAAAATATTCCTGTCATCTGTAACTTTGATTCTTATTTCTTAATATGTTACGTAATGTTGTTTCCATCCAACTGTGGTGTTTCAGAATTCCATATCTTCCCACAGCTGTTGAGTTGCTTGATATTTCTGGGTGCAGAGAGTGAATGATATATGTTTTATTAAGGAGACTTTTGAGACCTCACAAAATTGGGCTTCAGTCCAACAAGAAAACACCTTTTGGGGACTTTGCTGTTATGTCCAGATCGTACTCTGAGTTCCAGAGAACTCTGTGAATTGGTATGCTTTGATCCTCTGCAGAATTAGGACTGCAATTCGTGAGCCTTAATCTAAGGAAGATTACCTAGAAATAACAGCTACCCTCTTAAAAAATACTTGTCTGGGGACAAAAGAGCTATTGCTGAATAGTTCTATGCTATAACTAATTTAGAGAAATACCTCATTCCTTCTTCCTTACCTTTCCTTTCATGTGTCACTTAAATTTTTTCTTTATTCATAGTTGCTATAGTCTGATGTTCCTGTCTGGTTTGGTTTTGGGTTTTTTTGGTGGGTTTTTTTTTTGGTTGTTTTTGGGGTTTTTTTTGTTTTTTTTTTTTTTTTTTTTTTTACTGTTGCTGATAATTGTGCTGAGGTAGTAGTATCAGAAAGCCATTCTTTCTTTTGCATATACTTCCTATAATGCTGAAATGTGAATATTTGATGACATTGTACATCAGGGAGAAAATACTGTGGTGTCAGCCATCTTGGGTAATTAGAATAATCAAGGTGCAGGAGAAAGCTTTGAGCTATAGTAAACTTTTGTTTCTATTTTGTAACCCTGCTTAGGTATACCTGTGCTAAATTTTTTTATGGTCTTTATTTTTTCTCTGATTTTTTTTTACTGTACTGTGTGCCTTCTAATCTCTTCATTGTTAGTGCTTAAAAGCATTTGAAGCTGTTTTTCATTTCTTGTACACCTAGCTTTATCTGGTGTTTTTTTTTAATTACTAAATTTGCTAATTATATTTGCCTAAAGCTCATATACTGTAGTATTTTAAGTTTTGTGTAGCATGCAATTTAAAGAAAACAACTGTAAGAATCAGTAATTTTGACTTCTTTGTAATAATAATTCAAACATTTATATTTGTAGTGTTTGAACTGTGTAAATGCCTTCAGAGTACTATACAAATATTAATGGTTTAAATTATTAAAGCAAAAGCATACAATACCATAAGCTGAAAAATCTGATGAATTTGTACTAAATGCAAGGTTTCATCTTGTGTCCTGTGAAAGTGGTAAATCACTTGCAGGTTCCTGTGTTTCTAGAACACTGCTGTAGGAATAGCATTCTTTTTTACCCTGTTTCAACATAGATTTCTTTGTTGGTTATCTTGTCTTTGGAGTATGGACAAATATTCTAGAATTACTAATAAAATAAAAAGAATATTTTATACATGCTTACTATAAACCAAAGTAAAACTATGGATCAGGATACTAAAAAAAAAAATTATGCTAGAAATTTGCAAATACATTTTTAGTCTACTGTCTCCATTAGGAATATAATTAAGTGTTTAAAATGTGCTGTGAAAGTTACAATTTCTGAATACTGATACTGCAAAGAAATTTAAAATGGAAATGAGAAATACACAAAAACGATTCTGGTCTTGTAGCTTGCAGTAATAACTACAAAGCATGGGCAAATGTCAGTACCCAAAGAAACTATATTTTTCTTGTGTTTGTAGCTAGTCAAAGCTGTGTCTCTGTTCTACTACTACACATAAATGCTGCTTCTACCCTTCTGAAACAAACCACCCTACTTACAGTCTGTTGGGTTTTTTTTCCCAAATCAAATTTGCAGCTCTTTCTGCAGTTTGAAAATACTTCTGCGCTTTGAAGGAAACTGCTTGTTTTAAATTGTAGGTGCTGTGTAAAAGAGACATGCTTACCTAGAGCGAGAAACAAAAGGCAGATTCTGTGACTTGGTATATCTCTACTGCAGATGTGAAGGGTGAGAAGTCCTGGAAAGCCACTAGATCTGACCACCTGTGCATTCTGTTGCCATGGGGGAGTCTCCAGCTGGCACCGAGCTGATGTTTTGCAACCACTAGTTTAGAGGGAGTGTTGGAGCATATCAGATGTGGGGTTGGATTCTGGGGCTTCCTGGCCCCCCAGCCAGATGGGGTAGCCCACAAAATGTGTTGATCGGTTCTGAAGCTTATATAGAACTCACCTCTGAGTCATGACTTTCACAGATAAGCTCTGGAGAACCTGTGATGGCTTAGGCCGCTACTGCTTCTGGTTGTTTTGCCTGTGTATTTGCCAGAGGTGAACATTGCTGCCACTGGGAGTCAGAAGGGAACGTGTGCCTCAGTCTCCAGTGTTCCAGCGCAGCCTGGTGTATTAGCTTGAATCCAGATGGAGCTGGGTCTCCACTAGTGCTCTAGATTGTGAACTTCATGGGCTCTAGCATGAGCACGTTTTTGTTTCTGCTTCCTCAGCTTCATGAGCAGTCATATCTTACAAAGGGATGGGGCAGAAGATGGGATGGTGCTTACTGTAGCTACTTCACGCATAGGAGTCAGTCCTTGGACAGACACAATTTGATTCACCCTTTGAGTTGTACTTGTTTAAAGTATAAACATGAATTAAATGTTTGTTTGTAAGACTGGAGAAGGGTATTTTATGTATCTGACTATAGATACCTATAAAAAATGGCAAGATACTATGCTGATGTTACCACTGTAAACTTCTTTGAAGGAAGAATCTTGTATAGTCAGAGCTAAAGTCATTATACATCAAGATATTAAATTGTAAAGATTTTTTTTGGATGTACACTTGTGTTGCTTTCCAGTGTGTAAGGTGGAATGAGAATATGCATAAGCATTATGTAGCTTAAATATAAAGCATGTTGCTGAATGCTAGTGTTTCCTTAAGAAGTCAGCCAACCAAACTAAAGATTAGGGATCTAGTGGGAAAAAAAAAAAAAAAAAAAAAAAAAAAAATTGGGGTCCCTTTTTCTGGGGTATTTTGAAATAATGGATAGCTCATTTATATTGTTTCTCAATCAGATCCTGAATTTCTTTTCCATTTCTTAAGATGGCACGAGGCAAAGACGCAGCAAGCAAATTGGGGACTAGTTTTACAAGAAGCTGAATTTCTTACCTTCTAGAGCAAGTTAAGAAGGGAAAACTTACAGGAAGGCCTACCTGAAACTAAGCTAGTCTGAAGGATGCTTTGTAATTCTGTTTTATTACCAACCTCCCTTATGTGCAGAATTGTGGTTTGGTTGACCTTGGCTGGACACCAGGTGCTCACCAAGCTGCTCTCACTCCCCTCCTCAGCAGGATGGGGGGGGGGGGGGGGGGAGGACAAAATAAGATGGGAAAAAAAAAAACTCGTGGTTCAAGATAAAGGCAGTTTAATAAAGCAAAAGCAAAGGCTGTGCCCAGAAGCAAAGGAAAACAAAAGATTTTTATTCTCTACTTCCCATCAGCAGGCGATGTCCAGCCACTTCCCAGGAAGTAGGGCTTCAGTACACATAGCGGTTGCTCTGGAAGACAAACATCCTAATAACGAATACCCCTCCTCCTCCTCCTTTCTCTTACCTTTTATTGCTGAGCATGATGTCACCTTAAATACTGTGTTCAGTTTTGGGCCCCTCACTACAAGAAGGACATCGAGATGCTGGAGCGTGTCCAAAGAAGGGCAACGAAGCTGGTGAAGGGTCTAGAGAACAAGTCTTATGAGGAGCGGCTGAGGGAGCTGGGGTTGTTTAGTCTGGACAAGAGGAGGCTGAGGGGAGACCTTATCGCTCTCTACAACTACCTGAAAGGAGGTTGTAGCAAGGTGGGGGTCAGTCTCTTCTCCCAAGTAACAAGAGATAGGACGAGAGGAAACGGCCTCAAGCTGCGCCAGGGCAGGCTTAGGTTGGATATTAGGAAAAATTTCTTCACTGAAAGGGTAGTCAGAACAGGCTGCCCAGGGAAGTGGTTGAGTCCCCATCCCTGGAGGTATTTAAAAGATGTGTAGATGTGGTGCAGAGGGACATGTGGTGATCAGCAACCTGCAGTGTTTTAAAAAAATAAGTTGACTAACATTATCAGAAACACCTGATTAACAATTTGCTTTAGATAATTTAAGTTAATGTTAAAAAAAAAAAAAATCTTCCAGAAAAGTAGTTTTAGTCATGCTTTATATTGTGTGGTACTTAGTTGTCTTTTTAAGAGTCATTTTCATAGTGGTATAATCACTAAAGCAAGTGGAAATGGGAATTATTTATAACTCTGTGTGTCGCTTAAACTAGGTGGGTTTTTTAATGACTAGCTGCTATAGACTGTAACTTGCATTTTTACTAGAGCGCTTGTATAGAATAATATGAATTTATTTTTTGAAGGTAAATGCCTTTGAATAAGGAAAACTTTTATTTGCCTGACCTTTGTGAGGTAAATGCACTTAATATAAATGGTAAAACTTGGAACCGTAGATTTCATTAAATTGAACTTGATGGGGGGGGAATTTAAATGTCATAATTTTAGATTTCAGAATTCAAGAGTTTTAATCCTAATTACTAGATGAAGATTTAGAAACTAGCCTTCTAATGCAGTTTAGGAATTGTATCAGTTCTGCCATGGATGGGAATCTTTGGAATGTGGTACGTCTCCTGCTCCTCAGGTGAGGAGTCTTTCAGATTTATCACTGGTGCTTGCATGACTTTTGTAAGTTGTAAATTCATTGAAGAAACAAACTAAATATCCTGAAAAATGCCTTCATCTGGACTATGTTTCTATCATAATTGCCCTTTTCAAAATACAGATTTGTGACTTTAAAACTCTGCAAGGTTTTGTAACTTCATATTTCATTAACTGCCAAAAAATCTTATTGAGAAAATATCTTTGGATAAAATTGTATTTGATATCCTTTTGCTCTCTTCTTTTTTCTGGATGTAAGTATACACACACAGAGGCATACATGTACACACACACCCACACACACCCCCACCCCCCCCCACCCCCCCGTAAGTTTTATTACGATATTTGATATTTTGTCTTTTGCTATTGGTGTAACTGTTACCAGGTGATTTATTTTTCTTCTTATTCAAATGACGTACACATTAATAAAAATGAATTAATCATGATTAATATATAAAATGTAAACAAAATATACTTAAGAAAAAGCAACATCCTCTCTAAGTTAGTTATAGTGCTAAAGAAAATAACTTATTATTTATTCTGAAAAATAGTATCCTAAAGTCTAACCTTTTAGCTGCTCAGTATGCCAACCTTGATGTGGTGGCAGATTTTTCTTGCAGTTGAGAAGTTCTCAGGCATTTGAACATTCAAAACATAACAGAAATCTTGTTCTCCTTTTCAAAAATGTCTGTTGCCTCCAAACATTTACTTATTAGTGTTAGTAGACATCTGTTGTAGTAATTTCATTGCATTTCTGTTTTGTATTGTTGGAGGTCAGCAGCCCTTGTTCTTGTTCCTTTTTTCCCCCTGTGCCCATTTCCTCATGAGCCGTTATACTGCTAGTACTAAATTCATTTGTTTGTGACTCTTCCACAACTCTCTGTGTGCATGGGCAAGGAGTGACTTTCACTCCAGTTACCTGTCTGATTAACATTAGGGTTAAAACTGTATATGCTGTATAATCTATGAACAATTCTGTTCCCCTTTTAGATCTTTATATGTATGCTGCATATCTGCTTTTTATGTCTGTCTCCATGTTTTTGGTGTGTTCTGTTGGATTGTAAGCTGTTAAATTCTGAGCTCTGTTAACTATAATAATATTTTATATGCAAAGTTATATCATGTGAGAACAAGACCTCAAATTTTTCACAGCTGGAAGAATGGCTTTTTTTTTTTCCCAGAAGGTGTTGCGCAAGGTTCCAGGAAGCTTTGCTAGAATTGGAAAAAGAGGACGGGAGTCCGAAACTTTCCAGTCCTACTGGTTTGATCACTAACCATACTTTTCTCAGAGGAAGCATTGCCTACTGTGAATGTGGAAATAGTATTACAGTGTATAGTCCTTCCAGTGATGTTCTAGTACTATAAAGTTTGAGAGTCATGCCTGATACTACTCGTTAAAATAACAAAGGAGCGGGAGGGGAGATACAATAATGACTGAATGGGACCCTAAATTTACATAGATGTATGTCCTTATGTGAATGTAAAACTTGGTCTTGTGTATATTGGGTTTATTTTCCTTAAAATACATGACATTGCTGTAAAATGTAGTATCCTGGTATTACCAGGTTTTAAAAATAATTTCTCTAGCTAGCAATAGAAGAGGTATGTCCTCCTCCATGTGCCCCAGTCTCTCAGAAGAACCTAAAGGATGCGATGGACACCCAAACAGTATAGCAGATCTAAACCCATGTTAATTTAGTCTTTTGTGTAGATTCCTTCAAAGCTGGCTTTCCTTTATAGCAAACCTGACTTCCCCCCCCCCCCCCCCCCCCCCCCAAAGAAAAGCATACTTCAGCTTAAATGCTGTGTTCTGTGTATTCAGGTTTTCTGTATAACTTATTCTTTTAGATAGGTTGGCTAGAAGAGGTGCTACTGCAATCTTTGAACTCATTATATGGGAGGATGCAGGTTCATATTAGAGCTAGTGGGTTTGACATGCAAGTTTAACTCTCTGCTGCGGGGAAAAATAAGTCAGGCCTCCCTTTTGGATTGAGTGTTTCTGTACCACAGTTATGGGAACTTGGCAATAAGTGCATTAGCTTCACCCACCCTATCAGTTCAACTGCGGCCAGCTCAATGCAGGCTACCTTACTCAGCTTCCGCTCATGTGGTTTTACTAGCATGTAAACACAAGTCCAGCTCAGAGATTCTCCCATGTTAAAATTATTTAGCAAATAGAAGGCAAGGGATGATCTCGGACACTCCTGTGCAAGATGATTTTACTTGAGCTCGGGGGAGTAACTAATATCCAATAGAGGAGCACAAGAGAAATAGAGCCGTTTGCTCGCACGTGTCCTTGAACTTCTAATAAGCAAATGATGGGCAACTTTTTTTGTTGTGAAAAATATATGCACCTAGATTAAGTCTGTGTGTGTGTATATATATACTCTCTGATTTTATTTCGACAGGAATCTTTTAATCCTACTATGCAGTTGCATCTTGTTCATCAAGCTCCATGTGCTATTCCTCATTACCTCTCAAAAAATGGATCAAGCCTTGGAAATTTGCTAATAGGTTTCTTTAAATATTATGCCACAGAATTTGAGTAAGTAATAAGCTCATCTTAGTGTTTTAGAATACGTAAGATTTTGATTCCTTCTATTCAATATATCAACACTTTATGACCCTTGAAGAGAAAAGAATAGCAGTAATGCAGGAGGGATAACTGACAGGAAATGGGTGAAAAGACTAAAGGACAATAGGAATGCTGATAAAGTGTCCGACATCTTTTGCTTAGCCAAGCAGATTATCGTGTAAAATAGCTGCTGAAAGTTAGATAGCTTTGTCCTTTAAAAATGGCTGGGTTTTGTTATATTACACTATTTTAAAATTGCATAATTCTGTGTGAGAAAGAGTTATTCTTCTTAGGTGTAGTTTAAGGTATTGATTGTGATATGGAATTATTTGGACCTTAATAGCTGCACGTGTCTTCTGTCACCCCAAGTCAATGGAGATAACTGACCAGGTGGCTCTTTACTTTGACTATAACATACATGAATATAGGCCATACCTAGTGAGGAATTCTCCCATATATAGTTAGCTCACTAACTTTGTTGGTTTGCTAGAATCTTGAGTTTAATTTTGGCATATGGACTTCCTTGTAGAAGAGAAGTAGAAGCTAAAATTGTGAGGGAATCTGAGAAAGCTGTAGATTATGAATATTTTGCCAAATTGTCACTTGAATTTCTTACAAAAATTGCTTGTCCGTATAAAACATCAAATGGCTGTATTTAAATAAGCTTAAAGATCTTCTAAATAACTTGTTTCTGAGGCAATTGGTTCATACATGTTGCTGTCCTGTGTATGTGCATCATATCCATTTCCTGGAAGGAGAACAAAATGTATAACTGCTGGATATTCATTATAATTTTTGAAGTGTTCATATTTTACTTCAGTGTAAGAAATGAGTGATCATGAAATCCTTAAAAGAAAACATTGCTGCGGCATGCACCACATGTGGAATATGTAAGCTAAATCCATATGGCCTGTGGCAATTCATGAGCTAATTGCACTTTTTGCATGCTTAAGTCTGATTCTGAGAGATTTTCATATAAAGTATTTTCCTTCAACAATCTCTGCAGATTTTCTCCTAAGAGTTTCTCCTGAGTACCTGTCTTTTCAGCTGGCAAGGTGCTGTTTGCTAAACAGGTAAATTAGACACCGCTGGAGGATATCCTCAAGTTCCTAATTTATGTGGGACACTAGATGCATCCATTACTACTCATCTGTATAATGAGTTATTAATATTCTTTTATATAAAAAAGGTCTATTTAGTAAATATCTTTTACACTAAAGTTGTTTCTGATTTGCCTGTGCAAACTAGCAAGGAGGGTCTTGCCCAAATGCAGGAAAAATACCTAATTTGACTTTCCTGGTTTGGGTGCTTGTGAACACAGAGTCAAGAGCAGATTTCTGCATAAATCAGTAGCTGGTCCCTGTGTTCTCTTACTTTAAGGGAAGATTATTTTTTTTTCTGCTGTTAGACATGCAGGATATACTAAGAAATATGAAGACTAACAATGCTGCAGTATCAGTACTTGAACTGATGATAATACATCAATATTATCTTTAGTGATGATCTCGTAAAGAAAAAATGTTATCTCAATTTAATTGCAGAGGCATGGGGGAGCTTCTGGTTAAAACAAAGCTGGAAAAGGTGGAGAATGAAGATAGGATAGTTGCCGAAGTCAAGGGAAGAAAAGATTTTAAAACAAACAATAAAAGAATATCTGGCTAGTTTTTTCCAATGTTAAGTACCTTTTAAATATTTAAACATTTGACTGGTGATATTTTTTTAAAAAACAAACAAAAAAAAAGTTAAAAAAAAAGTCATTAGGATTCCTGTGTTGAAAATGTTACATAGCTGAGAAGTCATATCAGGAAATGATGCACCTAATGCAGCAACCTATATTGTTTTTAACTTTTTCTACTATAGAAATAAAACTTAGTCAGTTGTACTGTTTACTTGACTATCATCTGTGTATCCCTGATAATTCTCATTTGAAAAAAACAGAGTGTGTGTCTTGAAGATACCAAACTTCTGATAGTTTCATAAAAACTGGTAATTGGCTGGAAAAGAGAAACTCAAATTAATGCCCATGTGGAGGAAAGGGCGGGCAGAACATAGTGTTTAAACATTTTTATGTGTGTGATAGCCAGCTAATGAGAACAAATAGTGTCACACTATCCAGAGTATATGTTACCTTTGCTTTGAGGTTGCTGATGGAAACATTATAAGTGGGAATGAGGATAAGAGTTAAATAAACACAACACAGGGCTCTGTTAGTTCTGCCTTTCATGGAAGAACTAGTATTTTACTTCTGAATCATAGAATGGTTTGGGTTGGAAGGGACCTTTAAAGGTCATCTAGTCCAACCCCTCTGCCATGGGCAGGGACATCTTCAACTAGATCAGGTTGCTCAGAGCCCCATCCAACCTGACCTTGAATGTTTCCAGGGATGGGGCATCTACCACCTCTCTGGGCAACCTGTGCCAGTGTCTCACCACCCTCACTGTAAAAAATTTCTTCCTTATATCTAGTCTGAATCTACCCTCCTTTAGTTTAAAACCATTACCCCTTGTCCTATTGCTACAGGCCCAGCTAAAAAATCTGTCCCCATCTTTCTTATAAGCCCCCTTTAAGTACTGAAAGGCTGCAATAAGGTCTCCCTAGAGCCTTCTCTTCCCCAGGCTAAACACTCCCAACTCTCTCAGCCTTTCCTCATAGGAGAGGTGCTCCATTCCTCTGATCATCTTCATGGCCCTCCTTTGGACCCACTTGAGCAGGTCCATGTCTTTCCTGTGCTGGGGGCCCCAGAGCTGAATGCAGTATTCCAGGTGGGGTCTCACCAGAGCGAAGTAGAGAGGGGCAGAATCACCTCCCTCGACCTGCTGGCCACCCTTCTTTTGGTGCAGCCCAGGATACGGTTGGCTTTCTGGGCTGCAAGCACACGTTGCTGGCTCATATTCAGTTTTTCATCTACCAGTACCCCCAAGTCCTTGTCCACAGGGCTGCTCTCAATCCCTTCATCTCCCAGCCTGTACCGATACCGGGGGTTGCCTCGACCCAGGTGCAGGACCTTGCACTTGGCCTTGTTGAACTTTATGAGGTTCACGTGGGCCTCTCCAGCCTGTCAAGGTCCCTCTGGATGGCATCCCTTCCCTCTAGAGTATCAACCACACTACTCAGCTTGGTGTCATCTGCAAACTTGCTGAGGGTGCACTCAATCCCACTGTCCATGTCCCCTACAAAGATGTTAAATAATACTGGTCCCAGTACGGACCCCTGAGGGACACCACTCGTCACTGGTCTCCACCTGAACTTTGAGCCGTTGACTGCAACTCTTTGAGTGTGACCATCCAGCCAATTCCTTATCCACTGAGCGGTCCACCCGTCAAATCATGTCTCTCCATTTTAGAGACAAGGATGTTGTGCAGGACAGTATCAAATGCTTTGTACGAGTCCAGGTAGATGACGTCAGTCGCTCTTCCCTTATCCACCAATGTTATAATCATAGAATCATTTAGGTTGGAAAAGACCTTTAAGATCAAGTCCAACTGTTAACCTAGCACTGCCAAGTCCACCACTAAACCATGTCCCTAAGCACCACATCTACCCGTCTTTTAAATACCTCCAGGGATGGGGACTCAACCACTTCCCTGGGCAGCCTGTTCCAGTGCCTGCCTACCCTTTCAGTGAAGAAATTTTTCCTAATATCCAACCTACACCTGCCCTGGTGCAACTTGATCCCATTTCCTCTTGGTACTTGGGAAAAGAGACTGACCCCCACCTTGCTACAACCTCCTTTCAGGTAGTTGTAGAGAGCAATAAGGTCTCCCCTCAGCTGCCTCCTCTCCAGACTAAACAACCCCAGCTCCCTCAGCCGCTCCTCGAATGACCTGTTCTCTAGACCCTAAATGTTGTAACCCCATGTTACAACCCCATCGTAGAAGGCCACCAAATTTGTAAGGCACAATTTGCCCTTAGTGAAGCCATGTTGGCTGTCACCAATCACCTCTGTTTTCCATGTGCCTTAGCATAGTTTCCAGGAGGATCTGCTCCATGCTCTTGCCAGGCACAGAGGTGAGACTGACTGGCCTGTAGCTCCCTGGGTCTTCCTTTTTTCTCTTTTTAAAAATGGGTGCAATGTTTCCTCTTTTCCAGTCACTGGGAACTTCCATCAGTCTGCCATGACTTTTCAAATATGATGGAGAGTGGCTTAGCAACTTCATCCGCCAGTTCCCTCAGGACCCTTGGATGCATCTCATCAGGTCCCATGGACTTGTGCACATTCAGGTTCCTTAGATAGTCTTGAACCTGATCTTCTGCTATGGTGGGTGGTACTTCATTGTCCCAGTCCCCGCCTTTGGATTCTGTGACTTGGGCCACATGGCTAGAGCACTTGCCAGTGAAGACCAAGGCAAAAAAGATGTTGAGTACCTCAGCCTTCTTCATGTCAGTTGTAGCCAGGTCTCCCGTTTCACTCATCACAGGGGGTACAGTTTCTTTCATCTTCCTTTGTTGTCCTATGTGCCTGAAGAAACCCTTCTTGTTATTTTTCACATCCCTAGCCAAGTTCAGCTCCAGCTGTGCCTTGGCTTTCCTGATCCCCTCCCTGCACTCTCAGGCTATATCCCTATAATTTCCCCAGGATGTTTATCCCTGCCTCGACTGCCTATGCAATTTGTTTTTGTGTTTGAGTTTGGCTAAGAGGTCTTGACTTAGCCAAGCTAGCCTCCTGCCTCCCCTGCCCAACTTCTTGCATGTTGGGATTGAGAGCTCTTGTGCCCTAAGAAAAATATCTTTAAATATCTCCCAGCTCTTGTTTGCTCTTTTGCCTCTGAGGGCAGTTTCCCAAGGGATCCCACACACTAGCACCCTAAACAGCCAAAAGTTTGCCTTTCTGAGGTTTAGGGTCCCGACTCTACTTTTTACCTGTCCTGTACCCCTCAAGATTGAGAATTCTACCAGGGCATGATCGCTGCAGCCCAGGCTCCCTCCAATCTTGACCTCTTCAATAAGTTCTTCTGCATTAGTAAGCAACAGGTCCAGCAGTGCCTCTCCTCTGGTTGGGCTCTCCATCACTTGTACTAGGAAGTTGTCCTCAACGCACTCCAGTAGTTTCCTGGACTGCTTGCAGTTCGCTGTGCTGCTTTTGCAGCAGATGTCGGTGGTTGAAGTCCCCTATTGGGATCAGGGCCTGTGAGTGTGATGCTTCCTGTAGTTGAAGAAAGAACTCTTCATCAACCTCCTCTCCTTGATCAGGTGGCCTGTAGTAGACACCAACCACAAAGTTGCCTTTGTTGGCTTGGACTCTAATTTTCACCCATAAGCTCTCAACCTGCACATTGCCGTTCTTCAAGATAGTTCTGTGCAATCAATCCCATTTTTGGCATAGAGGGCAACTCCCCCACCTCTCCTTCCTTGCTTGTCCCTTCTGAATGGTTTATAGCCATCAATCACAGCACTCCAATTGTGCGATTCATCCCACTAAGTTTCTGTGTTAGCAATTAGGTCGTAGTTTTCCATCTGGGCAGCAGCTACCAGCTCCTCCTGTTTGTTTCCCATGCTGTGTGCATTGGTATAGAGGCACTTCAGTTGGCCTATTGGCCACATCCCCTTTTTAGAGGAGCTTGCCCTAATTCCCTTGAGGCAATTCACAGGTGTTTCCCTGTTGCTTCCTAATGCCTCAGCAGCCCCTGGCTCTTCTCTAGTGCTTAGAACTCCATCCCCTTCCCCTGCTAAATCTAGTTTAAAGCTCTGTTTATAAGTCCAGCCAGCTTGTTGCCCAGGACACTTTTGACCCACTTGGTCAGTTGAGCCCTGTTAGCTGTCAACAGTCCTGGTTTCTTGAAGGTATGCCCAAGATCATAGAAGCTGAGACCTTGAGCATGGCACCAGCTATGCAGCCAGTCATTCACCTGTTCAATTCATCTCCTTTTTCTTGAACCCCCATTATTTTACTTGATCTAGTGAATAATATTTAATGGCAGGATGGGCCCAAAAAGTAGGATGCAAAGGAAGAAACAAGCACCTTGCATGCTGTGCAGCCATAAATGAGTTTATCTCCTTGTACTATGTTGGTTTGGTTTTGGGTTTTCTTTCCCCCTTATGCTATTAACCTGCTTTGTTTATTTAGACTATAAACTCTTTCAGAAGAGAATTGTTGATTACCATGTATTTATACAGTGCCCATTCCACAGTCTGAGTCTGGGATTTTTGCTGTGTCCATAAGAAGTAATTTTTCTCCCCCTTTATAATTTACCAGAAATGTGATTTGGAAATTGCTGCATATATTGGACTTACACACTACATATGGCAAGCTTGATTTGCTGACACAGTCGTATAATTAGCTTGCCATAGAGTTCAAGTCTGCATTAATGTTTCACGTGCTACAGTTGGCTAAAAGTATACTTATAACTCCATTTTAACTTTCAGTATTATCAAAGCTCCGCTGATCATGCAGTGAATGTGACAGAGTATAAAAATGTATGGAGGTGTTCTCAAAAGAAGGTATTTGGAAACTGGTCCGTGTTTACCAGGCCCTCTGAAGAGAGTATCTGATTTCACTTCTGCAGCTGTGAGTGAAGGCAGCAGGTTTTCACTTGGCGATCTCTTTACAAAGTGAGACCTTGAAGCAAGGTAGATTTGAGGCTATAATTTATTTTTAACTTAGAAATAAATGTAGGTGTCCACATTCATGTTGACATTGGGTTTTTTTGAAGAAAAATGAAGAAAACATGTAATGAATACATGTTACTCATGGAAACTGTGATGTTCTGTTTTGCAGATGTTTTCGTAAATACACTTTTGTGTTTGTGGAAAATTTTTCTTGTTTCCTACCCATCATTCCTTACTCTTATATAGTGCATTACTGTTACACTAAATTACTCCTTATTATAAAGTACTGTGCTATCCAGGCTTATAACATAGCAATTTGATGATTTTTTTAATGTAAACTGATATTATTCATTCAGAATCAAGAGTTAAAAGGTCTGCAAATTGTTTCCTTTTCCCTAGTTGGAGCCATCCAATGATTTCAGTTCGTGAGGCCAAAGCTATTCCAAGACCTGATGGCACTGAATGGAGAAACAAATTTATTTGTATAGAAGGTAAAATGTAAAGCTGCATTATAATTTTTAACTGTTAAGACACTAAATATATGAATCTGTCAATTAGACTTTACCTTGGTCATGTTTTAATAATGCACGTGTAATATATTTATGTAGAAAATGAAGTTTAACCAATGTAAATAGTTTTGGAAACGGTCTTGCCAAAAACATTTGAGAAGGAAGCTTTAAGTTCTATAGTGTTTAAAAATAGTTCTCCTGACCTTTTCTTCAAGAGGACTCATTGCCCTGTTATTTTGGAACAGGGATTAGGACTTTGACAAGGAATGGCAGTAGTGTGTGTTTTCCTGCTCTGCAAAAGTAGTCTTCAGTTTCGCCAAGATGGAGCTTCTGAAAAAACATAGTAGGCACATATTCAGATTCCTCTCTAAGAATATTCTTTGTTCTAGTAATGCTCTGGCATCCCAAGTCCTAGCAGTAACTAGATTATGCGTATGTTGATCCCCTTGTGGTTACTATTTTTGGTTGTCTGGTGAACGTACAGTTTCCACAGAGGGTAAACCCAGGGCACCTTTTGGAGTTGCAGGTCTCAGCTGCCTTAGTTCAGGCTGAACTGGGCAGTAGCATGATACAGGGAACCTGCTTCATGTGCTCTTTGGTGCCTTTCAACTGCCATGGGGAATCTATATGGAGAAGATGAACAGTTAGCCTGTGTAGGAGATGAAGCTTGGACCAGGGAAAGAGAAAATAATAGACTAAGAGAAGGACTGAGATGTTAGAGGAGAATGAAAAAAGAAGCAGGGAAGGACTGGGAGCTATCCTGTAACTGGAAACAGTTAACAGAAAGAGATAAGAAAGGGGAGCAAGAATCAGAATGCAGCAGGTGAAGGGGAACTGATTGGACAAGAGACCATGGATAAGGAACCAAGGTGGAGTGGGAGCAGAATTAGAAGTAGGTGGTTTAGGACACTGGGGTGAAGAGGAAAGGTTTGAAATGGGGGAGGTGGCATGGGCCCTGGCTGTAAATAAATGGGAGGCTATTAGGATCAGGATATCAAGGGTTGAAGTTTTAGGATAAAAGAGGAAGAGAACTTGGACAGGAGCCAAACTGTATGGAAATAATTGTTAGAGATTAGGACAATTTTGCTGGGGTGGATGGGAGGAATAAGGCAGAAGTCCTGTGGTTAGACACAGACACTCCTCAAGATTCCTGGGGGGTGGGGGTGTACTCTGTGTGTGTGCATGTAATTTCCTGCATTTCTGCTACTCTGTGCAGAGAATAATTACCTACTGGTGAAATTAGCTATTCTGTGGCCTAGAGCTCACCAACTTGGCTTTAATCACATGGACAGTGTGAAGCCACGATAGGATTCCTGTTCTTTATTTGACTTGGAAAAAAAATCAACTACCAGTCATAGGGGAAAAAAATACCCTGAAACTTGTGAAGACGACTGCATGCTTGACTCTGCAGTCTCAGAGTTGAGAAATGTGAGAAATAGAGTATCTGCACAGCCAAAATGATTCGGGATAGTGCAGGGCAGACATTGCCAAGGCTCTGATCTGCATGTGGGAGGTGGGAATGCTGGGCAGCTGTCTGCTGATGTCACATGATGCTGATCCACTGTGTTGCAGGTGGGGGGCTGTGTGTTTCAAGCTCTCAGTTTTTTTATGATGTTACAAAGTGGCTGAATAATTAGGTTTGCCTTCTGTCAGCTTGGAAAATAGGCATTTTAGAATTTGTATTAAATGGGCTTGATTACATATAACTTTTTCTTAAGAGTGCGTTTTGCATTTGAACTATTAAAAAAGCAAAATTATCTATAGGTGGCACATCTGATTCCTTCCTGTTACCATGTGCTTCAAGACTTGATTAAGAGTGGGTTTTATCCTCACATACCAAGTTTTTACTTCTAAATTGGAAGGGAAAAATTAAATTTCCTATTTCAACTCGAAGTAAGCTTCATGTTTATAACAGCTATTAAGCTGAACTAGTTTAACAAAGTATGTAGATAAACTTCTGTGCACTTTGATAAGAAACTTTTAAAAGCTAGCTAAACATGTCAACATATTCTGGTTTCCAAGTCTTTGTCAGATTTTCCATTTAGTGAACTAAAATTCCACTAATTGGTATTATTGCATATATTTTTAATATTTTAAATATATTTGTTGATAGATTATAAGAAGTCTATACCTGCAAGTTGCCATAATTCTACATGTAGCGCTATATTTAGGCTTGCTCAAAGAAAAAATTTATTCTCTTTTAATTTTTATCGGCCTTAAGACTGATTCTCACTTGTATTTCTGCTGTTTGAGAAACAAATATAGTAGAGATGCTCTTTTCAGACAGTTTAAAAATCTGGCAGGCTATTACCATTATAGGGATACAGAGAACTTTGCTTTTAGCTAATGTTTGTGACCATTCCTTGTCAGAAGCTCTAAATTGCTAGCAACTATTCTGGTTTCAGTTTAAATCTTCTCTATATCAAATAATATCATATATTCTCCTGCTGAAAAAGACACAGTTTGGAAAAGCCAGAAACTTGGCAGTTTTGTGAGAATTAAATTGATAGTCATTTAGGGAAACTGGATCAGAAGCTGTCTAAGCTGCACCTGATTCATGCTTGTACTTTTAAATCTCTCAGATCCACATGTTAAAAATAATTCTAAAAGTAATTCCTCAGGACTTGGTTTGCAGCAGTTCTGAAGTTTTATGATTTCTTGTATTTTCGTTTTGAAAGATCATAGAATCATAGAATGCTTTGGGATGGAACCCCTTTAGTCTTTCCCTCAAGCATCAGTGTTAAAGTTTTATTATTTTTTCTTTTAATATTCTCATGTCTGTGTGTGAACAAAATAACTTATGATGGACTCTCACTGTCCTGATGGTTAGAAAATGTAGTGTTGTAAATAGCTGATTGCAAAATTATTCTTGCTGTGCTCTAGGGAATGAGTTTCTTTTGACAGTCAATAAATATGCAGGAAGAATAAAGGGAAGAAGTGAGCCAGCTTTTGTGACTAGGAAGAGTACCTTTTTTCTCCCCACTGACAGTTTTAGAAGATTGTACAGCTTTGCTCTTGTTGATTTAAAAGAAAAAAAATCTCTTGATTCAACATAAAGTACATAAGGGTCCTAGCATTAAAGAAACACTTGACATCACGTTTAAGACACACAAAAAATGCTGTACTGCTTCACACAGTAAGGGGTATGGAATTCTTACTAGCAGTAGGTCACTGTGTCAAATTATGTGACTGGTTTTAGAAGACTAGGTACCTTTCTTATTTGATGGCCAGTTTTCTGCTCCAATCTAAATGTATGATGCATTCTAAAGTAAAATAAATCTGCCTGTAAATGTCCATTAAAAAAACTTTATAGCTAGTTTGAAGAAAAACCTTTTAGAAACATGCCAAAACCAACATTTGTTGCTTGAAACAATTTATTTGATTTTGAATTTAAATAACTTTCAGTAGCAAACCCAATGCCGTGGAACATGTTCCAAATTTGAAGTCCCAGTCTCTATAATGGCATAATCTCTTCTGATGTCTGTTTTAATGCTTTATTTCACTATATGTCCCTATGCGAATAAAAGCAATTAAAAAACCAACTAAACAAAAAAGCTGCCTGATCTATCAAATACTTCTATGGTTCGATGGCCCTTGAGGACTTTCATAAATTCTGCCAGTGTGAAATACACCATATTTTATTTAAGCAGTTCTCTAGCAAGGCAAAAAAAGACTATATAAAATCTGTTTTGTAGTGCATTGTAATGCATAGTCTCTGCATTATAATTCTTTAGTATATGTTACTTTAATGTTGGCAACCTTATCAATAGCAAGGAGTATTTTTTTAATCCTTCAATTTAAAAAAAAAAAAGTTCCAAAGTACTAATTATGTTAGCAAAAAAAAAAGGGGGGGGGAGAACATCACATAAATTTGTAGTCTTTTCAAAGGGGTAAGCCCCAAATTGTTAACTTATTAATAGCTATTGTAGAATAGATATGAAGTAATAAAATATAGTTTTACAGCAGTTGGTACTTCTTACATAAAATTTATAGTAAATATTTTACTGTAGTCCTTGTATTTCACTGAGAAGCTGTTGAATGAGATCTAAAGTGGACAGTTCCAAGAGGGACATGTGTAGTAAGTTTCAAAACATTTTAATATGCAAAATCATATTCTGATATCTCATCACAGACTATTAAACAGTAACAAATAATTACTGATGCATGAATTCAGCACAATAATAGCATGCTTCGATAGAAATAATAACCTGACTTTATTATGGATTACATACCATTAGAGTGTTCAGTGTTTGGGGCTTTTCTGGATGAATGTTATATAGAAATGAAGATTGAGAAGCAAAGTGGAATCAGCCATTCAAAACACTCTTGGGAAGCAATGATATGTTAACTCCTCTGGGTTTTGCCTGATTACTTGCTCAGTGAAGACAGCATAGCTCTAGTTTGTTTGGTTTTTTTTAATGCTTTTAATGTTTGTGTTTGATCTTGCAGAGCCCTTCGATGGGACAAACACTGCTAGAGCTGTACATGAAAAACAGAAGTTTGATATTATCAAAGATGAATTTCTAAAGGTAAAAAGTGCATCAGAGTTAATTTTTTCCAGTCACTTTGGTTTTCAAGATAGTTATACAAATGGCAGTCATTGAACCTGCCTGTTTCTGATGTTTGTTATGTTTATTATGTTTATTTTTATGCTTTGTACTATACATATGATAGAAACTTATTCTTAAAAATTTAAGAAGAGTATTAATGTCTGTATGCCGCTAAGCATCAGGCTTAAGTTGAAATGGGTGCTTGAAACAGTAGACCCTTTGTCTTAGAATTATCAATTTTACACACACAAGAAAATATAATGATAATTAATAGCTTTAGAATCACAACTTTATCTTCATTATTTCTTCCTACCTGAATTTGACTGGTAATAAACAATGTTTTATACCTCTTACTATCCCTTTTTTATAATATTGCCACCAACGGGTTTTTGCTGGTTTTTGACAACTGAATTAAATTGTTACTTCTCTTTAGGAAGACCACACTCATAATTTTAGAACATGAATAGTTCAAACTGGAGCTTTCACTGTTCCAGGTAGTGGAGGAGGCAAGGAAACTTTGAAGGAAGCAAGCAAAGATTTAGACCTTGGTTAAACATCCTTTTTCTAAAAATCCTTGCTGCCAACTCACTTATATGCTTGTCTCCTATCATAGGCATTGCATTTGGAATTATGTTCATATATCTGAGCTCAAATTCTGGTTTTCTGAGATCTCTGACTATTCATAATGTAGTTTATGACTAGGGATTAGTGTGCAGAACTGGCTTCCACCTTAAACCAGTTAGACTTCCTTGTATTCTGTCATCGGAGACTCCTGTTTACTCCAGTTAATCAAGTCCTTAAATATCTCTAGGGTTTCTCCAACAAAAAGGAAATCAATACCAGATATTTGTAATAAAACAAATGCTATAAGGTGTTGCCTTTATATAGTCAGAAAAGGATAACTTTTTTGCTTTGTAATTCTGTTCAGAAATGTCAGTTTCCTTCTATTTAGCCATCTTAGCATATAAAATACTTAACTGTTAACATACTTTTACATAATACATTTTATTTTGTGAATCTGCTAAAGCAGTGGTTTACAAGGTGTTTGGGTTCTCACACTGTTCTGTGAAATCGGAGTGAATTTCTTTTCAGAGTTTTCAGTTAAAAAATTGGTTTCAAACCTGTGTGGTTTTCCAAAAAATGTAAAAGCAGTTGTTTGGTCCAAGCTGTCTGGAAGCCTGTATACTGGAGTGTTATGGCCCTGAAAAAAAATTCCTCTTTATTAGGAACCATAAGGAATGACAGTTGCTTAAAACTACAAGTACTTATGAATATCTTGCACTTTAAGAAGCCTAAGGAATCTGTTTGTATCACTGCCATTGAGAGATTATTCTTCCTATGATTTTCATTACACATTGTGGTTTAAATGAATTCTACGTAAAGACAGGAGGGTCAGTTACTGCCTGCTGTGAGGTTACTTACTGCTCACTTCATGATCTAGTCATCTAAGATTTTGCCTTGCTTCTTAAAACAGCTTCCTTCTGCAAATTAAACAGTTTTAATCTGACTCTAACAACCTACTAAAATGTTCTCCTCCCTGCCTCTCCTCTTTAGAAGGTGGTAGATTTGGTCTCAGTGAAACATTCACTTTGACCTGCTTTATGTAAAATGCAACCAAAAGTTTTTAGTACAGGATGATGTCTGGATTCAAAGATGTTCTACATGGATTTTGGGGAGAGGGGAGGAGAGGGCTGCTCTTTTTTTAAAAGGTGCTGGCTATCTCTTTGTCTACAAAATGTAAAACTTTCCCACGTAGGACAACTAAGAAGGGACATACGTGTTCAAACTTGGCAAAAATGTATTTCAGGTGAGCTGGATGTGAGGCACAAAACTTTATGCATGTCTCTCTCTTACGAGTTTGCATTGTATCACCTAAGGTGTCAACATATCCCACACCTTAAATTATTGCTTTATGTTTGAAACAGCTTCTTCCTATCTGTTTTTAAAATAGACAATTTAAAAAAAAAGTGATACCTTTATGCAACTCTGTAAAAATTGACCAACCAGCTCAGTGATCTTTTTAATACAAGCCAAGATCTGTAGCCACAACGATCTGTGTCTTTAAAAAGAATCTTTTTGTGCTTTTTCTCAAGTTTATGTACTTCTGATAAACTATATTTATAATATAAATATAAAGTCTAGATGGTAGTTTTCCCCAAGTGTTTGGGGATGAGCCTGTTTGTTGCATCCTCTCTAACAACAGAAATTCCCCAGTAATTCACTGTGTTAGCTAAGCAAGGTGCAAGCTGGTGTGACTTGGTTTAACTTGTAGCAAAAGAAGCTAGTGGGTAATCTGGCAAGAGCATGGAAAGTGGCAATTTTCTCATATACTTAAAAATCTGAAAGGTTCGGAAAAGAAATTTCACCAGATGTCATATTATATTATTTTCCTGTTAAGGCAAACAAGAGCAGCCCCACTTCCTGTGGAAGTGCCAGACAACTGGAATGGCAACGCGTGAACATAATGATCTTTGTTAAATGGTGGGCTGCAACTTTCTTCAGAAAACTTCAAATAAAATGCCACAAAATAAATTGTTTGGGGAGAGGGAGTAGGAGCTGAACTTTAACTAACTTTGGATTCAGTTCTGCATAGTCTGAAGTTGTTGAGAGGCTTAATGACCTGGATTTTCATCCACTCTGGCCAGGTATCCAGAGCAAGAAATCCACTAATGGCTATCATAAATCTTAGTGTTAGCGTCAAGTTTTCCCTTCTCAACTTCAAAATAAAAACCTTCACTACACCTATCCCTTGGTGTGCACCCTAGCAGGAATGTTTTTTCTGGGAGACCTTTGGTAAAAGGTATTTTTTCATGGCTGACCAAGATTTCAGTGTGTGTGCAAGGCACTAACATCTGAGGCTTCTTACTGTCTTGAAATGAAAATGCTTCAGTTCAGCTCTGTTATTTTAGGAATAGTTTTAACTACTTATTTTGGTATTGGGTTTGCCTGTCATTTCTCACCTTGTATAATGTCAGAAACTGCTAGTGTCTTGTCTAGGATTTTAGGAACTCTCTTCAGTCTTCTAGCAGTGCTTTTAATTAACAGGCTGAGTTGTACAGGAGGACCAAACATTAGCAAGAGCTTCCCATTCAATAACAGTAGTGCCAGAACTGGCATAGGCTGTATACTGTGAAACTTGAAGTTTGTCTTCTAGCTCTCTTGCTCTCGCTTCTCCTAAAATGTGATTTTGTAAATGTACTCTGTGTACCTTAAGGTGTTCTGACAGTATGAGAGGTTGTTGTTAAGAAATCCCTTACAAAGAATTCAATATAAACCAATTTAAAGACTCAAATTGAAGGGTGACATGGTTTTTTGGGAGAAATAGGCAACCATAATAAAAGGATATAAGAGGATTTGCAGATAACATGAAGTTAGTGTTTGTGAATACCACCCCAAATGCTTATTTGGAACCAATACTTTACTTGAATTTAGGTCACTGGACTCAATTCACAGTATATTTGGTGTTAAATTTAAGTCCATCAGAGAATGTCACTCTTGATCTAATGGATTCTTCATGCTCTGGGGAATCTCACGTGTATTTTGTAGTGTTTGTTTTTGTTATCTCTATTTTGTTCTTGTTTTCTCTAATCCCTTTGTGTTTTGATATAAATCTTTCTCTCATTGATCATACAGAGTATGATGCTTGTAGGAAGAGCATGAAAAAATATGCTATTTTGGTCAGCTTACAGGTCAAATTAAGTGGTGAGAAGTACAGAAGGGAGAGCACTAGGTCTGGAAATAATTTGAAGGGATACTGGTAAAAGGGTACTGACCTTTCTCTTGCTGTGTTGAAGACTGAATCAAAACTTGTGCAATATGCGTATGCTTAGTATATAAGCATTTCTACAAGACTCTAATGCTCTTCTCTTCCATGCTTAAAGAATGCTAAGTCCTCTACCTTAAAAATTTTCATTGTGCTGTGTACGCTGTCTTTGTGCTCATGATAAAATCTGGAGTTTAAGCTTAGTATCTGTTTCAAATACACTTCTTCGAGAAATTATGTTTTGACCTTGTAAATTGTGTACCTCCACTGGGTAGGTCAGGAGAGCAGACAGGTTTTATCTGTACATGCTGTTTAGGAAATATTTCACTTAAAGTGAATTTGTCAGTAGAATTTATTTTAGCATTGCAGAGAGAGCTTGTATTCAGAAATACCTGCTTGGGTGTTTCTGTACTTATAACACTAGGAAGAGTTTGCTGATTGATTTATAACCAGCTATTTATTTGAAGGAAAGAAAAAAAAAAAGAAAAAATTATTAAAAAGTTATACAATGTTTTATACCTGAAATAACTTGAAAGTTCTTTATTTAGAATCAGAGTTTTGGTGCTTCTCTCTCTCTTTTAAAAAATTCTTTTTTTAAAAATTCATTACTTTGGCTAGTACATATTCCCATTTTGTCTGTGAAAAGCACTGCATTTTGTGTGAAATGCAGAATAATAAAGGGAAAACATGGCTTAACCTAAACCCTACAGAGTTTGTCTTTGATTTAAATTAAAATTGGTTCAAGTCCACTGGAAGAAGAAATTTGAAATGTCCTGTGATTTAACACATCGACAAATTTGAGGGTTCAAATATATTCCCTGCGTCTTGTTAAAAACTACAGTGCATCTGATACCTCTTACAGTATGGTATTAACTATTAAAGGCTCGTGTCCTAGGCTCATCCACTAGTAATTGTATTTGACCTTTCTCGCTCGAAGAAGTCTTGCCTTGAGGTACTCTGAGTCTCCCGGTGGGCTCAGGGTTGGAACTTGCTTTTGAACATGCTAAATGCACCTTTTTGTGGGGGCACAAGAAAGCTCTCCTTCTGCTTCATGTGTGCTGTCCACCCCGAATTCATTAGAGCCAGTTTGGGAAGGTCCGCCAGGGCCCCAGCTCCTTCTTCCCTGCCCTGCTCCGCTGTCTTTGTTGTAAAAATACCTCTGCAGCAGCAATGGGCAGGCGAAGGGCCTGAGCAGCACAGATAGATGGCTGTCAGGTTTTGCCATGTGTCCTGGCACCCTTGGACCCAGGGTAGGACTGGCAGTGACTCAGTGCTGTAACTTCACTGCCTTCTATTTAAAGACTGCCCCGAGTCAGAAGTAAGAGCTGCTGGGGATGACAGTTGCTTCAGGCAACCCTGGGGAGGACAGGGTTGGGAGTAAAAATCACCAGTGACAGCCTGAGCTGGGAAGGGCATGGAGGGGTACCACAGCACTGAGCGTGACAGGGCATCTGAGACCTTGTCCTTCATAGAGGATGAAGAAGAGGAGGAGGCTGTGGACCCAGAGGAAGCGGAGGAGCTGACTAACAGGTACTGCCTCCCCCAGGGACCCGCAGCCTCAGAGGAAGCTGGCACCTTCCTCTCAAAGCACCAGCCCCCCGGGGGGATGCTAGGATTGGGGCCCAGCACTGGGTTTAGTGCCTTTTCCTCCCTTCCCTTCCCCGGTTGCCACAGATAAAAAGTGTGGGAAGGTGAGGTGTGCGTGTGTGTGTGTGTGTGTGTTTTGGATGGATATGGTTGTAATTAAGTTTTGTGCATTAAGCATCTGCCCTGAGTTCCCTGAAAGCTTTTCTATTTAAAGATCCTCTGGCGTGCCAGCTCAAGTGGCATCTCCCTCTGCTCCTCCCTTTCTGGCTGACTCTTTGTCACATATCGATCTTAAATGCTCTGCAGATTTACCTGTCAGGGAGAAAATGGTCAAAGAATATAATGGCGCATTGAAATTTGTTCCTTTTTACTGCCCTTTCTTCCTTTCCACTTATCCCTCCCTCTTAATTCTCTTCTTCCCCAAAAAGGAAAAACTTGTTCCACGCACTCACCACCGCTGGTCAGGATTTGTGTAGCTGATTTTTTGGGTGGAATGAGGAATATTTTATAACTTTTATTTTTTTTCTTAATAACTGTTGTCCTAATATTGCATTCCTACTGTCAGGAAAATAACAAGAGAGACAGTGGCCCAGCACCCAGTGCGTGGCACTGGTCCTGTGCAGGATGTGGAGGCATCTGCAATTCGATCCATGTTTACAGACTCCTCTGACCATGCCAACGCTGTTGGTTTCAAAAAGAGACCATGAGGCCTGAGAGTCCACCTGCACATATTGGGTCGCAAGATTTCTTCCTTGTCTTGAGTAAGGCCTATCAGTTTTGGGTGGATACTGTAGGAAGAACCAAAAACATTAATGTTGACAATTTAAGGTATTTTCAGAAACCACGTTTTTAAGAAATTTGGGTCATACAGTTCCTAAAACCTAAGTGCTGTGGAGCCATCCTGCGTTTACAAACCTCTCCAAGTATATCACAGTTCAAAGCACTTTCTAACTTTGCTGATGGTCACTGGAAGACGGTAAGATGGCAGAAGAGAGGTGAGGGGACTCTGTGCAGCCTAACCCACCCTGAGTGCTGCGGGAATGAAATTCAAATGGAAATGTAACCCAGGACTGTAGGAAAACCTCCTTGCAGTGGAAATGGAGAGCTAGTTTTCCAAAGAAGTAGGAGGACACCCCCGGTGTGTAACGCTGCTTTTCTCCTGAGGCAGATGTTGATTCTCCAGTCCCATACTGGCAGAGAGAGGGGTTATGTGACTATAAATGTTACTTGTGCATGGATGTAGCTGCAATCCTACAAGAAAACAAGCTGAAGTCAGTGGAGTGGAGCTACTCACTGCAGACAGCTAAAACACAACTGACTGGATATTTTTTAATGCAATCTGCTAGTAATGCAATGGATAATAATAAAACTCAAATTGTAGAACATAAGTGGGAATGGCTAACTTTTCCCTTAAAGGGAGGGAAATACATGTAGCCTTGCAGTTATTTACTGCTTGTGCTGGGAGGATGGCTTCTCCACAGGTGCCTTTTAGTAGCTCCCTGCAGCTGGGTCTTGCTTCTGGCTGGCAGCCTCCGCAATGCAAACTTGGGCATTGCATCTCACCATTTAATTAAATCACAGCAATCATTCCCTTTAGCTCTCAGTTATATTAAGAATTGCAGAGTCTATCTCTATCCTTAACCATCTTACTAATAAGAGAGGTCAAAGTCTAACAGAGAGGCTTTTAACAGCTGTGCTCAGTGGTAACTGATTATATTTAACTCCATTTGATTAGTTTAATTAGGCTAATGGAGATGTAAAATTTTGGGTTTGGCACAGGTATGGTAACTGCACTGAGTGCTCAGAAATAGCTTAGTAAAGTTAAATAAAACTGACTCTTTAACAGCTTAAATTTTATTGTTGCAAATGTCAGTGTGGTTGTTGAGCTTAAGGCCTTCTCCTGTGCTTAGTGCCTGGGCAGAACTCCTGGGAGGTGCTGGCTAAGCAAGAACAGCTGGGCTGAGCCCCTGAGACATACTTACTCAGTCTGTAAGCTAATTATTTGTTGACAAACAGGTTTTCAAGCCCCTGTTGCAGAACAGAATTTTTTTGTGCTTTGAAAATGTAGCTTAGAGGAGATGTAACCAATATGCAAACTTAGCTGAAGACAGCCTGTCCTGGACTCTGCTGTCATTGATTTATTTTTAACAACCCCAAGCTCTCTGCTGCTTTCTTCTTCCTCTTCTGCATGCAGTTGAACAGCACCTGGTTGTGCAACGTTGCAGTCAGTGGGAACTCCTATTTCCATCTTTCAAGCATGCTAAATATCCTCATTCCTATTTTATAAAAGAGTTAGGCAGCAAGATGGCTGGCCCAAGGTCAGCAAGCACTCGTGCGACAGAAGCAGAAGAGTCCTGGTGTTCCCCTGGGACCCTACTCCCTTCACGCTACCCCCCTGAGCCCTGACTGACCTGTTCCACTTCCACACCAGTCCCTCTGTAGCAGCCATGGAGCCTGGCGTGGCTTTTGCTGCAGTTTTCACCATGCAGCTGAGCAGCCTGGCATCTGCAACCTGCTCTTCCCCACCAAGCATGAGTGGGCACCTGCATACAGGGCTCTGGTGGCATGTCAGGGTTAGGTTTGTTTTCTTCCCATCAGCTCTCAGGCCCCCTCATGTTACTGACCGCGCTTCTGAGGACTAACAGAAAATAGTGCCTGCCCAATGGGAACTGCTTTCCTATAGGGGGTGTGCCACTTAATTCATAAGTATCCTCAGAGTGTTCAATAAAATCCCAAAAGCTTCAGCAGAGTTTATGACTTGCCCCAAAATTATGATGCATGCACATAAAAAGTAAAGTTCAGGTTTCACATCTTTATTACTCTTTTTAATGTAATCTTTAAATAATTTGGTTTCCTAACACAGGTTTTTATGCAAGTAATGAGACTAACATGAGGCATCGGAACCTATTATAAAGATGGCATAAGACATCATGCCCTTGTCAGCACAAATAACCCACTGATCTTCAGAGAGTTCATGCAATATTTTCTTGCCTTTGGGCATTTTACTATCTGAGATTGACAGATTGTGGCAGCTGTCTTTTGTTTCTAGGTCCATGTAGAATTAATCATCTAAACAGGGAAAATATTTTAAAAGCGCGTATTGTGTATTTTAAGGCAAACATGAGTATGAAGTTAATAGGTTTTAATTTTTGTGATGATAAATGAGAGATTAAAGTCTAGCTATAGGAAGATAGTTTACTGGTTAACTGGTTTATGTACCTGCTGGAATATCTGAGTCTCTAACAACTACGTGACACATGAGCTGCTGTTATACGGTTCTGTCTCTCAGACTGTTCCCGGCTGATTTCCTTTTGCAGTGGGAGGGTCTCAGAATGTGTCTATATGCAGGGCTTACCTAAAAATGGCTCTGCAGCCGATTTATATGTGTTTCCATGTAGCTGGTTTGCCTGGAATGAGTATGGAGCTGTTTTTATCTATTCATTTAGTGATGACCTAAGAGCAGTAAATGGGGAGAAAGTCCTGGAGTTCTGGATATTTTTTTTTATTATTTTTATTTTTTTTTAACAAAGAGGTCCTCCCACGAGAAGATCAGAGATGTGGAAGCTTTAGAGCCAAGTCTAGCTTAGGATGAGTGGTGAAATGGATGAAAGGGGAAGCAAAGTGGAGAAGGAGGCTGCCTGCCACCCAGGGAATGCTGCATTATCCAGGAGAGCGAAGGAGTTGAACGACAGCAAATGGGATGGTGGGAGAGAAGGGGGTGGAAAGGGGAGCACTGGGGATTTGTCTTCCCAAGAAAAAGTTTGGCATACCCTCCCCAAAGCAAAGTAAGAAAGACGTGGGGAAAGGGTGCGTGATTTTTAGTTTCCTAGATCAGGCAGCGCCTGACTTGGGCCGGTGTGGAAGGGGCTGACAGGGCCGTTTGTCCACCGCCGGCTGCAGGCGCGTGTGCGCGGGGAAGGCTAGAGCGGCGGGAAGCAGAGGCTTTCCAGCACCCTGCACGAGCCATTTCGAGCGCCGCGGGGCGGAGGCTCGAGTTACAGGGCCGGGAGCAGCCGAATGGGGCGAAGCATCGAGGCGGGGGCGTTGCAGTGGGGAGCGGCTCAGCTGGGGACGCTACCATGCCTCCTGGCCCCTGCAGGTGGACGCCGCAACCGAGAAAAATACTTCACTCCGTGTTTTCAAGTTGTGGGTGCTGGCTGAGGACAAAGCGAGTCAAAGTACGTACCTTAGGGCATGACTGTTTCTGAAGGACTGATATTTAAGCACAAAATAATTTTCAGTTAATTTTTGGCAAAGAGGCCAAATGAAAATCTGTATTGCAGGTACTGGAGAAGTTTTGCACTATGAGTATAAATGAAGCCTATGAAAAGCCTTCCTGTGGCTTTTTTCTGTCAAAGGATGTGGAGGAAGGTTAAATCGATTGGCTTTTCACCCATGTAACCCTTCTTGTTTTGTTTCTCTTCAGCCTTTTATAGAATATTAACTGAGTCCTTGATAAAGCTCTAGATTGCAGTTTGGATTTGAAATAACACTCGGACTTTGAGAAGTTCCCTATTAGGTCTCAACAAAGTGATTAAATCACTGTGTAAAAGGAAGTCTCCCACCCAGACCAAAGTGTTTGTTCAATACCTGTGCTCCTTCCACAACCTGTATGGTAGAGAATCCAAAATGCAAGAGCAATGCAGACCTCTGGGGCACGAAGGTGCTGCGGTTTCTCAAGCAGCACCTGAAGCTGCAACCGGAAACGCCACTGGGCCATGCCATGACCTGACGTCTGGAAAAGAGACCAGCACCACAGTGGGTTGTATCACTTCTCAGGCATTTGCAAGCATCAGGGATGGAACAAAATGTCTGAGACTGGCCCAACTCCTGGCTCCCAGCAACTCTTAATAAAAATCAGTTTTGTAGCAGAAAGCGAGTAGCTGTCTTATTGCTTTTAGATAATTATTCATTTGAATTTGGACAGATGCATGAGCCACTGTGTTGCCAGAAGGGGCATCATTAACACTGAAGGAAGTTATCAGCAGGTTAACAAGTGAAAGGCTAGGTTTAAATTAGTGGGTTTCTGTAGCTCCTAATTCTCTTACCCTGAAGAAGGAGATGGATGAACTATAGCCCTAGGAAATGCAGAGCAATAGGCAGAGACCTTGCTGAGCATACTGGTCACTGTAGGGGAAAAGGAGCAGCATGGTAAAGGCAAAAACTACAGGAATGTACAGAACAAAAACACAAACACAGAAAAAGAAAATATTTCCTTCAACTGGGAAGGCAAGTTGGCCAATATCAATTTTTTTACCCCCTGCCCTGTGTCTGCAGGGTTCAGGTAGAAGCCTTTAGGGGATGAGAGATCTTTTCAGTGCAGGCTATTGCCACAGCTTGACATCTCAGTCTGGGTTGTTTTCAGCTTGCAAGGTGTCATGCAGCAAACAACAACAAATTTTGTTGATACCAGGAGTTGATACCAAGGTCTGATGTGAAGAGGATGAAGGGAGGGTCTGGAGGATTTTAGAAAGCTGATGGGCTGGCTATGCTTCTCTGCAATGATGGTGGTGTAGTACAGTACTCAGCATGTCTGAACACGACTGCTCCAGCAGCTGCGGAGGTGAAAACTCTTCCCTGGTAAGATACGTAAGTGAATGCGTGCCCAGCCTGCTGGGCTGGACTAGAAACCTGAAATCCCAGCAGATGCAGAATGGAAGTCGTAGTGAGAAGCAGAGGACTGTGAGAAGCAGAAGGAGGCGATAAAATCTGGTTTTGAGCTATTATGACAGGAAGCACAAAAAGGTTGTCAGTGTCTTCAAGAATTATAAAAGGTTTGAGCCAGAAAACAAGGCAGCACTGGCTTTTGTCAGTGGTTTCATACCTGCATTTATGGAGCTGAAACATTGCGAACGTCTTTTTGCAATGGCAGACACTTCCTCTGACTAGAGAGGGGTCTTTCAGCTACTACTGTGCAGTGTACAAATTGTATACAAAACTAGGGCAGCATTTGGAAGTATATTGGGAGAAAATGCCTGATTTCTGTGTCTTTCATTCTGGCCTTAAAAATATAAAGCACCAGCTCATTGCACTGTAGAGAAATATGGACTGTGACTGCAACTTTGGATATGAGACAATGATGTGAATAATTCAAGCTTTTTGCATAGGCGGGGCCAGGGCAGCCCATTCTTATTCACTAATATCAGCTGAAGTGGGAGTGCTGCTCTGTTCTGCAAGGGGTTTTATTTAACACCAGGTAGTGCAGAAAAACAGGTAAAAAAATATGAGGGCTATTGAGAATTTGAAAAATGTAAAAGAAAAAAAAAAAAGATTAGGCATCTGTTATTGTGGACTCAAATAAGCCCTGAAAGCTTCCTCAGTACTAATGCTATTGATTTTTTTATTTTATTTTTTTGCTATGCCCAAGTCAACCTAATGCCAAGCCAACTGGCAAAGGAAAAGCTAGCAGCAAGGTTGGTATAGATTTGTTTGCTTTGTCTTTTCTGCTGACCTGTAAATCTTACCTTATAGAGCTAGTCTTGCTAGAGAGTACTACGCCTAGTCTGTAGTACAGATAAACAGCTGTACATGCTGGGGTTTTGTTTTTTGTTTGGAGGCTGGGTGTTTGGGGTTTTTGGCTAAGACGTGATTATTTAATATTGCACTGTCAGTCTCGCATTGAATTGTGGGATTTAGTCCAAGCTGTCCTGCTGGGCACAGTCTCCAGTCCAGCCCAGTCACCACAACTGGCTCTAAGTCCCATCACTGGGCTTTGATACCACATTATCCCACCACTGCCTGGTCAGGCTGTTGTCCCACAGGATGACTTCAGTCTTCAGTTAGCACCAAGCACATCAGAGGTGAGATGGTCCATGCATCAGTCTGCATGGACCTCAGTGTGGGCCAGCCCGGTGCAGCCCTTCTTGTGCTGTGCTGTGCTCTGGAGAGCAAATTCATGGAAAAGGCCAGCACTGCTAGTATCAGAATTACCTTTTTGTTTCCAATAGGTACTGAGCAGTTTTGCTGAGTGCCCTTTACAAAAACATTACGGTTAGGAGAGTTTTTGCTTGATGGAGAGATTATGGCCCTCTCAGGATTTCCTCTTCTCCTTGTCGCAGGAGAAGAGTCAGAGATCACTCAGATCTGATCTAGTAGTTAGTTTATTGGGTTCTAATCAATAAATTTAGGTAGGTAAAATATTTAATAAGTACAGATGGATTGGCAGTCAATACTATTTACTACACTTAAAGTTAGTATGGTATACAAAGATTATTGCATAAGCTTACTATACGTATCTTAAATGTTACATGCATGCAAAAAATGTCACTTACCAACCCATCGATGCCTGGTGTCAGGTAAGGGATCTCTCAGCCTCAAGGGGTAACCTTGAGAGGCATCCCTACTCAAGGGAAGATCACCACTGCACAGCCAGCTGCTATGGAGGGAGAGCTCAATGGACCCTGATGGCTGCAGATATTTATAGCATAAAGTGGTTGATTCGTAGTCAGATTTTCTGCTGTGTTCATGCAGTTTCGGCTGCTTATCAGCCCAGTCTCCAGCCAAACCATTTTTTTTGTTTTGGTGCTGGGTTCTTGCTGACAGCCTCACACAGTAGGATTAACTTTGGTTAGGCCTACTTGCTGAGCATCTGCTTGGACCAAAATTCAGTTAGTTCAAACAGGAGGAGTGCATCCGTCACACTCCTTCAAAGACCTCTGCCTTCTGCCACGTGCTCGGCACCCTCCGGAGTGGTGTCGACTGCTCTTCAGGGGTGTCCCCCCACCTCTGCAGCCTGCAGGCGTCTCTGGCACCCACGTGGTGCTGGGTCTCAGCCTGTGGCAGTTGGTCAGCCAGATTCTGCTTCTCCGATCCCATGGTCAGGAGCCAGATTTCTTCAATTTTGCCTTATCCTAATCACCTAGAAAGTGACCCTTCCCTCTGTTCAGTGGAAGTTGGACATTGTGTGGCCATAGGTTTGCATCCTTCCATGAGAGTGACAGAGACTTCACCACTTCTTCACTAGCTCTGTTCTACTGAAGCCTTCATTGAACTAATCTTGCAACATGCAGCTTTACAAAAATTTATCTAAAATACATTTGTCAGATGAAATATGACTTTGCTTATGCTTGTTTCAAAATTTATGCACATGCAGTATTTTTACAACTTTGAAAAGTATTTTTGCTTTAATGCAAAAATTTAGATTTCACTGCAATAATTTGATTTGTTGTGTGATTTTATGGCTTTTTTCTTTCTTTTTTTTTTTAGTTTAAAAGATCTTATCCAAAATGAAGATGTGAAACCCAAGCTGCAGTACATCATGACTAACCCTTCCTTTTCTATGGTAACAGTTCAAAGTGAAGATAGTGGGATAACCTGGGAAACCAGCTCAAGGAGATGTTCTGCTCCCTGGGCATCAGAAACTAGTACAACTTCTGGTCTTTATAGTATGAAAAGTTCACCAGTAGGTTCTCCTCCAGGAAAATTTATCTTTAATATGGATAAAGGTAAGATTGTTCAGAAAAGGAAGCGTAAATCTTCAAATAGGGTGCCAATGCCTACAAATCTGAAGAGAGGCCAGGGCAATAAAAAACGTGACTCTTCTGGAATGCAGAGGCAAGAACCAAGAACTGTTCTAGGAGAGGTGCAGGGCTCAGTGTTAAACGTTGAACAAATGGAAGCACAAGATACAGATGAGGAAATGTTGGACGACGAAGAAGATCTAGAGACCATTGCAGAAGAGCCAGTAAAACGTGCTACAATAATATCAATATTTAGAGAAAGCAGACTGAGAAAAGTAGGGCTGATCCTTGGAGGACCAGTACAAGCTAGAATCCAGCTGTTCAACTCAATTTTTGGAGGGACTGGGCCAGCCCCTGAAACACTAGAGAAAACTAGAATCCAGAGAAGTAGCTCAGTTTCAGGAGATTCTGAACAGTTCCTTGAAGCATCAGTAAAAGAAAGATTGCAGAAGTTCAGTTTACTTTCAGAAGCAACACATCCAAAACCTTTCCAGATAGCAAGAAGTAGAAATCTTGAAACACCATCGGAGAGAAGAAGGGAACAAAGACAGCAACCTGCAGCACATTCAAATCAAAGCTATTCTTCACCAACAACGCCTCTTGAAAAATGGCTTACTAATAAAGATGATGTTTCATTTGAAAATGTTAAACCTGTTAAAATGAAAGATAAACCAAGCAGATTTTCAAGCTTTGGTGCAGAAACAACTCTTCAGCATGAAGAAAGAAAAGACAGACAATCTCTTTTGGAGACTCCAAATCAGGTATCAGGACAGTCACTGAAGTCCTGCCCTCCTGAAGAAGCCAGGAAGCAGCAAAGTTATTCACCTGCAGCCAAAATGGCAATAACAGAGCAATCAACATCCATTTCATTAGAGTCTGATGATAAATCAGAGAAACAAGTGCTGCTTCCTTCAGCTGAAACTGCAAACAAGAAACCAGAGCAATCCCTGCTGACAGCATCAGATCCTCTGGATGAACTGATGGAGCAGGAAATTCAGCCCAATTCTGCACCACAGTCTGTTTCAGCAGATTTTGTTAATGAATTAGATGATAGACAAAGTACCCAACCTATTTTGCCTACAGCATCCATGTCAGAACATCCTGAGAGGGAAGCACAGAAGTCAGCAATTCAGTCTTACTTACCTAGTGCTCCATCAGCTAAATCCAAATATTCCACTCTATCTGAAACAAGACAGGAGAATATTATTCCTCAGTCATCAGAAACTGCACAATCTGAGTCTGAACATGTGCTTTTACCACGTTCTGTATATGAAACAGCGAAGCAAGAAACTGAGTGTCACTCATCAACAACTGCATGGTCAGAAACTGAGCATTCAGGTCTATTGCATTCTGCTAAAAAAAAAGAGAGTCAAAAGACCCCACCACCAGAAACACAAAATGTTCACTTAGAGAAGCAAACAGAGTCCGAACGAGACTTTTCCTCCTCCCTTCAGGAAACAGAGGAGCAAGGAATTAAACTAAATTCACCTATTCCTGAAAAGATAGATTCTAAATATTTTGGCATTTCATATCCTATTTGCACAGAAACACAAGAAACTCAGAAAACTTCAACTGTAAATAAAGCAGTAGATTTGGATCACCCTGATTTTTCCACTGAAAAAAACAAGCAAGCAGAGAGTACACAAATGGAGATGGAGCATCCAGATTTCTCATACTCCAGAGAAGAAACAGAGGAATTGGAGAGTGCCCAACTGGAGACAGAATATCCTGAATTGCTTTTTTCCACGAAAGAAACAGAAGAAATGGAAAGTGCCCAATTGGAGACAAAGCAGCCAGATTTCTCATATTCCATGGAAGAAACAGAAGAATTGGAGAGTGCACAGCTGGAGATGGAGCATCCAGACTTTTCTTTTTCCAGGGAAGAAATGGAGGAATCTGAGAGTGCACAACTGGAGGCAGAACATCCAGATTTCTCATATTCCAGCAAAGAAATTGGAGAATCAGAAAGTGTACAACTGAAGACGGAGCATCCAGATTTCTCATATTCCAGAGAAGAAATGGTGGAATCAGAGAGTGCACAGCTGGAGATGGAGCATCCAGACTTTTCTTTTTCCAGGGAAGAAATAGAGGAATTGGAGAGTGCACAACTGGAGATGGAGCATCCAGATTTCTCATATTCCAAAGAAGAAATGGTGGAATCAGAGAGTGCACAGCTGGAGATGGAGCATCCAGACTTTTCTTTTTCCAGGGAAGAAATAGAGGAATTGGAGAGTGCACAACTGGAGATGGAGCATCCAGATTTCTCATATTCCAAAGAAGAAATGGTGGAATCAGAGAGTGCACAGCTGGAGATGGAGCATCCAGACTTTTCTTTTTCCAGGGAAGAAACAGAGGAATCAGAAAATGCACAGCTGGAAACAGAACATCAGGAATTTTTATTTTCCAGGGAAGAAACAGAAAAAGAAAAATCCGTTCCTTTTGAACTGGAACAGCCAGAGTCTTATTCCCCTGAAGAAGCAGAGCAAGAAGAAACAGCACAGCTTGCATTGGAACCTTCAGATTTATCATGTTTGATGGAAGAAGCAGAGAAAGAAAACACTACAGAACTCCAATTGGTACATTCAGATATATCTGATTCCACTGGAAGAGCTGAGACACAGCAAACTGGGTATCTGAAAACAGCACATTCAGATTTACCATATCCCATGAATAAAACAAAGCAGCAAGAATTGGCACAAGTAGATTTGGAGAATTCTATTATGTCATATTTTAGTGACAAAGGAGAACAGCCACAGCCTGTACAGCAGAATTCACAACCTGGAGGTAAGCTGTATTCCCATGCCAAGGGAGTGCAAGGAGAAATTACTCAACTGCAGTCAGAGCATCCAGTTTTGTCATATTCTACTGGAAAAGAACAGCAACATAAAACCTCACAGATAAGGGTAGAACAGCTGGATACATCGTATTCCACTGGCAAAACTGAACAACAGGAAATATTGCAACCAAAGTTGGAACAAGCAGATTCAACATATTCCCATGGAGAAACAGCACAAGAAGCTGTACAAAAAGACTTTGGCAGAATGGAACAAGATATAGTACAAAGAGAGCTGGAACAGCAGGAAACAGCCCAACAAAAAGCTATGCAAATGGAACTGGAGTATTCAGATTTGTCAGAAATCTGGGGGAAAGAAGAGCCACAGGACATAGACCAAATGAATTTGGCACAGCAAGAAACAGCTCAACCAGAGTTAGTGCATCTGTCTTTGCCATATTCTTTCAGTGAACAAATACAAGAAGAAATGCAAATGGAGCCAGCATATCCAGAACAGACATTTTATGTAAGTACAGAAGTGCAGGAGAAAATGACACAACACAAATCAGAGCAACGATTTCTTTCATATTTTACTGGCAAAACAGAGCAACAAGAAATAGTACATTCAGAGCTGGAGCAAACATTTTTGCCATCTTCTTCTAGTGGAAAAGAAGCTCCACTGGAAATGAGTTCAGAATATCCATATTTGTCATATTCCTTTCAGGAAGCTGAACAACAAGAAAAATTGGAACATCCAACCTTACCATTTAGTTTGAAGCAACAGGAAACTGCACCACTAGTGATGAAACATCCAGATTTTTCATGTGACAGTGGTGAAGCAAAACCAGGTGACACTGTAGAGCAGGAGTCAGAACACCCAGAGCTGTCATACTCCATGGGAGAAACACGAGAATCAGAACATTTGGATTCACCAGGAACCCTGGGTGAAGCAGCACAAGATGAAAGTATGGAAGTGGAATCTAAATACCCAAATTTGTCATGTTCTGATGGCCAAAAAAACCAGCAAGAAACTTCACAATTGGATTCAAAATATCCAGATTTATCATTTTTCTTTGGTAAAGCCAAAGAACAAGCAACTCAAGAGTTTGAACCAAAACATCAAAAATTGCCTAAAGTGGCCAGAAAAAGAGTTTCTCAAGCAACTGCACAAATAGAGTCAAAACATCCAGATTTGACATATTCCCTTGGCAAAGCAGATGAGCTGGAAATTGCACCATGGGAAGTGAAACATTCTGATTTGTCACATTCCACTGATGAGACAAACCAACAAGAAGTAGTACTGTTGGATCAGAAACACAGAAAAATTTCTGTTGACAGAGAAAAGCATCAGCAAACCACAAACCAGCAGTTAGAGCAAGAAAAGTTATCATATTCTCCTGGCAAAACAGAGCAATTAAAATATGCCCAAGAGGACTTGGAACAACCAGATTTATTGTTTTCCATTGACAGGCCAGATGATGAAATGGCCCCACCAGAGACAGAACATGCTGATGTGATACATCCTCTGGACAAAGCAGAGGTACGACGAAGAGTACGACAAGAATCAGAGCAAACAGGTTTAACTTCCCCCTTTGGAAAAGCAGAACAGAAAACAGTTCAGCCAGATGTGGAAATTCCACATTTGGCCCATTCTGTGGGTACAGCAGAACAAAAAGAAATGGCAGAACCAGGGCAGGGACATCCTGACTTGCCTTATTCTGTTTTCAAAGAAGGAGGACTGCAAACTGCACAACTGAAACCTGAATACCCTGGTCTAGCACGTTCCCTTGACAAAGTGCAGGAAACAACCCAGCTGAGGCTGGAACAGGTGGATGTGTTGTATGTCCGTGACAAAACAGAGCAACTCCCACCTGCCCAGCTGGAGCTGGGCCACACAAACTTGGCATCCCCTGATGACAAAGTGGGGCAGCAAGGGATGAAGCACACAGCCTTGGGATGCCCTGATGAGGGACAGTCTGTCAGCAGAGCAGAGTATCCACAAGCTGCAAAAGAGAAACTAGGACTTCCAGTTGCATCATCTCATAATGGAAAAGCAGAGCAAAGAGAAATGGCAAAACCAGAGCCGAAGCATCCTGATTTATCATATTCCATTGATAAAACACAGCCACAGTCGCATTCCACTGGCACAGTACAGCAACAAGAAAAGGTTCAACCAGAGCTGGAACAGCCAGGTGATTTTTCATCATCTCTTGGCAAAGAAGAGCAATGGGAAAGTTCAGGAATGCAGGCAGAACGCCCTGAGCTGCAGTGCTCTATGGGGAAAGCAGAACGACTGCAAAATTCCCAAGCAAAATCAGAATATGCAGATTTGTCATTCTCTGTTGGCACAGCAGAAACTCATAAAACAACACAGCCACAGTTGAAAGAACATGATTTGTTGCATTCTTTTGCCAAAACAAAGCAATCATGGGCAGCCCCACTGGAATCTGAACATCCAGACATCTCAGATGCCATGGGCAAAGTACTACACCCTGATTTGTCCTCTTCTGTTAGTGAAGAAAAACGAAGTGCACAACTGAAGTTCAAACAGGAGAGGGGAAGCTATGCATTACACCCAGAGGAAACAGTACAACTGAAATTGGAACGGCCGATGTTGTCAAGTTCTCATGGCACAGCAGAGCAACCAAATAGAGCCCCACTAGAAGGGGAATTCCTGGACTTCTTGTATTCCTCTGGCAAAAAAGAGCAACAAGAAATGGCAAAACAAGAGTTGGAGCATTTGGATTTATCATATTCCACTGATAAAACACAGCAACAAGAAACCACACAACTTGGGTTAGGACAACCAGATTTATCATCTTGCCCTGGCAAGACAGTGCAACCACAAACTGTTCAAGTGGAAGCAGAACAACAGGACTTGCTGCATTTCACTGGCAAAACAGAACAGCAAAGAACAGCACAACCAGAGGTTGAGCATCCGGATTTGTCATATTCCAGTGGCAAAGTAGAGCAGATGCAGGCTATGCAATGGAAATCAGAGCAGCCTGTAATACCCCATCCCATTGGAAAAACAGAGCAACGAGGAATGGCACATCCAGAGCGGGAACTTCCCAATTTATCATATTCCACTTGCAAAACACTGTCACAAAAAACGACACAAATGGGCTTAGGACAACAAAATTTAACATATGCCCTTGGTAAAACAGATGAAATACAACCTGTGCAAGGTGAACTGGAACATACAGGTTCGTTGTATTCTTCTGACAAAAGAGAATACAAAATGGTATTGCCAGAGTTGCGACATCCACAGCTATCTTATTCTGTTAGAGAAATAGAAGAGGAAGCTACACATCAGAAATCAAACTATCCAGATTTGTCATATTCTGTTGGCCAACAAGAACACAATGAAACTGAACAACCAGAGGTGGAAGAAATGGATTTATCCTATCCAGCTGGCAAATCAGAGCACTCGCAACCTGGCCAAATAGTACTGCAACAGCCAGAGCTTTTCAAGTCCTTTGGCAAACTAGAGGAAAAGGGAACGGCCCAGCCTGGCTTTTTGCACTCCCTTGGTGAAGAAAAGCGGAAACCAGCTTCACGGTTAGACTTAGTGCAACAAAGTTTATCACATTCACTTGGCAAAACAGAAAAACAGGAAACTGCACAAGCAGGGTTCATGCCTTCTGATTTTTCATATTCCACAGGAAAAGCAGAGCAGTTGCAAATGGAATGACTAAAATCAAAACGTCCAGATTTGTCATATTCTCTTGGCAAAGCAGAGACTCGTGGAATAAACCCACCAGATTTATTGTACTCCTATGGCAAAGCAGAGCAGCCACAGGCTGCCCAGCTGGAGCACCCAGAAATGTCATACTTCGCAGATGAAATGGAGCAGGGGGATGGGGCCCAACCTGAACTGCAGTGCGTTAATTTGCAGTACTCTGTTGTTGAAACAGAGCTACCAGAAACACCTTCTGTATCATATACCTTTGGCAGGATCGAGGAGCAGGAAACTGCACAACCGGACTTTGAACAATCAGATTTATCAAGTTCTACTGATAAAGCAGAAAAGCATGAAACAGCCTCACTGAGAGCAGGACGTTCAGAGAAGCGAGACACTGGGGCTACTTCATTTCTAACTGCTCAGTTGGAAACTGAACAACAAGATTTATCCTTTTCCACTGAGGAAGCAGAGAGCGAAAAAATTAAACTGTATTCATCTCTTCCTGAACAAACAGTGTCTGTACCTTTGGGTATTTCACATTCTGTTTCTGAAACAAAAATGGAAGGAAGTCCAAAGTCTTCACCTGTAACTGGAGGCCTGTCCTCCAAGCACTTAGATTTATCTTACACCCATTGTAAAACAGAACAGTCAGAAACTGCCCAGCCTGAGTCAGGTTTCTTATTTGCAGGAAAAGAAGCAGAGAATATAAAAGTTCATCCACATTTGCCTGTGGCTGCACAGTCAGAGGTTGAACATGTAATTTTACCTGAAACAGAGAGAGAACAGACTCCACATTACTTCCACACAGCTACACAATTAGAATCTGAACAATTAAATTTATCATATTCTATAGATAAAGCAGAAAATCTAGAAAGTCAAGATTATTTAACTGTACCTTCAAAACTGGAGTCTGAATCTTCAGTTCCATTTTATTCAGCTGATGAAACATGTCAGCAAGAAATTCCACCTTATTCAAAACCTGTCTCTCAGTATTTGGTTCCCACATGGTCTCTTGCTGAACAAGAAAAGCAAAGCATGCAGCTACTTATTCCCCAGTCTGCACAATCAGAGTGTAAACATGTAATTCCACCACATGATGAAAAAGAATTGCAAAAAATTCAGCTATATTCACCTAAACCAGCAAGCTTGAAGACAGCGCAGTTGGAGAGTATGCCTCGAACGTGCACACAAGACCAAGATGAGCAAGAATCTCAAGATCATTTGTTGGACACAGAATATTTGTCATCAGAGCAGCTAAGAAGTCCCCCCAAATTCCCTACTGATCAGGATAAGCAAGAAATGCAACCTGATGTGCAGAAAGTACCAAGGTTGGTGACCACAGAGTCAAAGGTGACTGCTGTAGCAGACTGGAAAGCAGTGTCATCGGATTCATTTGTACCTTTTCATACATTACCTGAAATGTCAGTATCAGTGGCTTTCACTGATGATGAAGAGAAACAAAATATTCCATCATCTTTATCCGATGTAGTAGGCATGCTTGGAAAGCAATCTAACATAGTTTCAGGCATTTATACTGAAGGAAAGGATAGACATGAAATGCAACCATATTTTGCAGAGCAAGAGCACACATCCTTAGAGCATCTGGGAGCTGTTTCATCAGATCTTGTTTACGAAACTGTGACACACCAAACTCAGCATTATTCTGGTGAATGGAGCAGCTTTTCTTCAGCAGAGACAAAATCCATTTGCTCTAGTTCTGATGAAAAGCAGAACCCAGATATTCCATCTTTTGGGCTAGCTAGCTGGCTGGCAGAAGAGGTGAAAACTTGCTCAATTAGTCCAATAAGAGCTACAGAAGTAGCCAAGCAAGGAATTCAACTTTCTCCAAATGAAGCTTCTGGTTTTGGATCAAAACAATTCCCAGCTGGAAGTTGCACAGAACTTACAGTTCATGGTACTACAAAGAATAAAGGAGATATGTTTAGAGTTTCTGATTCAGTGTCAAGTGAAATTTCCCACAGAATGTCCTCAGAAACTAGTCACAGCGCACAAAGGTATGATTTACCATCTCTGGGAGGAGACAATCCAGGTCCAGACAAAACTAGTATTGGAAACCCTACAAAAATGGAAGCAATGCAACATCTGGAGGTAGAAAAAGTGTCTGAAGTGCCTGAATGTTACCTGAGAAGAGAAGAAATGGAACATGTGAGCACTGTAGAAGACAGTCAGCATGCTCCAGAACCTACTGAACAAAAAGATCTATTTAATATTATTTCAGAAGGTTATGAAATACTCAATATTCATGCTCCTACACATATTTCTTCTGTTGATCAAGAAGAAAGTAAACACATGCCAGATGATAAATTAGAATACTTGGAAACAAATCCTTCATTTAAAAGCAAATTAGCTGATGATTGCCATAGAGCCTTAGCTTCTGGAACAACCACAGAAATTTCAGAAAGCTCAGTGTTGGGAAAGCCTGCAAGCCATGAGCTAAAAGAATTGGTCAAAAATGATGATGTTGAGGAAACTGAAGAAACACAACAAGAAAATTCCATGTTGCCAGGAAACAATAATAATGCAGTGTTGTATCCTAATAATGGTATGGCCGATATGGATTATTTTGAAAACTATACCTTGATTGATGACAAATCCCCAATTAAGCCACATTTCGAAAGACCAAGTTCGTTGTTTCCTGTGACAGAAGATCCCAATGAACCTGTGGAAGAAGCCACATCTTTTAAAGAAAGTGCTGAGGTAGATACTTTGGAAGAGGAATTTTCCTTACCTGAGGATCTGGATGAAGTCTTTTACGGTACTGTGAAAGGAGAAAGAAAAATTCAGTCCTATGCAGATGCTCCAAAACCTTTACCTCTGCAGAAATCAATTGACATTAGCAGTAAAAAAGTTACAAATGTAGAAGATGAACAGAAGTCACCAGAGACCTCACTCTTTGATTCAGAAGAAGGAGTGCTAGAACGATCGCTGTTGTTCCCTACCACTGTTGCTGCAGTTAATCCAGAGCTTCTAGAGGAGCCACCTGCTCTGTCATTTTTATACAAGGACCTCTATGCAGAAGCAGTAGGAGAAAAGACAAAGGATGAGACTCCTTCTGATGAGGAAAGTGGTAATTCTAATGTGTCTTTCCCTAGTAGAAATTCAGACACAGATGATGGAACAGGAATATATTTTGAAAAATACATACTTAAAGATGAAATTCCAAGTAAGGCCATAGGGCCTCAAAAGGATCAGATACCAGAGGGTGAGTCTTTTAGTAGAGGAATTTCAGTTCAGAGTTCAGAGGACAAACAGAAGCAGGTGTCTGGTGATGTTTCATGTATCAGAACTGAGATTCTCCCAGAAAGGGGTGTTGTGGAGAGAGAGAAAGTCCAGGTTGATAGTGAGATTCAAGCAACAATTTGTAAACCAATGCATGCCATTCATTTTGGAAGCAAAGTAATTCTTTCAGGTGCAAGAAGTGATAACACTGAACAAAGAGAAGAAGAAAATGTACCTGTAGAAACAACTGAGGAATTGCCAGAGCAGTCAAGTCATCAAGAGTGTAGTCAAATAGTGGATTATCAAGAAGCTGGTAATAAGCAGGAAGAACAGCATGAAATAACAGCAGTTCCTCAAACAGAAAAATATGTCCCATATGTCAGGACTCGTGTTGAAGACAGTGAAGATGATCAGTATACCCAGGAAAATCTTTCATGTGTCCCTACCATTCAGCAAACAGAGAAGCCAGACTTGAAAAGAGAGGAGCAGCACCCTGATGTTTATGAAAATCTCACTGAGTCAATGGACTATGATGTGATTATGCAAGAAGAACTTTTGCAAGATGTAATATCATCTGAATTCATACACGAGGAGCTATTATTTGAAGACAGGGACTCTTTTGAGCATGTTGGTGATAGTTATGAATTTGATAATGATGAGCCAGAGCAAAGAACACCTGTTGAGCTTGAAGATTCAGGCTGTGTGGTGATGTATCCTGAAAAATCAGCAACAAACATTCCTCAAGTTGAGAGCCCACAAAGAGAACTGAAGAAAGCGCAAGCAGACACATATTGTTACCACTGCAAATGCCCAATATCTGCTATTGACAAGCTTTTTGGAGAACATAAAGACCATGAAGTCACAACACTAGATGCTGCTGCAACGAAGATGAAGGTAAGAATTAATTTGGGTGAGGGAAGGAGATACTGAGGCTAATTTCTCCAGGCCTCCTGTGTTGTCAGTGGAGAGGCTTCAGAGAGCAGTCCAGAGGCTAAGTCACAGTATCTATAAAATAAAAACTATTCCTAAACACCTGTGAGAGCTCTTGAAGGGAGACTATCTTATCATTAAGGTATTCTCTAGAGTCCTAGGCTTGTTAAGCTGATATTTTTATTTGTTCAGAAGTTTGAATTACCTTGTTTATATGTAGCTGTTACCAGACTTTCCATCTTTTAGCCTTCTCGTCTGTGTAAGTTTGTCTGATTTGTATGTGTAGGGGGAGAAATGGGAAAAGTGTTGTTTCTATGAAAAGAAATTTTTAGTAACAGCAGTTCATTTCACTTGACGAGGTACAGAAACCTCCGTATGTGGGGACCAATATCATCATAAAGTGTTCCCCATCCCAGTTGTGTTGGTTGCTCAGAGATGTTAGGCTAGTTACACAGTTTACACAGTTTTGTTGAAACTCCATCCTCATTTTTTGTTCAGTTCATGTTCATCTGTGCCAGTAGTGTTTAACTGTAGTGCAGGTAAGAGTTTAGTAAGTCCTACTTCTTCCCACTATTTCTAAGCTGTACCACTTGAAAAGATAAATAAAAATTCCTTCCATTTCAGTAGCATACTCCTTTGCTAGCAATACTAGTGAAAATGCTCTTGTTTTTGTGGAAGCTATTCTTCATTAAATTGCAGTTCTGCTTGTGAAAATGGCTTGCATGTGATGCCTCACTGTTCCCATATCAGATTTGTTCATGTATAAGAATACAGATGTTCCTTTCTTGGTGACCAGCTATTTAATCTCACCCCAGTATCTGAAAGGTGAGGTCTCTTTCCTGGCACATGTTCGGTTGACGATAATGCAGATTTTGTGTAATTTCATTAAAATTCCTGAAGGGCTTGTATCACTGGTTTTTATGTTATTTTTATGTTAGCTCATATGCAAGAAAGAAAAATTAAAAGTAGTAGAAGTTAATGTGTCAGTTTCAAATATCAGTATTTACAAACTATCTATCTCCATGGTGTGCAGATGTATGACAGCAGAGTTAGTTACTTTTTATATATGTCCATTCATGCTTGACTTAGAAGTCATAATTAGCCACCAGTAAGTCAGTAATAAAGTCACAGACCCCAGCCATTCCTTGAATGTACCTGCATTGCAGCAAGTCAAGTTAAGCTGCAAATAAACATCCCATAATATCACTCCCTGGCTGTGGAGCACAGACATGAATCCAGTATTAAATCTGGCCACAACACAGGCTTGGCTTCACATGATTTCTAGCATTCAGGGCTCAGGTTACTTTGAGACAGCATTTGTATGTTTCTTGTTACCTCTGTATAATTATTGAGAAAACATTAATATAGCAAAATGCTTGTCACCTGAATTTTAACTGTAGGAACATAGTTTCACAGTAAATTAAATGAGCTATGGATAGAATCTTGGTGATTTTATAGGTTATCTTGACAAACAGAAGTTTGCCTCTGAATCTTGGTGATTTGCTGTAAATATTTATAAAGTGAGCTTTCAGTTTTACAGTCCAATGTGACATTTATAAGTAATGGAAAGTCATATGCTAGTTTTCAACAGATCTAGCTGTAGAAGTTTGCGATAATAGGAAGCTGTTACCAAAGGAAGTTAACCTTTCTTTTAGATTTATGCCAGCTAATTAAAACTATTTTTATAAATTATAAATTGCACCTGAGCAGATGGCCAGCTTGCTTTCACAAAAGGTCAAGAAGGACTAAAAAAAAAGTTCTGAGTTGTCTCTGATGCCTGTTGTCCCTTGGACTGCTTTTGTTTCCACATCTAATTCAACCAGTGATTTTGATGGATTCTGGTTTATAGGAAATATCTTTAAAATTCTAAATAAAAAAAAAAATCACAATGCTGCATAATCTATCAGTCTCATAATTATCTGCATTATCTTCCTTTTTATGGGCTTGTTCCTGTGATCTCTTGAGGACTCTCATGAGGCTCTGAGTACCCTTGGTTTCTAGCAAAGCTACATTGGAATTCGTAGAGTTCAACAACTTGTATAGACACTCAGCACCTCGTTGAGCTGAGTTCAGCTCACTTTTTTGTTTGTTTTTTTGGTTGTAAACAGTTTTGTGACTGTTCCTGTTGCTATTTCTGTGCTTGTCTTTGTAGCCAGGGAGATACTTGAACTTAATTTAGCGATTGTTCCAATGGTGGCTCATGGCAAAACAAAAATATTAACCTAAAATAAGTTGTGTGTGAAAACTTCATAACATACTTACTGAAACATTTGAAATTTCAGGATCAGTTAGGTGAATTGCTAATAGCACTGGAAGAAAAGTCAATGAAGATTGAAGAGTTTGTGAGTGATATTGAATTGCTATTTAACTCTGTTGAGGTAAGTAAGTCCAGTGTTTTATCACACTAATTTTCTTTCCCTCTACAAAATTACTTCTAAGATATGCTTGCCTTGTTTTGTAGTGTCATTGTTTCCACTAAAATGGGCTGTTTCTCCAGTCCTCAAACTGACTTCTCCCACTGGAAGGAGTTACCTTTAGGGGGAGAGAAAAAAAAAAAGATTGCTTTTTTTGCACATTATTGCAAAGTGGAATATGTGACTGTCAAGCACTGGAGGAAAAAGTTCCCTTAATTTTTTTATGCTTATAAAAAAAGCTCACACTGTTTGTGTCTTTATTTAGAATCCTGTGTTAAGCATCTAAATGAGTTGCCCAATGTTCATAAGTTCTTAAGACTTGAGGACTGTATTAACTTCAGTTGTAAATATGGAATTTTAGCTATTTTGTAATCAGACTTCCTGTCTCTATGCTTAAATATAGAAGTTTAAAATTAAACACTCACATTAAAAAAAAAATCTGCCATTGTTTTTAACATATTTCTCCAGCGTTATTTCTCCCAGATGAGCTTGCTTACAGAAATAAAGTTCTCTTATTGTCAGGATGCCAGAAGGAGTCTGGCTCATGTATGGGTAATTGAGAATTTCTGTGTATTCATTAAATGTTGTAATTTTATTCTGCAGATCAATTTACATCTGTTTTTATTTTCAGGAAAACTGTAAGAAAAATGAAGAGTTATTGGAAAAGCAGAATGAAGAGATGCTTAAGAAAGTGGTAGCACAATATGATGAGAAATCAGGGAACTTTGAGGAAGTGAAGAAGATGAAAATGGAGTACCTGTATGAGCAGATGGTTAACTTCCAGCAAACTGTTGATTCAGCAAAGGAAACTTTGGAAACAACAGCAAAAGAAATGGAAGAACTCGATGGATTTGTTTTCCTAAATGTAAGTAAAAATGGCTTTCATACTGTAGCTTTTATGATACTAGTTAGGAAAGCATTTATACAGTACCTAGGCTGAGAATAAGTTATTTACCTTCCTTTTTTTTTTAAGCTAGCTAAATCCCGCAAGCTCAGCTCAGCTATTCCACTCTGAAACTGCTAGATCATTTGCTTTTGTCATGTAAATGGTCAGAGAGAATTGCAAAGATGATGCATAGAATGAAAACATGCCTTATGCCATTAAAATGGTTCTATTTGTTTTGTTTCATGAAGAGAAGTCTAAGAGACAGCTCGATAATTTATCTAGAATTAATTATCCATTGAGGAGTAAGAAATGTTATAGTAAAAAGTACTTTACTGTAGGAAAAAAAGAAGGTGAAACAATAAAGTGTAATTGAAAATTATCCAAACTGGAAGCAGAGTTGTTGTTGGGTTGGGTTTTTGGGGTTTTGGTTTTGGGTTTTTTGGTGGGTTTTTTTTTTTTTTTTTAATGAGCAGACACTGAGAGTAGTTACGCACTCAAATTACTGAGGCTGTGATAAATGTTTACTGCTGAAAAATGTCTAAATGGGCTAGGTTTAGAAATGTGCATGTGAAATGCATGTCTGTAATGGTCCTTTCTGGATTTAAAAAATATCCCTTGTAAATCTGCATGACTCGAGTTACCTGGTTGATACAGTCATCAGTCGGTTGTAAACTGATTTCAGAGTGTCTTGCAGGTGAATCATTAACAGCCTGGGTTCTCCAAGATTGTTCTTGTGCTGCAATAATTGGCCATAAGTCAACTGTGGCACTTTCTCCTCCATAGAAGTGTATCGGCAGTCCTGAAGGGGACAGGATTTCTGGGACAATAATCTTCTCCCATTATGGAATTAGCATGTAGTTTGGAAGTTGCAGAAACTATCCTGGGATTCAAGAAATGAAAAGTTCAAATTAGTGTTTGAAGACTGATCATTCAGGCAAAATAAAACAGCTTCCAAAATACAAGCCCCCAGCCCATATACCATCAGTTATAGAAATGGTGGAGCAATATTTGGCTTTCTCACCTGTTCCAAGCTACCTAATGACTTAGTATCCTGTAACCAAGTGAATACCATGGAAGATTGGCTATTTTGGGATGGGTGAGAAATATATATTATTTTCCTGAACTTTACAAGGTACTGGATCAGTCCTTTGACAAAAAGAAAACTTCATAATCTGAAATTCTTTTGTAGGGTGGGAAAATTATTTCCCACAGCCCTCAAGGTTTTAACTAGATGTGATCATAAAAGATTCCCTGCCCCTTACTGTTAGTGATAGAGGACAGGAACTTTTCTGTCTATGAGCTAGGAAATGTAACCTGAAGATTCATAGATCATGGGAGAAGCTCTCACTCCATGGGTACAAATCTCACCCAGCTTCTGGTAATCAGAAGTTATGAAGGAGATTTCAGCCAGAATTTGGATTTAAATGTTCTTAATGCGCAAGTGATTTCCTTCTGTAAAAGCCTTGGTTTAGGAAACTATTTGACTGTGCTCTGTTCTTTATACCTGGATATTGAATGCTGACCCCTCAGGAGTTTTAAACCAGATAAATATAGACTCTAACACTCTGCTGAGCCAGAGCTTTGAAGTGGAATATTCTTAAGGAAGCAAATTCTCTGCTGGTGTGAATGAGCAGCATCCCAGCCAATATCAAGTCAATAAAGCTGTGTGTATTTTATGGCTGTGAAGAGTAGCAGGGCTGTTAGATGAGTGGCTCTTCAACATTTTCAGGGTTTTGAAAACTGTTAATACATTTTTTTCCCCTCCTTTAGTCATCTAAAGAATTGAATAAAAGGTATATGAAGTATGGGTTAAGTGCACTGTAGTGAGTACTAGGCCTAGCATGCTGGATGCTTCATTTACTATATTTGCAAGCTTTGAAAACACACTACTAATATTTGTAGCTACTTTTATAAACTTTGCAAATAATGAAAATAACAGAAATTTTATACTTGTTGCTGTAACTGACTGGTTTTGAAGTGTTTTGCATGTGTTCTGTAATATATCAATTAAACAAGTAGCATTTTAAAATGTCAACTCAATTTTAAATCTCTACACTGACATTTTTAAACAGATGTTCCTTGTAGTTATTATTATACACACATATACTAGAAAACACTTTGACCGTGCTTACATCTCTTGGACATCACTGGTACATTCTTTTTTCACTAGCCTGGTTGTGTATTATATGGTCTCTGAAAGGTTATAATGCAAAGTGTCACTCACATGGCTGGGGTTGTTGGACTGTATTTCTGAGCACAACTCCAGAAACAAATGAGATTAAGTAGCTGTCTTATCCACATTTTCCACCATTGCTCTTTTCAAAAGCTTACTGGGAGACTATGGAGTGATGTCTTCCCATGTCTCCTCATCAGCACCACCTGATTCAGGATGTGTCAGAGGGCTCATGCCTCATCACAGCTGCATCCTGGCCCACCTGCACATACCAGTAAATACATACAATCGCAAACAGTTGTCTGCCATGTGTGATTTCTTCAAGGGGTGAAATTGGTGAGACCAATCCTTTATGAGAGAAGTGTTCAGTTATAAGCCCATATTTCCCCAATAAATTTTCCAAGGTGAACTACCAATATTCAGACAGGCTGGCTGCAGGCTCCTCCTATGCGAGCCCCCAAACTGAGGGAAATCCTGCTTTGTCCGTACCACCACCGACTTTGCCCAAAGGGCCTGGGTGTTGCGCGGTGCATATCAAACATATCCTCGTCAGTGCTGCCTCAGCCATCACAGCGATACGCATGCTGTTATGTGTTGATGGACTGGGGTATAAAAATGACATGAGAGTTTCAGTTCGTGGTCAAATTACAACCCCAGGAGAGCAGTCTGAAGAGAATATGCCAAACACCCCTTCATGGTCCACATTAATTTGCAGAATTAGGACTACAATTTGGATTCCCCTGTTGTAAGTCAAAATGTGACAGCCTGGCCACATATCTGCGTGTAGTTTATTGCATAAGAATAGAGCAGGTATAACGTGACAAAACAATTTTCCAAGGCTTTCCGTATACTTAGTCTTTATTTGTTAACTTTTACACACTAAACTTAGTGTTTATTCTGTTTCATGCATGGTTTTGGTTATTATTTTACTTTGATAATACCTGACTTGCCAAAAAAGGTTAAGAACAAGTCTATATAGTAATGTATGTTTTTCTAAAGAAAGTATATTTTATATTTGTTGTGCTTCATTAAGATTGTTCATAGTTAACTACTTTGGTGACTGAAAAAAAAAAAGAAGGGGTGAAAGGTAAAATTCAGTTGCTTTGAAAAAATCTTTAATTTCCTTGAAGCTGCTTCTGCCTCAAAGTTAAAAATATGTTTTGTTTTTTCTTATAATGAACTCAGCAAATATGGGCTAATTAAGTGGAATCCATCTTTCTTCTTGTTTCTTTTGCTTGCCACAAGCAGCTGTTTACATTACATCTCTGGAGTCAGCTGCTGTAGTTTAGCGCTAACATTTCTAACCTTTAAAGGCACTATGTTAGTAAGTCCAAACCACTGTGTTCTTGGGAGTCTTGCTGTGAACTTCAAATCCTCATGTTCTCATGGATCAAGTGTATACAGATTGTATTTGTTCTCACTGTGCTCCTGATCTGAAATCACAGCATGCTCTAAATGTCCAAAAGCAGGGAAACAGCTTCTCCTTGCATGTTGTCCTCAAGTTCATGGGGAATATTTAGAGAAGTGTATGTTGCATGTTCTTTGCTTCTGGCCTTTGGAAGCTATGTGATACCACAAGGGATTTATATGGCTATGTGTTTTTTTCCAAATAGGTTACTTTCTGCAATGGATACTACTCTCTCTTTAGAAAAAGTGCCTAGTGCTTTTTCACTGTTTGAGCATTACGTGGACAGTCCAGGAAAAAGCAACCAGCACTCCTTAAAACATATGGCTGGTAAGAATCTCTGAATATCATCTTTACAAAAGCTAACGTTTTGACAACGCTTTGGAAATTTTAGGAAGCTTAACAACAGAATCTATTTGAGAAGTATAAATTTGCAAGTCATATAATTAGCAATCAAAGTTGAATGTAAAATGAAGTCTAATTGTGCACAAGTGTTTGGCTTATAGTAGGACACTAAGATGAACAACAGAGGGAAAAGTGTTAAAGTGGGGGATTCTTGCATCATTTAAGATATCTGTACCTCAGGCTAGCAGAAGGTCTCTATCTGTAAATCTCCCAAGGGTAAAGAAATTGCTGTTCCCTTGCAGGCAGGGACAGAAGAGGCAATCAAAGGGTCTCCTGAACTCGCTTCCTCTGAGGGGAGAAGCCCCAGCAGCGCTGGTGTGGGGAGGAGAGTGGAGGGGCTGGCTGATGGCTGAGGTCCCTGGGCTTGTGCCGAGTGAAAGGAGGCACCTGAAACCCCTGTGTATGGGGATGTGAAGGGAAAGTGCTTAACTGTAGATGGAAACAGCCTCTACTCTGGAGGGCAGCAGTGAAAATTGTACATGATAAAGAGGTTTATTAATCTCTCATATTTCATATCCTGTAAAAAGCCTGCCTGTGTGGGCTTTCTGCTCTGCCTGTATGTACACCTATAGAAATTATCTGGATCTGGACAGCTGTCAATGAAGAATTTATTCCTTTTCCTCATAATGGGGTCTCACTCCAGTGTTTCTTTCTCAAGAGAAGGTTTGTTTTGGGAGCTCACATCTCACTGTCATGCTTTATGATCTCCCATTCACCGTCTCACGCACCACCGCTGTCATAGTTACCCTCTGGCTTTTCAAATGATGCCTTTTTCTCACATGTTTGGTCCCTGAGCACTGGAACTAGAGCATGGATTTCTGTAAGGTGCTTTGTTTCCTGGCTGTATTTTCAGGTGCCTAATGGGACATTGGAGAAGTGCCATCTTGCACAGACTCTCCGGTGTCTAATAAGAGTTGAGTGCACTCAGCAATGTCACTATGGGGAGATTGTCTCTCTCCTCCACCCAGTCACTTACTTTTATTAGACTTAGAGGAATTGAATATCTCTGAGACCTTAACTTTCTTGTCAGATTTGTATGAATTTGCCTGAGGCATTCAAAGCTTCTCAGGTGAGGTTGGACAGGCACTTGTGCATACAGTGTTATCTCAACCTCATTTCTTTAGGAAGTCAGGCAAAAAGATCTTTTTTTTTTAACCTACTTTCAGCCAGTGTTAACTTAGTGGTGTAAATGTGCTATGTATCTTGGTTTAGTTCCTAAACTCCCTCTTGCAGTTCCATGAGTGCAACCATTCTTTACTCCTGGGCTGTCACCTACTGGCAAGGTCATCCAGGATAACAGACCCATTTTATCATGCTATGTTTCCTTTTTCCACAAGTCACTCCAACATGTTTTTCCCCAGACTACTGAGATTCACTTTTTAGTTTGCTTTGCATTAGCTACTGTGTTTGCTGAACACCAAATGGCTCCAGACCAGTTTGCTTTGACAAACTGGAAATGAATGACTATCTACTAGCAAGTGACCTTCAAAGCTTCTCATCCTTTTGTATTTTCTTCTCTTTCTCTTTCTGAAATACCTGGGTTTCATCCTTCACTTCCACTACCAAGTATTTCAATTGCTATTGTGATTTTTACTTTGGTGAGCAGTAGACAAAACATATTTTTTTTTTTTCAAGATTACACCTTTCCTGAAGGAAAATAGAGGTAAATGTCTACATGAAACTTTATTTGGAATTGAACACCTTGAGTACATCATAATTTATCAAATACAGGAGGCAAATGTCAGACACTCAGAATTTGACTGAAGCCATTTGATGAAATAGATGTGAATTTGCCATGTTTCTCCAATCCACATATTTTTCCTTCAGAAAGAATAGTCTTTACTGAACAATTTCACAGAACTTTATTTTCACCACTTCAGAAACATCTTTCCTTCAAAACACCCTCCATTTCCAAATTTTCCATATCCACTAATGAAAAGCCCTTTTCCCTCAAATTCTTCCTCCTTTCACATAAGCCACCCCATTAACAAATGCGTAAGCATTAAAAAACCCTTGCAGCATGTCATTGAGCATACTGGAATCCAGGCTCTGCCAGAAGAAGGGTGGGAATAATTTCAAAATTTGAAAATTATTATTTCCAAAGCCTGCCGTGAGTTCTGCCCATTAGAAGATGAGGACCTCTGCTGATGGTAACAATCTTCCATTAAAGTCACAGAGGAATACAACTGCTCTCCTTCTTCAAGTCCGCAAAGTTAAGGAAGTTAAGGAAATGTTATTTCCCATTACACTGAAAAGGAGTAAATATCCATAAAACATTTAGGATTATTATTTTTTCTCCTGTGGGCCACGGAGATCAGGTAGCATGAAGGAAAAGCTTTCTTACACCACATCACTTCAATGAAAACTGAACTGATCAGAAAATGTCCCACTTTTCTGTTGAAAAATATGATTTAGTCAAACAAACGTGTTGTGCAAATATCTAATTTCTTTGACTAAAATTCATTAGAAAAGGGACCAGCACTTTGATAACACAGAAACGTTCTGTTTCTGAAGAGAATAGTTCAACTTCTTGCTCTGAAATTACTTCCTTTCAGAAGTTTGTTTCATATTATGCAAAAAAGAAATTAGAAATCAAATGTTTTTCAATGTTACCAAACTGAATTTTGACCTATAATGGTTTTTTTTTTTTCAGAAGTTTCATTCATTAAGCTAGCTTCTGTTCAGATTTGACATAATAATAAATTTTGCAGTTATGGGGTTTTTGTGATCACAAATAGCAGTTTCTAGGCAACTTCACAGGAGAAAAAAGATGGTTTCCCCACTGGGTCCACTGAAAGGAAGTCTTTTCCTAAAGATGATCAATTTTTAAATTGGCCAACTCTAGATACAGTTAAAAGACATAATGTGGATTGTTTTTAGCAATGAGAAGGATAATTTTTTTTCAATGGGAAGCAGATGTAATCCTACTGTACTGGTAGCTCTCTGTATAAATCATAAGGAAACAGCCAGCATCTGCATTTGCCTTGTTCATGCCACAGGGGATCATCATTATTACTGTGAAGATAACTGAAAAAAAGCAAAAGCTTTCTGCTGAGATTCTAACAGAATTCATGCAGTATGGAAATTTACTGGGTGAAGAAATAGAACCATGTATTTTTGTTCCCTGCAATCACTTTAACAATGAACATCTTTTAGGGCTTTTTGCTTCTTTCTTTCTTTCCCTTCTCTCTCTTTTAAGCCATAATCATAGAGGAGAACAATATCTTGTCAGGGATGGATCTGTGCGGATCAGCAGACAAAGTTTATATAAAATTTGGGGAACCTTGGAGGTCTTTGAAGCACACTTTGTGAGGGATGCTCCTGGCTGTCCCATGGGGTTTGGGTGCTTTGGCTAAGGCAGAGCTCGGGTTCAACCTACCCGCCAAGGATCCTCTAGGTCTGCAGGGAGAATGACTGTGCCAGGCAGGAGCACCTGGTCGTGCACCTGCAGTAGGAGTCCACCTCTGGGCAGGGGCGGACCCAAGGCTGCAGGGAGCCTCCTGCTCCCCAGGCTGTGAGTGAAGGAGGTCTGAGCCTTCCTTTTCCTAAAAGCACATCCCTGTTGTTAGTCTCTCAGCGGGTTTGACACACTGCATGAATCCCTCCCTGGTGTGGCAGGTCCTCCCCCCTGCCCACCTTTCTGGGATCAGTTATGTCTGTCTCTGGAGGAGGTTCTCTTCTGCAAGCTCCCTCTTCCCATCAGTGAGTTGTCCCATTCTGTTTGCTACAAACAAATGCTTTCAGTCTTCAGTTTCACAGGCATCCTCTTCATAAGGTGTCTTCTCCTCTGGTGCCTGCACTGCAAGGCAAGGTCAGGTAATGGAGAAGGCAGTCGCCCAAAGGGTCTTCTGGCCTCTCTGAGGAGGTGACCTGAAGATATCAGTTGTCTCTTGGGGTTTCATCAGCATGTGTGCCTCAAAGTGGAGTGCAGAGCTGGAATGCTCTCCCTGTGACTGAAGGGAGCTGGTCTCCTGGGGAAAGGAGAGGGGTTGTTGATGCCACTGGGGTTGTATGACAACTCTGCGTGTCCAGGATTGCTGCAGGCCTGAGAGGTAGTGCGCTGCTCCCCTCCCCCTGCTGGAGGTTGGAAACGAGTGGCCATGCCATGACTCATCTGTGCGATGGTCCTGCCCCATAGGGAAGGACCCCGAGAGCTGGGCAGGGCATGGGCACACGCTTTGTGCTGGGTTCAGGTGGTCCCAGTACTGGATCTGGATCTTATTTTGTCCAGACTGTGAGGGAAAGGGGCAATCAGATTCCCATGCCGAGCAGTTAATTTTTTCTGTTCCTAGTTTAGGTGGACCTATTGCTCTAAAACTGCACTAATATTGTCCATATTTCAAGTGATTGCTGTGTTTGTTCTGTGAAAATAAGTGACCAGGTTGCCTCATGAACCTGTAGGTAATTTGGCTGAAAATACAGGAGTGTGAATGTTGTGGTTTAACCCCAGCCAGCAACTAAGCACCACACAGCCGCTCGCTCACTCCCCCCTCCCTGGTGGGATAGGGGAGAGAATCAGAAGAGTCAAAGTGAGAAAACTCGTGGGTTGAGATAAAGACAGTTTAACAGGTAAAGCAAAAGCCACGTGCACAAGCAAAGCAAAGCAAGGAATTCATTCACTACTTCCCATCGGCAGGCAGGTATTCAGCTATCCCCAGGAAAGCAGGGCTCCATCACGCGTAACGGTTGCTTGGGAAGACAAACACCATCACTCCGAATGTCCCCCCCCTTCCTCCCTTCCTTCTTCTTCCCCCAGCTTATATACTGAGCATGACGTCATATGGTATGGAATAGCCCTTGGGCCAGTCTGGGGCAGCTGTCCTGGCTGTGCTCCCTCCCAGCTTCTTGTGCACCTCCTCACTGGCAGAGCATGGGAAGCTGAAAAGTCCTTGACTAGTGTAAGCCCTACTTAGCAACAACTAAAACATCAGTGTGTTATCAACATTATTCTCATCCTAAATCCAAAACACAGCACTATACCAGCTACTAAGAAGAAAATTAACTCTATCCCAGCTGAAACCAGGACAGTGAATAATAACTGAAGATTTTCCTCTCAGTCCCGCAGACACCAACTGTCATATCTCAGGAACCAAACTCGGCTACCAGCACCTCCATTGCTGTCTACTGGACTGTGAATGATGGGGACACCATCGACTGCTTCCAGGTCTATTGTATGGAGGAGCCACAAGCCAGCAAAGATGTGGAGGGTGCGTAAGGCCTTGCCTTTGCAATGGCAGCAGCCCTTTCTGCTCTGGTCTCAGGTCAGCAGAGGGGAGGCCAAGCGGCGGGGGAGGGCCCAGGATGCAGAGAGAGGAGGGGCTGTGAAGAAATCATGCATAGGACTAAGGACAGGTAACAGTGGAGGAGAGCGTGAAGTAGATGCCGTTCCTTCTTCTCCCCTTCGTCCACCAAAATGCAAGGTAAATAATGTGGTCTACAAAGTACAGGGCAGTTGCTTGCAGAGAAGCAGCAACATCCCTGTTTAGGTGCCCTTTTATGAAGTGGTCTGACCTTCAGAGAGGATGTGTCCCTGCTGCCCCGTGGGTACTAATGGGGACTGCAGATAGAGCTCCCAAAGGGACGGGCTTGATTCGTTTTTTAGGGCCCTGCATGTACTTCAGAAATGTGTCCTAATAAAAAATGACAGGAAAAGATAATCAGTATTTCCACATGTAAGCAAGGATTTTTTTTCAAAATAACATTAAAATATTTTAAATCTTAAATATGGAAATTGAGAAAAGAGGATTGAAATGCTCATTCATTAAAAAGCTCAGGCTGATCATAAAGTCACTTAAAGCAACTGGGCTCTGCACAAATCCGTATTTGTGTACACTCTAAAGGATGCTAAGGGCTTTTTATAATAGCTAATTTATAGCTAAGGGCTATAAATTCCATTATGATAAATTGTTATGTTATGTTATGTTATGTTATGGAGAGGTGAAACCAGAGTTGATAACTGCTGATTGTATGTTCCAAATTTGCAGCCTAGTCCTCAGTAGGACTGAGGGCCATAATCTCCCCTTGCCATCAATGGGGTTTGAATGCATGCAACTCAAGGGCATGTCAAAAACTTTGTCAAAACTGAGTCAGAGTAAAATATGGAGATCTTGGCTAGTAATGCTTTCTGGATTTTTTTAGTTTACTGGTTTTTACATGTTAGCCAAAAGGCGCAGTCATAGGCCCTACCAGTGAAACATGTGAGTGTAATGTTCTGTGCATGTGTGTGTTCCTCCTAGCTTTGGCAGAAGAATACAGAGTGACGGTGAAGGAGAGCCACTGCATTTTAGAGGACCTGGAGCCGGATTGCTGTTACAGTGTGTGGATCATGGCTGTGAACTGCACAGGCTGTAGCTTACCCAGTGAAAAAGCTATTTTTAAAACAGGTATGTACATATTTTGGCATTTGATTGTTATTTTGGCATTTTATTATTATAAGCTTCAGGTTCTTGGACCAATTCTAGTTCATAGTGTTACTGAAACAGAAGAAATTGTTTAATTTAGCCCATCTGGCAGATAGCAGGCAACTCACAATCATTTCCCTTTTTGCTATCTCTTAAGATAGCAGCATAATTGCTCCTGGGAGGAAACTTGAAGGTATTCAGATATTCAGATTTGAAGACATTTTCAGTCTCAGGCCTTGTGATTGGGGCATTGGGGCGGCACATTATGAATTTCTCTTCTGAGTGCGCTGCAATGCTCCAGGGCAGCTCTGGGAAAGCCACCTGGCTGCTCTGTGCTGCTGCTTCTCCTGTGGAAAATGGAGGTGACAGCTGCATTTTTTGCCTCTCTGCCATCCTCCCAAACACATCTATGTTGCATTGATTTAAATGATTAACTTTTCAGGGGAAGGCCTGCTTTACCGAGGTTACATGCTGTGTCTAGCTCAGTGGAACACAAATCTCAGGTGTGGCTGAGAGGCTCTGCTGCTGTTTAAGTGGTATAAATTAAGATGAGTAATTAGACAAGTATTGTTTATGAGCTTCGTTTGACTGATTAATTTTTCTGAGATTTAATTTCTTTAATAATTTGTATTGACAAAACTATTGCTTCTTGAATTACAAGCAAGGTGAAGCCTCTTGTGTCTGAGGCCCTTTTGCCAGATGATTTTTTTAGTGCTACTGCTTCTTGCAGTTACAAAATACAGACATTTAACAATTTCATAATGAAATAACTGTACAACACTGAGTGTATTGTTGAAATCACTTGGCAGCAACCACAGCTTCAAGCCTTTTGCTTAATCCACTAGACTTGAAATTTGTTGATAATTCTCTTTGATATTCAATTTGCTATTGATATTTTTAGCAAAGATGATTTTCCAAAGAATTCAAAGTAGAAATTCAAATTTTATGATATCAACAATGTACTTGTGAGCAATTACAACAATGTAATTGTGAGAATTCCTGCGAAATGGTCAAATAATAATGAGTTATTACTAGCTAATAAATCATAATTTAAAAAGGGGTTCTCACCTCTCTGAAGCCATTATTTTTGAGAACTGCATTTGCCTTTTGGCATCAGGCTCATAATTCTTTTTCCCAAAACTGAAGCCTTCTGAAGAAGTTAATTTCCTCAAGTCTTTGATGCCTTCCTTTGGTCTGTTTCTTTAAGAAAGCAAATAAACTAGATCAAATAAGGGCTCATTAAATACCTTCCCTCAAGTTAAGTGAACTCCCTCTGGAGCATGCTGAGCCCCAGGTGGACTTGTGGGGACACTGCTGAGCACTGACTGATGCAAAACTGCTGCATCCCCTTAAGGCCAAGGGTGGAAAGATGAGCACCAGTAATGGAAACCAGTTCTTCAGTGTGAGCCTGGCTACTTTGATATGAAGCTAGAATATTTTGATTCTTCAAGTAGTCCAATTAGCAATATAAACTCAGAAGCAAGAATTTAGAGAGTTTACTTTTAGTAATTCAGATTAAAAGTTGGCACATACAAGAAAATCATTAGCTGGTATATACAGTAATGGGAACATACACATTAATAATGGATCAAAGCTGTGCCTCTTCCAGATGTTGGGAACCCCTCCAAGGCTTCTCCATGGGAATTGCATGCATAGAGGTGGCAGTGGGCCTGGGGAGTTGTGGGGAACACAGCATGCTGCTGCAGCAGCTTTCCCCCAGCACCTCCTGTCTCCTGCTTCTCCACCTCCCAAACTCACAGCCTGTCTTCCCCTCCCCTGGGGAACATGCTGTTTCCAAGCAGTACTTTCTGTGAGGGAATGATGCTGAAGGCAGCAAGTATCCCTCTATAGCCCCACCTTCCCCCCACCCCATCCATCTCAAACTGATCTCCAGATGAAGGCTCTTTGCAATCCTAAAGACATAGGAGTGAATACACCTTCTTCTGTCATTCAAAACCTATGTGATTCTCATCCTGTATCTGAGGGACAGAGTAAGAACTTACCCTTTTCTGCTCTTTGCCTCTTATAAGATCATTTATATGAGTGCTGAAATATTACCAGGAAATCAGATGTATATTCTAATTAGTACAGCTTGAGTAACTGCAGTTAATTTGTTAAAAATCTCAGAAGCACAGTAACAACTTTTTTCTGGTATGCTGACTCCATCTACTCTTTGGACAGATAATTTAAATTAAAAAAAGTACTCGATGTCTTGTGATGTACTGTTTGCACATACATAAATGTGGGTATGTGTGTCAGTTTCTGAATGCAGATATTGGGGGATTTAGCAATTAATTTTTCATTCTTTAGAAACAGGTGCATTTAAAACCAGACAATAATCAAATATGTCAGAAGAGAATTAAAGGGTTATTGCTAAGGGAGCTACACAGATTTATTACCAGATGAGAATCTATTCCACAGATTCTTTGTTCTGCTGAATACCTAGATTAGCTGTTCCTGTAGTAAAACATCAAGTACATCTTAACCTGGATTGCTAACCTCCTGATTTTCACTAAACCAGGAAATCAGTATGTACTTATGAGGTTTTTTCTTTCCTTTTCTACTAATAACAAATTATTTTTCTTACAAAACAGAATGCATCTAGAATGCTGGTTGCAGTTCTATAAGATTATCTTGTCATAAAATTGTCTAATTTCTACTTTTTTCTTAGGCCTCCTATTTGGAACCCAATCTCTTTAAAAGTAAAATAACTTTCTATGACCTTTTTTTTTAATTAATAACTTTTCTTTTAAGGATTGGTATTAAGACTGTTTATATGAGTTTCAACAACAGGTCATAAAGTTCGTTTATGTTGCTATTCCCTGGAAAGAGATAGAGCAAGTGAATACAACTAATCCATTTTCAGCCTACGATGTTGGATGTGCTATTTCACACAATAGATTTTGATTACTTGCATTCAGTGCACTATTTTACATTCAGTTTTCTGTCTTGCAGTTGGGCCTGTAGTTCTTAAACTGAGGCTCTAAAAAAGAGAAATTACAGGATGGAATTTTAATATCCGCACTGCAAAAATAAACAGGGCATAATTAAGCAGAGAGTCAGCATCTCCCCCTCAGTTCTGCAGCAGCACGTTTGTTTCTGATGCAGTTCATGCAGGAACAGCTGAGGACAGGATTGAGGTGATCCAGGGAGAGCTGTATTGCCTTGGTGTACTGCCTTGCTGTACTGCCTTGGTGCTCTGCTCCTTAAAAAAATGGCAGAAATGGGGAAAATGCATTTGAGGAGAGACATAAAAATCTATCATCTACACGGATGTTCTAAGCATGTGCAAGGAAATGCACAAATATTCACAGTGACTTTCCCAGTGTGGGGTTTTTCCCCATAATGTAGCCCTCTGCCACTGAAACACAAATAAGCAAAAGATCATTGCTGGACAGATAAAACTAACTATGCCATGGGGTTTCAGGGAGGTCACCCTTCCTTTCCCTCACGAGCATCCCCCAGCAGCCACTGGTACCCTCCTTGTGGTACAGCTAATGTGTCCCTGTGTCCCCAGCGCCCGCCATCCCCACCATCAAGGCCGAGGACTGCACGGTGTGTTGGGACACGGCCACCATCCGCTGGCGCGCCAGCTCGGTGGCGACGGAGTCCTTCACTCTGGAGTACTGCCGACAGCATTCGCCGGAAGGAGAGGGTCTCAGGTCAGTGCCACAGTCACAAGCACTGCTCGGTCAGATTAAGCAGCTGTTAATGAGCGCCCTGCCCCAGACTGTGGGTCATTACACAAGAGATTATTCTGTCTTCGACCGTGCAAGGAAGAAATCAGCTTCTGCACGCTGAGGAATTTACAGGCTGGACACTAATCTATGAGATTAGGGTGAGAGATGTAAAAATACTTCCTTTTTATTCTGCTCAACTGGGCAATCCCATTCATTTGGGGCCAAAACCCTGAAGATGTTGCGGTCTGCAGTCAACCAGAAGTTGCAAGGCTGTGCTGGCTGGGGAAGCAATTGCTCCTCTGCAGCTGCCACAGCCCCAGGGAGGGCAGCTGAGCTTCGCAGGAAGGAGCGGGACAGAGAAGCCTGGCCCAGTTTGCTCTTTGTTTTGTGGCAAACAAGATAGGAGCCGGCTTGAGACATAGTGAGGGTCATAGTGGTGTCCTGGTAATGTTGGTGATCCATCTGCACTGTCTGGATGCGTGGGCAGATCCCTCCCAAAGCACAGCTGAGCCCAGCACTGCCCAGCTGTGCAGGCATGCCACAGGGGTGGAAGAGCAACCCAAAGAGCAGCTTTGAAATTGGGGGTGGCGTCTGCTTATGCCAGACCCTCTCTGGTTTCCCCTACGTTAAGTCTGTGCTGTGTAGAGGAGAGGGCGAGGAGGGATGTAGGCACCACTGAGCCATGAAACCATGCAGTGTGTTGAAATGCAGAGAAAATTATATGGTGCTCTGTATGTCCTTGGGGGTTTGGGGTTTTGTTTGGTTGTTTTTTTAAAAAAACAACAACATTCCAGAAAAATACAGTTGCAGAAGTCTGAGAAGCTTTGGGAGGCAGGGGAGTGACTTGCCATATGGGACCCCAGCTGAGTTTGTCAGTCTTCCCCTCCCAGGGAGCCTGATTAGGGTCTTCATCCATGGGCTAGTTCACATGGGCTCCACCCCTTGCAGTCAAAATTAATTGACTAAATGGTTCACATGTTTCTACTAGACAAGTATGACAGTGAAATTGCGCGTGCCTTGCTCCTTACAAAAGTAGGCTAAAAATTGAAATAAATTTCTGCGGGGTTGGGAGACCTTTTATTCACGCAGTACCAGTGTGCTGTGTTAATGCAAACAAGGAGAGGAGGAGAGGTCTTGCCCAGCTCTCCTGCCTCTCAGAGGGCAGCCATGATCTGCTCTGTTTCATAAATATTTCATGAGACCATCAGGTCCCTGTCAACCTGCCAAAGTCGCTGTTGGTCAGGGATAATGTAGCTGCTCCTAAAACCTGTACTATGTATTTGCCCTCAAGTTTCTTTGCTGTTAACTGGAATTGCCTCTTTTTCTCAAAACTGTACCAGAAAGCGTGCTGCTTTCTGTAATCTGTGAGCGAGGTATTGTTAACACCGAGCGGTTTGCCTGTGGCAACAAGCTGCCAGAACCGACCAATTCTCTTTCTAAAGTGAGCTTGTGCAAAGTCTAGCATGTTTATAATTATACTGAGTCACATTTGACTTTTTGGCCTCCCTGTGGGCAGAAGCTCACCTTTTACTGTGACAAGTGTGAAAAATTCCCATAGAACAAAATCATTAATTTTCTCAGAATTGCTGTAGTTGAAATTTCTGTATTTGTAGAAGGGCTCTGACCGCTTTTTACAGTGTCAAAGACCATCTTTTACCACTTATTTTCCCTCAAAACAATGCCTCTCCTTCCTTTTCCAAAAGCACATCCCCCCCAAGATTAACCTGGAAAACTTCTATAACGGCACAAGATGATTCAGTGATGGAGAATATTCTTTTAAAGATTTCTATTTATTTTTTTTGCATAAAGCCAAGGAAAAAAGAGCCCACTGATGGATGGAGCATACTGCCTGTATTGCTCCCATCCAAGGCCATCAAGGTGCATGTTAGGACTAGAAATCAGTTCCTTATGTAGCTGATATAGTGAGACAAATAGCTCCAGGTGATGAGTCAGATCTTAGATGGGCTGAGCTGCCTTCTGAAAGTATCTGTAAGGAGCCTACAGTTACTATGTCGAGTACCTATATCAAGTGGAATAAAACTGTGTCTTTATGCCCACCTAGGAGCATTGGGGCCTGGAAACGCTGTAGGTTACTTTCCTTGAAAGCTTGGAGTTTGTCCTTCACAGGTTTCCTGAGCAACACACATCTTGGGGACCAGCCAAACACAGAGCCCTTGTGGTGGCCTGTGCCTCTTATGCTTGCGGTGGCCCCATAGCTGAACGATTCCCCAGTCTCCGAGTGGGAGTCCGAACACATTTTTCAGCAACCCTGGAAAGTTCAGATGCTGCTGGAGGCACAGCGGGAAAGCAGAGGTGGGGGAAGGACATCCAAGGGAAGTCCTGGAGAAAGCGGCACAGTCCCATCCCACAAGGCTGCTTTCGCACATGTCGTTCTGGGAGCCCACCCAAGGCAAGGGACATTGCCAAGGTATCAGGCAGGGAGAAATTCCCTCATCAAACAGCAGGAGCTGTGTGTAGAGTCCCTGGTCTGTGCCAGCCCCTTGTAGCCTTCAGAATGTCACAGAATCGCAGAATGGCTGAGGTTGGAAGGGATCTCTGGAGGTCATCTGGTGCAACCCCCTGCTCAAGTAGGGACACCTAGAGCCAGTTGCTTAGGACTGTGTCCAGGTGGCTTTTGAATATCTCCAAGGAGGTCCTTGGAGCAGTCCTGGAGCAGTCCCAGTTCCCCAGCGAGAGAATTTGAGGAACCTCTGGAAATAAATCCTCATAAAAAGTTTCCTTCTACATACCATCAAAAAAATCTAGATTTTTCCCCTCTGGGTTTTCTTTCCTTGCTAGCTTGCCACCTGAGGGACATGGTTCCATATAAAAACATCTTAAATCTTCTGCAACAACGAGTCCCTGGCCTGCTGCTGTGGTTTTAAAGCTCCTTCCCAGGTTGATTCTTTTTCCAGTATCTTTATGAGGCTTTGAAATGTTTCTTTCAGTTTCCAGAGCTCTGCTATTTTCTTGCCATTCAGCCTCTTTGTGTTGAGAAGTCAATGGAGCTGTGGGTGGAAAATGGAAAACTGCGAGAAATATAGTCCAGGGATTAGGTGTGCGGGCTGTTCAGATGGAAACCATGTATCACATCATGAGAAATCTCTAAGACTCAGGGAGGCAGAAATTAGTACAGTATGTGGTGAGTTTGTAAAAGTGGAAGTGACTGAGTATCATCCTCTCTGCCAATGCAAGACCGGCACTGCTAGCAATCACAATTTTCCGTTTACCCATAGAGCAGGTCTAATGCTGGAAAAAGGAGAGCAAGCCTTCCTCCTGTTGCTTTGCCCACATTACAGTCCTGCCAGCTCAGGAAACAATGTGTGGAAAATAAGGAATCTTCCTCCCCGCTGGCTGTGCTGGGCTTGCTGTCTGAGATAGCAGTGAGGACCATTGCAGGTGGTGCTTTGGTGATCTAACTCCAAAACAGCCAGAGCTGGGACAGAGGAGAGGAAAGTAAGCGTGCGGCACAGCTGGGAGGGAACTCAGAGCAATTTGTTCTTTATTTTTAGCTTCAAGAACTTTTTTCTGCTCATGGTACACCCTTTCTGTGTGCTTCTACACATATCTTGAGAAGCTTCCGTGCTTTCAGCTCTAACTCAACATCAGTGGTACCAGCACAAGTTTGGAGGTACTGTTTCAGTGGGATATTGGGGTGGAAATGACAATTACAGCACAGAAGGCATTCTGAATCACTGCAAGGCATATCATTTGCTGGGTCCTGCAATATTAAAAAATATCCTCTAGACATTGTTTCCTTGAAATAAATGAGGATGCTAATGGGAGAAATATGCATCAAAACACAGCATCAGATTTCCCTAAAACCAGGGAAATCACAAATTTAACAGACAATTGCTACTATAATATTGCTCAGCAATTTAAAGATGAAGAAACATGTAACTCCTTTCTGCTTTGCTTTGAATAGCACATACCTGAAATTTGGAGACTGGATTTTGAGATTTATAGATTCCTCTTATAAAGAGGGTAATTAAGAGGAGATACTTAAAATATTTAACTTCAAATGTTTCTTGAATTTCTATGTGCCAAATTTTGTATTATGATACCAAGACACTGTGGGGATAGTGCAAATATGATACCATTTAGGCTAAAGGCCAGGATGCCTCATGCTTTGATGATAACATTACTAAATTTAAAATCATCTGTAAAGTGAACAGGTGTTTTTAAAGTAGAAAATAGGTGACATAAAAAATGTTGTAGGTGATTTTCTCTTTCTTTCATGACCAAAATTACATGGTACAATACTTTAGGTGAGCTTGAGGAAGATCTAGCTGCAATGCTTGTTATAAGAACTCAGAAATGAAACAGACTTTCCCCCAACAGTCAGGATGCATTTTCCCTTCCCTTCTCCCATGCATGTCCTGTATGCTGTAAGCTAGGTAGTAATCATACCTTCTCCTTATCCTTGCTTTTTTTATCACTGATTGCACGGTTAATCTGAAGCATGACAAACTACAGTGATTGCTGGGGAGCCCTCAGTATTCACTTTCCCCCTTCACCCTGTCCTCTAGACAGAAGGAGAGGTGATAGCAAGACCTATTTCTTCTTTGCATGCACCCCCTTGTGAGCTTGGAGCTGGCTCAGACTGTTGCAAATGAAATTCCTTCTTGTTGGCATATTCTGTTTCATTAGTTGGCAGCATCAGGACTGTTTTTTAAGCCTTAGTCGTAGCTAAAATTGATAGGCAAATTTTATTCTTAGGCAGCTTAAAGCTGGCTAAAATAGATTACCGAGCAGAGAATGCTATTCAAAAATCTGACCACTGTTTTACTGACCAGATCTGCTTAAAGTCCAGACACTTCTGTCTCATTATTACAACTGAAAAGAGGCATGCTATTGCTCTCTGAATTAAACATGCAACCAAATTCTGATTTGGAGAATTTCAGATTTGAAAGACACACGAGTCTGAACTTTGATGGCTGACCCTATTCTGCAATTGGCTGGACCCAAAATCTTTTCTGAATACCCAGGTTCTGGGATCCAGACTCCAGAATATGAATACCGTAGGTCTACTCATTACACCAGAATGTACCTGTCTACTTGGATTTAGAAACAATTTTGTGTTTTGTTAACTAGTCATCAGTTAAATAGCTAACAGTGAAAAAGATCTAATTTCTTTGGGAGGGCACTGACTGGCATGGTATTTTCCAGAAGACAGAAGAAGGAGCCATATAGAGGGCATCACTGTGCTTAAAACACATTGATCTACATGTTGCCACAAACAGCTTCCGATGAATAGCTTAGTGTGTCCTTCCTTCATCTCACTTGTAACTGTTTGCTCAAAACTTCTTTCTGGTGCTCTGTGCTTCAGATTCACACCAAAGATGTCAGGATGGTGCTTTTAAGGAACAGACTGGGCCAGACTTGTCTAGGAAGCATGGACAAATTTCTTCAAAGCTTGGGTGCCTGCTTCTTTTCCCATGCCTCTGCTTCCATCCCCGTTTTCCTTTCTCTCACTTCTTTTATATTTGCCTCCTTGCTCAGTTCCCATCTGAAATTTTTTGACTCATCTTTCCTTTTCCTCATCCCCTATACTCAGATGAGCCTTTTTCCTTTTTCAAGTCTAAAGATCTCAGGTTCTCATCAGGCAACTCATCAGGTTGCACCTCTTCCCTGAACCTTTCAGTAAGAACTGACCAGCCTGCCAAACTCCCAATGCCTTGCTGAAGTACTCTCGTGGTCAGGGCTTTAGTTAGTCACAAGGGTGAAGCAAACCATGCAATTGCTACCGTGTTTGGGCAACCCACTTCTGTTTACTGCATCAGTTCCAGCATTAATGTAACACATTCCCCAAAGGCAGCGTGGCCCAGCGCTGATCACACAAGAGCCCAAAACTCTCTGAAATTCTTTCAAATTGAAAGAAGATCACAGGAGCACTCAGTGCTTTTTCTCAATGTTTTCAATCACTTTTAATGACAGCTGTCAGTACAAAATACCTGTTACAGACTAATAAGGATGATGCACCAGTCTTTTCCCAGGATGCCATCCTCCTAGACACAGAGCTCTATGTGGTGTTAACAGGAATTTGGTGTATGTAGGGCTGTGGGATTTTACCTTTATCTGATAAATGCAGCAGAGGCAGGCATGTGAAAAATCCTGATGGATGAGCACTGATTATTCTTCAGATTGTACTGCTCTCTGGTGGGACATACATGAAAAATCAGTCACTACAAATGAATAGCAATGATATCTGACAGCTGACTTGTCTGCCTTACCTTCTCTGGGGTCACAGTAATTAGTGCTGGAAAAAGTGATTTGTTTAATCTATCTCCCCATAGAGACATTACCTGCAGGAGGGAGACCATCCTGGGCTCCACTCGAACTCATGGTGGAAGGGAAAGTGCCTCGCATGCTCTCTGAAGGCACATCTGTTCACGAATTATCTGGAGAGCAGAGCAAGACTCCTGCATTCAGCCCTTCCTCATACTACTGAGGTTATCATCTTTCAGCCCAGAGGGCAGGGGGGTTATCTCAAAAGACCTGCATTACACTTGGAAAATTAAATACTTGCCTTGAAGATTCCTATAAGCATTTTTTGGAGGAAATTATCTAATTTATACAGATAAACAGTCTTTACCTGCAGGTGTACGATGCAGTGGATATAAACTGTCTGGCTTTGCCGTTATTATATGAGGCAAAAATGAGGAAAATCAGGATCCAATGTGTGAGAATTTGTTAAGCCAAACTTTCATACTCCTGACAATATAGAAAATAAAATTGGCATCTTTCTAGTCATCCAAAGTACTTTCATTGGCACTTCAAAGTGCCTGTGAAGCAGGTTGAGTGGGTGCTGACTCTCGCTTTCCTGCAGTGTGTCAAGACACCAGTGGTTGAGGATGTGAGGGCTTGAGCTTTTGAGGCACCACAAAGGGGAGACTTAGTCAAAGCAGGGCACTGTGCAAAGGCAGTTCCCCTGCTGTTGCCTCTTGCAAAACCAGCCTGTTAGAGTGCACAGCACCATGAGGGAGACAAAGCCAAGACTTTGTTGATGAACAATTTGTGAGCAAGGAGTTCATAATAAGAAGTGCATGGTTTCTGTGCTGTCTCAGATAAGGGTATCCGTTCTTTTGGATGTCGAGCATGTGCCCAGACTGTACAAACACAGCAAGCGTGTTCACTCTCATGCAGCTGAACTAATTACAAATTTTCTTTTTTCCTGCAGAAGCTTGTTCATTTTGTAATGCAGACTTTTTAGAGGAGATGGATGAGAATTTGTTTCTATACTGCTTGCATTTTATGTGATGACTTACTTATGCTGCAAAATGAACATATAGTGAGCATTACACCAAATGACTGCACTGAGTGAGAAGGCAGTACAGGATCAAAGGCCTGAAAATTTGTCAGACGAAGTAAGAAGGATCCCTGAAGTAAAATGCCAAAGCTCCTACATAACCCGTTTGTGTGTGAAAACAGTGTTCACCTTTCCAATTTGGAGTTTCTCTATGGTGCCTGTTGTTTCAGTAGTCAACAATACTGTTAGGTGGCTTAGCTGTGTGCATAAATTATTCTTTCCCAGTTTGAATATCTGCATACATTTTCATGTATGAAAATCTTCAAAATTTGCAGATCTTTTGCTAGTATAAAGAGACCTGAACTGAAAGTATCTCTGGAGCCCAACGTGAACTATTTCTTCTACTTGAGGGCTGTTAACCCATTTGGGACAAGTGAACAAAGTGAATCTGCTCTCATCTCAACTAAAGGTACATCACCATTTTCTGATGTCAAAACAATGGGGTGGAGGGGCAAAGCGGTCAAAGATGGCATTTTCCTCCAGAAATCATAACTGAGCTTTCCAATACGGGAGTAAGCAAGTTATTGAAATAAAAGGAACCGTATTTTAGCTGCTTAAAATAAGCACAATCTGGGACTACTTCACTTGAAGTTGGTAGATTTATGTCAATGTAAAACCTATGTGACCTCAGAAGCAAAAACATTGAATTCTGTCAGAGATATGAAATGATTAAATATTCTTCAGGGGTTTCAGTTTGCTTGAGTTTGGCAGAGCACATTCTGATAAAAGATTCCAAGACCTTAAAAAAAAGCAAAATTAAAACCTTATGGACTTTGGAGTTCAGGGATGAGGAAGCATGCAGAGCAGTTTTAAAATGTAATGGATGATTTAAACTTTAAGGTTTCCAGATAAATAGCATTAAATCATGTATGGTTCTTCCAAACCAGCCTCAAAATTCAAGTTTGCTATTCTGAAAAAGCAATTGATTGAAAATGATTCAACCTTCTTTAATACCGAAGACTTCTTTATCACCTAGCTACTTTTCTGAATAATATAACCTGTTACGCTCCCTGGGCCTAGTTGCCAGAAGACTGTCATCCCAGTCAGGCCCAGCTTGGAAGAGTCCTTGCATTTGCGCCCAATTTTCTGTCACTCCTACCTCTGTCCAGCTAAGATGGCAGTAATTGTTGCTTAATATTTTATGATTCATCTCATGTTAATGTTGCCAGCCTCTCAGAACCAATGTTTCTTTGTCGTGAATTGTACCAGGAACTCGATTTCGCCTACTGAGCAACACAGCCCATCCTGCTTTGCAAATCTCCCCTGATGCAACTGTGATCCGCCTTCCCGAGACAGCCAAATTCACTGGGTGAGTACCAGCATGCCGAGTGCACTACTCCGTGGGGTTCGAGATGGACCTCTCACTCTTATTTTTACCTATAGGTAGCTTTCACATGGCACTAACTAATTTTGTAGAACTGAATTGTTTCAGTCTGTGTGATAGACCTCCCTTCCAAACATTGCAATACCTCAATAAAGCCAGTTGCAGCATTGATGTAGGTGCTGGGAGGAGTTCAGTGTTGCACTACTGGGACTGCTGGGTTTGCCTCAGTCCATGGTCACTGCTTAATCCTTCAGAGCACTTCAGTCTCAAAGCAACTTGTTGCTGCCTCAAGAAGGCCAGATTTGTGGGCTTATTTTTGAATATGTTGTGGCTAGAAGTAATCCATCCTTTTACTTTGCTTCCTCTGCTGAGAGCATTACTGGTAACATTTTCCAAAGCATCTGTGCCTTTGGAGAATTAGGAAGTGCTCCTGGGATATGTTAGAATGATTGTACCAGGCTAGCTCCATCCATTGCAAACATTTTTTTTGACATGCTGATATCAGTCACATCACAAGCACAGGTACACTTGTATGAAGTTGTACCATACTGATATGGTTTCTTAAAAGGTAATGGGGCATTACTGGTTTAAGCACTTTTTTTTACTGTTACAGCTGAATGCACACAAGATGTTTGTCAGTGTGTCTACTTAAAACAGCCATGCTTTCTAATTTGAACAAGCCTGCTAAATTTGAGGTCCATTTTTGCCTCCAAAGTCACTTTTTCCACCTTTTGTTAACTTCATATAATTTGGGGTAAAGTTTCATGGTTTTCACTCCTCAATATGAGCCCATCTCAGTGCAAAGATGAAATGACTCTTACTGACAACATTCGAATCTTTGATAAAACCCTGCAGTTAGAATAACAGAGTGCAGTCCGTTAGTAATTTTAGATGCTGCTGCATGGTGTGAATATAAGAAATAACACAATATGCTTGGTCTACCACCACACTCACTTTACTGTACACCTCTTCCACAAATAGGTTTCCTTCAATCCTGGGTGAACTGCTGCCTGCTCGGGGATGTCATTACTGGGAAACCATTGTCTCTGCCTGCAGAAGCTATAGGATTGGGATTTGCTACGAGGCAACATCACAGAGCAGTGTCCTGGGGCTGAGTGATACCTCCTGGTGCGTGCGCTGCTGTCCTACACAAACCAGGTAAAACTGAGTCAGTCTAGCTGCTTGGGAAGTCACTTGTCCTTCATGTAAATAAAGTTGGACAGCTTCAAGAATCACGAGAGCAGAAAGGACCCATCTGCTTTCTTTCTGCAAATTTGAGTAATAAGAAAAGGACAACTACAAAGGAGCTTTAGACCTCCTCCTCTTAATTAAAAAATCTTATAATGCACCTTAAAAAAATAATAAAAAACAAAAAATCTCAAACAGACCAACTTGCCTCCCTTCACCCAGTCAGTGAATCAAACTTTAATACCTCCTTTGCCACTGCTTTGTCATTCCAAGCTCATATCCTGAACTGCTTCACAAAATCCCAGCAAGCGTATTTATGTCTGTAAATGCAATCTTTTTAGAATCTTTTTCCAGCTCCAGGAGACTTCAAGCCTCCATAGGGAATGCCTTTTCCTGCCTTGTCCTTCACAGCGACAGGCACCCACCTGCCACTGTGGCAGGACTGCAGGGCACTGGGGTAGTCTTAAGCAGGCCAGTGCCAGGCGATTTGGAGGTTTGTAAGTCATAACCCTGTTAATGGTGTAAAGGTGCTCTTGATCTAAACAAGTGTGGGTTTTTTAGTGTGAAATCATATGGATACATGAACATAACTAGCTAAATGAAACATCTGAGATGCAAAGGGTTTTACCAAAGCACAGCTCATGCTTAAATCCCCAAAAAGACATGTAATAAAGATATAGATGAATATGATTACAGCAAGTCTGCTTTTATTCAGAGAGCCCGAAGATGCTGAGTGAAAGGGCTCATCGGCACGCCAGGCAGGGCTTTGAAGCAATGCCACATTTGCTCAGGTAGGAGGGTTACATACTGAGCAAAACTTTTTTTTTTTTGCGAGAGGGAGATAGACTGGTGGAGCCCTACCATTCCCTACCATTCCTGAGACGAGCACGCCAGATGGAAGCATCAAGAGATGGAGAGGCTCCCTTACCCTCTTGCCACCAGGCAGAAGGAGGGGACCTAAGAGACAGAGGGGGATGGAAACAGATCCCTGCTCGGCACAGCAGGCGAATCCTCTCCCAGCCTACGTCGCCCTCCCAGGTGCCCTTACACAATAGGTATGAGGCTCTGGAACTTGAGGGCCAGGAGGATGAAGATGCAGACAGTGATCCATCCAAGGGATTGACTAGGGGGAACCAGTCAGCCCCACACATTACAATGGCCGCTGGTAAGAAAAACAGAAGGGTAATTGTCATAGGCGACTCCCTTCTGAGGGGAACAAAGGGCCCAATATGCCGACCAGACCCATCCCATAGGGAAGTCTGCTGCCTCCCTGGGGCAAGGATAAGAGACATTACTAGGAAGCTCCCTAGGCTGGTAAAATCGTCCGATTATTATCCACTATTGGTTGTTCAGGTTGGCAGTGATGAGGTAGCTGATAGAGGCACAAAGACGATCAAAAGGGACTTTAGAGAACTGGGGCGATTACTTGAAGGATCAGGAGCGCAGGTAGTGTTTTCCTCCATCCCTTCAGTAGCCGGGAGGCATACGGAAAGGAACAGGAAGACCCATCTCATTAACACGTGGCTCAGAGGCTGGTGCCAGCGATGGAATTTTGGGTTTTTCAATCATGGGGCAGTTTACATGGCACCAGGCCTGCTGGAGACAGATGGGGTTCACCTGTTGCAAAGGGGTTAAAGGATTATGGCTCAGGAGCTAGCAGGCCTCATTGAGAGAGCTTTAAACTAGATTCGAAGGGGGAAGGGGATAAAACCAGGCTTGCTAGGGACGAGCCTAGGGGTGGCATGCCTGTGTTGGAGATGAGATCTATAGCCCAACTGAAGTGCATTTACACCAATGCACGCAGCATGGGCAATAAACAGGAGGAGCTGGAAGCCATTGCGCGGCAGGAAAACTATGATGTGGTTGCCATCACGGAAACATCATGGGATGACTCACACAACTGGAGTGCTGTAATGGATGGCTACAAGCTCTTCAGAAGGGATAGGCAAGGAAGGAGAGGTGGTGGGGTAGCCTTATACGTTAGAGAGTGTTTTGATTGTCTAGAGCTCAACGATGGTGATGATAAGGTTGAGTGCTTATGGGTAAAGATCAGAGGGAAGGCCAACAAGGCAGATATCCTGGTGGGAGTCTGTTATAGAGCACCCAACCAGGATGAGGAAACAGATGAAGTATTCTACAAGTGGTTAGCTGAAGTCTCACAATCTCTAGCCCTTGTTCTTGTGGGAGACTTCAACTTACCAGATCTCTGCTGGAAATACAACACAGCAGAGAGAAAGCAGTCTAGGAGGTTCCTGGAGTGTGTGGAAGATAACTTCCTGACACAGCTGGTAAGTGAGCCAACCAGGGGAGGTGCCCCGCTGGACCTGCTGTTTACGAACAGAGAAGGCCTGGTGGGTGATGTGGTGGTCGGAGGCTGTCTTGGGCTCAGCAACCATGAAACGATAGAGTTTTCAATTCTTGGAGAAGTAAGGAGGGGGGTCAGCAAAACCGCTACCCTGAACTTTAGAAGGGCAGACTTTGGATTGTTTAGGAGTCTGGTTAACAGAGTCCCTTGGGAGGCAGTCCTGAAGGGTAAAGGAGTCCAGGAAGGCTGGACGTTATTCAAGAAGGAAGTCTTAAAGGCGCAGGAGCAGGCTGTCCCCATGTGCCGAAAGACGAGCAGGCGGGGGAGAAGACCGGCCTGGCTGAACAGAGAGCTTTGGCTGAACTCAAGAAAAAAAGGAGAGCTTACCACCTTTGGAATAAGGGGCAGGTGACTCAGGGGGATTAGAAGGATGTTGTGAGGTTATGCAGGGAGAAGATTAGAAAGGCGAAGGCCCAGCTAGAACTTAAACTGGCCACCGCCGTTAAAGATAACAAAAAAAGTTTTTACTAATATATCAGTGACAAAAGGAGGGCCAGGGAGAATCTCCCTCCTTTGTTGGATGCAGAAGGTAACCTTGCCACGAAGGATGAGGAGAAGGCAGAGGTACTTAATGCCTTCTTTGCCTCAGTCTTTAAGAGTCAGACTGGTCATCCTCAGGGTTTTCAGGCCCCTGAGCTGGGAGATGGAGATAGGATGCAGAATGAAGTCCCAGTTGTCGAAGAGGTGGCAGTCACTGACCTGCTCCTCCATCTGGATGCTCACAAGTCCATGGGGCCAGATGGGATCCACCCAAGGATACTGAGGGAGTTTGCCAAGCCACTCTCCATCATTTACCAGCAGTCCTGGTCAACCAGGGAGGTCCCAGATGACTGGAAGCTAGCTAATGTGATGCCCCTCTACAAGAAGGGTCGGAAGGAGGATCCGGGGAACTACAGGCCTGTCAGCCTGACCTCGGTGCCAGGGAAGGTTGTGGAACAAATCATCCTGAGTGCCATTACGCGGCACGTGTGGGACAATTGGGGGATCAGGCTCAGCCAGCATGGGTTTATGAAAGGGAGGTCCTGCCTCACTAACCTGGTCTCCTTCTATGACAAGGTGACCCACTTAGTGGATGAGGGGAAGGCTGTGGATGTTGTCTACTTGGACTTAAGTAAGGCCTTTGACGCTGTCTCTCACAGCATTCTCCTGGAGAAGCTGGCTGCTCATGGCTTGGATGGGTGCACTCTACGTTGGGTAAAAAAACTGGCTGAATGGCCTGGCCCAGAGAGTGGTGGTGAATGGAGTTAAATCCAGTTGGCGACCGGTCACGAGTGGTGTTCCCCAGGGCTCAGTGTTGGGGCCGGTCCTGTTCAATATCTTTATCGATGGTCTTGATGAGAATATCGAGTGCACCTTCAGTAAGTTTGCAGATGACACCAAGTTGGGTGGAAGTGTCGATCTGCTGGAGGGCAGGAAGGCCCTGCAGAGGGACCTGGACAGGCTGGATCGTTGGGCCGGGGCCAACCATATGAGATTCAACAAGGCTAAATGCCAGGTCCTGCACTTGGGTCACAACAACCCCATGCAACTCTACAGGCTTGGGGAGGAGTGGCTGGAGAGCTGCCTGGCGGAAAAGGACCTGGGGGTGTTGGTTGACAGCCGCCTGAACATGAGCCAGCAGTGTGCTCAGGTGGCCAAGAGGGCCAATGGCATTCTGGCCTGTATCAGGAATAGTGTGGCCAGCAGGACCAGGGAGGTGATAGTGCCCCTGTACTCGGCACTGGTGAGGCCCCACCTTGAGTGCTGTGTTCAGTTTTGGGCCCCTCACTACAAGAAGGACATTGAGGTGCTGGAGCATGTCCAAAGAAGAGCAATGAAGCTGGTGAAGGGTCTGGAGCACAAGTCTTATGAGGAGCGGCTGAGGGAACTGGGGTTGTTTAGTCTGGAGAAGAGGAGGCTGAGGGGAGACCTTATTGCTCTGTACAACAACCTGAAAGGAGGTTGTAGCAAGGTGGGGGTAGGTCTCTTCTCCCTAGTAACAAGCGATAGGACGAGAGGAAACGGCCTCAAGCTGCGCCAGTGGAAGTTTAAGTTGGATATTAGGAAAAACTTCTTCACTGAAAGGGTGGTCAGGCATTGGAACAGGCTGCCCAGGGAAGTGGTTGAATCTCCATCCCTGGAGGTATTTAAAGAACAGATAGATGTGGTGCTTGAGGACATGGTTTAGTGGTGGACTTGGCAGTGATAGGTTAACGGTTGGACTTGATGATCTTAAGGGTCTTTTCCAACCTTAACGATTCTATGATTCTATGATTCTATAAATTCTGTTGCCACATGATACACTGCTGTATGCAGCAACCTGTTAATAGATGGGAATTAAGCAGTAATTTATTTCTGGTAAATCACCCTGAGGAAGCTCACTGTGTTCTGGTTTCCGTTTTCCTGCAGCTTTCTTTACAGATTTCTTCACATTGGTGTGATGAGTGATTTCCATGTGACAGAACACCCAGCCAGGATCGGCATCCTGTTGGATTACAGTGATGGCAGACTGTTGTTCTTCAATGCAGAGAGAGGACTGGTGCTGTTCGCCATCAAGCACAAATTTACTGATGCTGCTCACCCAACCTTTGCCCTGGAGAAGGCTGGAGCGCTTACCCTGTGCATGGGAATGCAGCTGCCAGAGTTTGTGAAGCACAGCTAATCCCCTGCTTCATACTTTCAGGAAAACTGACAATTACAGCATCAGGGGGCAGGGAGGGGAAGAGAGGTGTCAAGGAGGGATGTCTAGTATTCACTGATGAATGCTACATGCACAGCTCTTCCTCACATCTTCAATAATTGTAGTTAGTGCTCAGCCATGTAATCACCCTGAGCCTGGAGAGAAAATAGACGACTTTAGATGGAGTGTGCACCTAGTGATATGCACAGCAGTACTTTTTTTGGGGGGGAAGGTTTGTTAGATAGGACCATTAAGGGGGGGGAATGTACTTTCCCTGTGAAAATAATGACAGTACTAGCTGTCTTTTTAAAGTTGATGATGAGCCTGCGTATGAAATAAATGCATCTCTCACTGCAATACATGAAAGCCATCATTTAATCATTTGCCAGGACAGTCAGAGCCTGAATCCAAGATGATGTGTTTGAAAAATATGCAAAAATTTAAACAACTGAAACATTCTGCAGATTAATTTTTTGTGTTATTGTTTGCCAACTCTTTTCTTTAAATGCACAAATTAAGAAAACTTGGAAACTTAGAAGTCTGCATGTTTGCAAAATGAGTGAGTCCCAGACTAGTCTTCATATCAGTCATATAAAGTTTGAGTATGCAACACCTACTTACCCTGCCCACACCAGACTAACAGACAGCTACCTGACTACATCAGTAAATATCTGTACCTGTAAATAGGTGGTCATGAAACACATGTATGAGGAAACTTGATAGAAGCGATAAAAGTCTTCCCCTATGGTTTTTGTCCTCAATTTGTTGGGTAGGTGGTTTCAATGGTGAAGGGAAGGTTGTCACCTGGGACCTTAGAGAACAGTTAAATAGCCAGCGACCTTCTTGTGGATCACCCTTTTTCCATCACTGCTTTTTACCTTTGCACTTACAGATTTGATGCTTCTAATTTCAGGCTTGTGGACATTTTCCTGAGTCTGTCCTGTTATCTACACTAGCACCAGAATCACGTCAGTGAGGCGTAGTGTTTCAGGGCCGTCGAAATAGGCAGGCTAAGCATCATTGATGCCAGTAGAGGAATAGGATGCTGATTTTCCCCCTTGACTTGTTCAAACTGTGTTTCCAAGCACTTCACATGTCCATGGTATGGCTGTTGTCTTGCCTGCCCCAAGGGCTGAACTCACGAGCGCCAGTGGTGCTGAACTCCAGTGAATGCTGGGGGGAAATTAATCTTAAGGAAGACGGGCAATGTTTTTCATGCTGTGCCTGCTCTGGAGATTACTGTCGCAGGGGACTGTGCTGCCGGACTCATTTCTGAGCTCAGCTGAAGAGCTGTACTCCCCAAAGTAAAGCAGATTTCAGGAGTCTAATGGAGAGGGTTTGCTTCCGAAGAGAGAGCTTAAATGAGTTACAAGGAGGCTTCTGCTTTTTATTCTGAGAGGAGGTGCCGCCTGCTGCTGTTTTATTTATGATTTAACACCACCAAGGCATGTGCTTGCTGCACAGACACCAACATGATGTATTGCCAAGGGGACAGCCAGTGAGAAGGAGAGCAAAATGACATGAAATTATTTGGGTGGCTTTTTCAATTAAGGCAAGAAGCAATTGCTAAGGCAACCACGTATTAGTAAATAGCGGTTTTAACACAAAAAGCAAAGGCCTCATGTATTGGCCTCATCTATTGCCACACATTATTACTCAGGTACTACTGCAACATTTGATCTTGGCAAAATGTTTTTTGGAAGCACCTCATTTTTAGAAATATTTATTTGTGTCATTTTGAAAAACTGCCTGACTCTTACTAATTTTTGTTTAAGGTTCAACTTTTAGATTGGGCAGTATCAAAAAGTGTATTTACTGTTTATGTGAAAGATGGATAAATTATTTGGAGATGAAAATGTCACTTGAAGGAGCTTTGAATGTCTAAATCTGTTCTGCATTAAGCCATGCCAGATGAAGAAATGCCTAGAGAGAGTATCCTGGTTTGGAGAGATGGGACAAAGTACACACTAAACAAAAAACAATATACAAGAGTTAGTTAAGTTTCTGTATAGGGAGAAAATTCATACTAGTGAGGAAAGCAGATCCTGAAAGCCACAATTAAGCTGCTAGGACTTATAATACATGGTGCACACTCTCCTGCCCTTGGAAAGCCTAGAGGTACAACTGCTGTGATCTTTTATTTGCCTGATGGGCACGAAGTGGCACCAAGTTCAGGAATTCTCTTTGCAGAAAGTAACTGTCCAGAAATGCTTGAATGTACAGTGCAGTCCATCTGACTTCCCATTCAGATGAATTGAGATTTTGAGGCTTGTTGCATCCATTTTTTTCCGGCCATCGTAGTTTGTAACCATATACTAGAAGAGAAAGACAAAAACCTCCCGGTTACTGTATTTTTCTTGCACTTGATGAGTTTAGCATTTAGAAATACCTTAAAAACAGCATGACTTATTTTTTCGGCAAAGGATGTTTGCTTGGCTGATAGTAATTAAGACTTCATACAAATGCTGACAGGGTTATGTAGTATATGTACACAGTCTGGTCATCATTCCATGCTTAGAATTATATAACAATACATTTTAAGAGTTATACAAAGAACCGTAAAAGAGTTCACCGATAATTTGGGGTTTATTTTCATCCTGAAAGTACAAAAGCTGATGCCTAACACTGCAAGTATTGTTAATAAATATTTGGACTGATCTGAAACACATTGCATTAAAAGGAATCATTTCTTTTCACTTCAGTGGGTTTTAGATTAGGCTCGTAAACCCTTGTGCACTGAGATGAGAATATAGGCCTGACTGTAAGAGAGAAACATTAATTTTTACTGTCAAAATAGTGCTGAACTGGAATATTGCTAGTATCAGTAGTATTGATCCACAAATCTCACTTAGGTCTTTCTGCTCCAGAAAGAGTTTAATGCTTCCATGCAACATCAGGTGGAGGAACTTAGCAATGCGTCTGTGAACTGCAGCGTGTGTGGTGTGCACGCATACATGCACAACTTTGCTCTTGCAATAGCTCTTTTTAAAAAGGGAAATGTCACTGAAATTTAAATGTGTACTGAAAATGGTCTAGTGACGCCTTATTTTAGAAATGCGTACATTAAACCCCCTCCATACTACTATTGTGGAACTTTTAGTTACATGTTATCACTAAGCCTGTTGTAAGACATAGGCCCAGTAAGGCACAGTACTAATAAACTGTTGCTAAATCCACAGTACTGTGATATTGTCTGATATACACATGTGAAATATGATTTCTATTATTAGCACTGCAGGGTTTTGAATATGTATGTAAAGATGGATTTAAGAATAACATGAAATCATGATCTTTCTGAACCATTCTCATTTCAGAATAATAAATAGGACCTCTGCCATGTTGAGGTTTAAATTGGATTTGAAAAATTACATTGTGATGGAATCACTATTACATTACTGTCATTTTGCTGATGGATTTACTAGCTCTCAAGAAGCTCAATATGCTCAGATAGTCACACAACCAGCAAGGAAGTGAGAGCATCTCTTCCGCTTCCAGCCAAGTGCTGTGGAAGAAAGATTGAACTACAAAAGTACCTTCATTTTTTGTGTTGAGTTTGTCCAATTTTCTGCCATAGCGGAAAGTAGCATTTGATGACCAGGGACCACTCCACAGTGCAGTTCCTACAGGAGCACAACCTGGAAGGAAATGGAGCAGATCTCCACCCCAGACCCTGCAATGATTTTGTCAACAGTTAAAAAAAATGCATAATTTCAAGTGCAGTTCCACTCTGGAAAATATCTGTGCAGAAAAGACACCTTTCTTTTCAGGACTTGTATTACAGAGACACTGTATTTCTAAATCATATTGTTCTCAACCCTGAAGAAACAGTTCTGCAAGCAGAGATGGAAGTAGCCCATAGCTTGTCATACACCATTAATGCAGTGGTCAGCTGAATTTCAACCTGCCAAACTGTTACTGTGCTACTGAGGAGTGAGAGATGGAGAGCTGGACCCTGGCCACAACAGGTACAGGAGAGAACTGGCTTCTGCTGAGCAAGCAAGAAGCTAGTGTGGCTTTTAATGCTGGGGCTGGCAAAGGAGACCTTTATCTGAGCATAACTTTTTATAACCCAGCCTTCTGAGATGGTAAAAGTCTCACATCACTTCATGAGCCTGGCTTAGAAGGCATGGTGCATATGTAGTCCCACAATGCTTATTTACATATTCACCATGAAGAAGAGAACTACATTTTGAAGTAAAATTAACAGAGATTATTTTACCTAATTCTGTAATCATGTTTTAGATATATGTCTGCCCGCTTCCTGCTATCTTTAAAAAAAAAAAAAAAAATTACTGAAAAATGATACTTGTAGAATGAAGTACAGCCTTCAGAAAAAAAGTAACAAATACAAATAAACTCTGAATACCTTGTAACAAGGGAGGGAGCTTTACATGCTGCTCCAGCAGCATCCACTGGTGGTAGTGGCCCACACTGGCTACTAGTATCATTCTTTTTCCCATGAAGGTTTGGTTTTTTCCTGAAACATGTATTAATAAAAATATTATGTGCAAGATGTGCAACTAGCAGTGTAAATAACTATTAAATGACTGCTAGTGCTTAGGAAATAATTTGTATCGGTATTTAATGTACAAAGTGAGGACTTTTTACTTTCAAAGCAAAGAACGTGTTGAGATAGGTAGAGAATTTTCTGTGGTTCAGTCACAGCAGAATTACACAGGAACACATATTAATAGCCTACCCAGGTACAGAAAGGGCTTTGCTCTCTAAAGTATAAAAGAAGATTTTGGAAGTTAAATCAGGGCATTTCTTGGGGTTTAAAAAAAAAGCCCATTGTGTCACTGAGCCCAAGTTCAAATTTGCATTTTTAGCTCAGGGCCATATACTTCTCTTATATGCTTCTCCATCAGAAATCGATGCTATGTTCTGCGATTGCAATGCAATGAGACAACTTTGCTGCATGGCACTGCAGTTGGTTTTGCACACATTCAGTAAGTTTAGTGGAGCCTCAGTAAGTTGGGTTTGCTGATCACATGTGGCTCATTTGGGCAATTAAAGAGCAATAAATCAGACGACAGTTCCTCAAAGTGTGGGATTCCCAGGACACCTGCATATCCATGGTGGAGAAAGACCATCAGCTTTTCTTCCAGTTATTTTTCCAAGGCTGCTGGACCCTGGAAATCCCCACGGAAAGAGCACAACAGTAAGATTCCATCTGAACAGTATATTTCTGCTGCAAGAAACATTCATGCTGGAAGAGCCTACTTTGGGCCTTAATCATGCCTGAAGTATATCTTCTGCTTGAGTTAACAGGACAAAGGTAGGTATGTTTGCACTTCATTGTTTTTGTTTAAAAATTACTGCCTTAGAATTTAAACTCATCCCCTTGAAGATCACATTCAATTTACCAGAAAAAAAAAAGTCCTCTTCCCCAGTTACTCCACTGAGTACCATGGGGTTGTGGCCTACTGTAAGGAAGCATTTGTTGTACTGCTAGTTGCCCCGCAGAAGGAAAAAACAAATGCTTACTTTCCAACCACTTTGTAGTGTATTCCTCATCTTTAAAAAAAGCAGGATCTCTGCTAACAGCAAAACAAGTTACAAGAAAACCCAAGCAGTTATACAGAGCTCTTTGTCATCACTTTAATACTGTTGTTTTTCAAACAAGACTAGAATTAATTCTAAGACCTTCACATTAGTGAAACTCTTCCCTTAATTAATATAGTTTTGATCTTGAGTTAAACAGGTTGGCTTTAACTTTTCAAGCTTAAAATAGTTATCTGCCTTTTATGGATAGATATCTGTGTTTTAAGGTGGTAGACGTGGTCTGCTCATATACCATCTTGAAACTGCATGGCAGCTCTATAATCTGCAGTGCAGTGGCTATGCAGGACATTAAAGATTATGAAGTAATGGGTTAAAGGAAAAGGCACTGTGGCTGTAACCCTCAAGAGGATGCTAATAAAGCAGAAAATCCAAAAACATGACCGGCACCACTCGTGTAGACAGCAGGATGTTAGCATAGGGAAGCAAAAGCTTGGAGATTTTAGAGAGTCATAATCCAAGGAAGATGTGAATGCTGACTTTTACTGTACATAGAAAGGAGCTAATAGGCAAGAGAAATGTGCTGGATGTTAGGGCCAGAGGCTTATTTTTGTCAACCGGTAACAGATGTGTAACAGCACATCTAACTCCTCTTTTTAATGTACAGTTAATTAGACTTTATATGAACCCAATGGATTGCATACATATACATTGCAAAAGCAAACATTATGTCATACTTGTGGCACTGAAATGAATCCAGAGCAACAGTTCCCACATTACTGTTTGATGTGATCCAGTTCTTTGGATATTCCCTGCAGCTTAGAGCTGTGGAACAGCCGTCATTGATTCACCACTTGTTTCAGCTGAGTCTTCCAGTCTGGTTTGTAGACAAAGGAAAATAAAACTGCAGAAATGAGGCTAACGGTGAGAACAAAGACAGATGCTGCCAGCAGGGCCAGCTTCCTCAGGACTGCTGCTAAGGGAGCCTCCAAAAAAGGACCATGATGCTGGAGTGCGGTTGTGCTTTCTTAGCCCTTCAGAGGTGCAGCAGAGTAAACTTATATCACCCCTTTCAGCCCCTGGCTTCTACGCTTAGGGGAACGAAAAAATGGGAGTGACAGAACAGCAAGTTTCAAATCAGGTGGCAGAAAGAGTACAGAAGGTGCTGGCACATAAAACAGCTGGTCTCCACAAAGCAGCAACTCCAACCCGCAGCCTGTGTTCTCGTGGGAGACTTCAACTTACCAGATCTCTGCTGGAAATACAACACAGCAGAGAGGAAACAGTCTCCTGGAGTGTGTGGAAGATGATAGATAACTTCCTGACACAGCTGGTGAGGGAGCCAACTAGGGGAGGTGCCCTGCTAGACCTGCTGTTTATGAACAGAGAAGGACTGGTGGGTGATGTGACGGTTGGAGGCTGTCTTGGGCACAGAGACCATGAAATGACAAAAAGTTTTTGATTCTTGGAGAAGACCCCCCTCCTTAGGGGGTCAGCAGAACTGCTACCTTGTACTTCTGGAGGGCAGACTTTGGATTGTTTAGGAGTCTGGTTAACGGAGTCTCTTGGGAGGCAGTCCTGAAGGGCAAAGGAGTCCAGGAAGGCTGGATGTTATTCAAGAAGGAAGTCTTAAAGGCACAGGAGCAGGCCGTCCCCATGTGCCAAAAGACGAGCAGGCGGGGGAAAAGACCGGCCTGGCTGAACAGAGAGCTTTGGCTGGAACTCAGGCATAAAAAAGAGAGTTTACCATCTCTGGAAGAAGGGGCAGGCAACTCAGGAAGACTACAAGGATATCGTTAGGTTATGCAGGGAGAAAATCAGAAAGGCATAGGCCCAGCTAGAACTTAAACTGGCCACCGCCGTTAAAGATAACAAAAAATGTTTTTACAAATATATCAGCAACAAAAGGAGGGCCAAGGAGAATCTCCCTCCTTTGTTAGATGCAGAGGGAAACATCGCCACGAAGGATGAGGAGAAGGCAGAGGTACTTAATGCCTTCTTTGCCTCAGTCTTTAAGAGTCAGATCAGTTATCCTCAGGGTATTCAGCTCCCTGAGCTGGGAGACGGAGATGGGAAGCAGAATGAAGCCCCAATAATCCAAGAGGTAACAGTGACCTGCTACTCCATCTAGATGCCCACAAGTCTATGGGGCCAGATGGGATCCACCCAAGGATACTGAGGGAGCTGGCAGAGGAGCTGGCCAAGCCACTCTCCATCATTTACCAGCAGTCCTGGTCAACCAGGGAGGTCCCAGATGACTGGAAATTAGCAAATGTGACACCCCTCTACAAGAAGGGTCAGAAGGAGGATCCGGGGAACTACAGGCCTGTCAGCCTGACCTTGGTGTTGGGAAAGGTCATCTTGAGTGCCATCACACAGCATGTGTGGGACAATTGGGGGATCAGGCCCAGCCAGCATGGGTTCATGAAGGGAAGGTCCTGCTTGACTAACCTGATCTTCTATGACAAGGTGACCCGCTTGGTGGATGAGGGGAAGGCTGTGGATGTTGTCTACCTGGACTTTAGTAAGGCCTTTGACGCTGTCTCCCACAGCATTCTCCTGGAGAAGCTGGCTGCTCACGGCTTGGATGGGTGCACTCTGCGCTGGGTTAAAAACTGGCTGGATGGCCGAGCCCAGAGAGTGGTGGTGAATGGAGTCAAATCCAGTTGGCAGCCGGTCACGAGTGGTGTTCCCCAGGGCTCAGTGTTGAGGCCGGTCCTGTTCAATATCTTCATTGATGATCTGGATGAGGGGATCGAGTGCACCCTCAGTAAGTTTGCAGATGACACCAAGGTGGGTGGAAGTGTTTATCTGCCTGAAGGTAGGAAGGCCCTGCAGAGGGACCTGGACAGGCTGAATCGATGGGCTGAGGCCAACTGTATGAGGTTCAGCAAGGCTAAATGCTGGGTCCTGCACTTCGGTCACAACCACCCCATGCAACAGTACAGGCCTGGGGAGGAGTGGCTGGAGAGCTGCTTGGCAGAAAAGGACCTGGGGGTGTTGGTTGACAGCTGCCTGAACATGAGCCAGCAGTGTGCTCAGGTGGCCAAGAAGGCCAATGGCATCCTGGCTCGTATCAGGAATAGTGTGGCCAGCAGGACCAGGGAGGTGATAGTGCCCCTGTACTTGGCATTGGTGAGGCCGCACCTCGAGTGCTGTGTTCAGTTTTGGCCCCCTCGCTACAAGAAGGACATCGAGGTGCTGGAGCGTGTCCAGAGAAGGGCAACGAAGTTGGTGAAGGGTCTAGAGAACAAGTCTTATGAGGAGCGGCTGAGGGAGGTGCGGTTGTTTAGTCTGGAGAAAAGGAGGCTGAGGGGAGACCTTATCGCTCTCTACAACAACCTGAAAGGAGATTGTAGCGAGTTGGGGGTTGGTCTCTTCTCCCAGGTAGCAAGCAACAGGACGAGAGGAAATGGCCTCAAGTTGTGCCAAGGGAGATTTAGATTAGATATTAGGAAAAATTTCTTCACGGAAAGAGTGGTTAGGCATTGGAACAGACTGCCCAGGGAAGTGGTACAATCACAGTCCCTGGAAGTGTTCAAAAAGCATGTGGATGTGGTGCTTAGGGACATGGTTTAGAGGTGGACCAGGCAGTTAGGTTAACGGTTGGACTCAATGTCTTTTCCAACCTTTATGACTCTATGATTCAATGATTCTGTGATGCTCCATGCCTTGCTTGCATGCCCAGCAGGAAACATGGGGGAGCATGAACTTGGCCATCCCCTGTGCTTGCTTGAAAGGAGTGAGGTGCTAGTCACAGTAACTTCAGGCAAGGTGCCTATAGAGTCTCATGCGAATCATAGGCTACGCTATAGATCACCCCAGTCCAAAAAATACTGTGCATGAACTTCATTCTGCAGTAAATTTTAAGTCTATTTGGGGTCTTTTGACTCCCTGTCTCCACTTCTAAATCGTTTTCTGCTCTCTCCTTTGCTGTTAGGGTCATGCTTAATCATGAGCCTGTCATGGGGTCTGTGCTCCAGCAACATGTCTAGCAGGTTGCTCATCAGAGCTCTGCAAGGTTTAAAGCAAAGCACCTCCGACTGCATGGCCCTGCTATGAGCTGGCATTTCAGGATCCTGGAGTTTCACCATCCCAGGGGGCCTAGTCACCTCCTGACATGGAGGGTGACTGCTCTCCTTGCTGGCTCCAGTCCAGCCCTCCTCCCTCCTCCAGTGCTCCCAGGAGGGCTGTTGGACATCTGATGTCCTTACTCCTTGCTCTGCAGCTTTCTGCAGCAATACCAGCCCTCCTGCAGGGATGGTTCTCTGTTCCTTGCAAAAAGGGCTGCTCTCCACATCCCCAGCTACACATCCACACCCCTTTATCAGCAGGAGCAGTCCCTTAGAGGCCTCCTTCTCTTCCTGCTTTTAGAGTTATAGGCAGACAGTCATGGGTGCATAGAAATGACAACCCTACTTCAGGGATCTGCTCTGGTCCATCTTTCTAGCACTAGTAACAGCCCACAGGCCAAACAGAGGACTAAAGAGCTGCTTGCAAGATGACTGGTACCATGCTCCAAGTTGTTGTCAGCTTGCAAAATACAGAGAACCATGCACCCGCATGCAGAGGCAGCACTTGGCCTTGCTGCTTCATCACTGCTGTATACCACCAAAACAGCACCCACGTGAGCAAAGCCTGTGTCCACTGCCCTGTCAAAGGTGCCTGGGTAGATGGGGCATGCTGAGTCTCAAGATGTATCTGACAGCATTGCCAAATGCTGTCAGAAAAGCACACTGGAAGACCTGACTTTGCAGGTCTTCAGGACAGGTGGCCCAGCAGCTGCTCAAGGGGCTTGGACAGCCCTGCCCCAGTGCTTGGAAGGGGGAGGCGGGGAGGCTGAAAAGCATTCCCTGCAGTGGCTTGTGCTTTGGGTTTGAAAGAAACCTGCCCTGAAAAGCTTCTGGATCTTTATCTGAAGTCTATGAAGCCAATAAGCCAAGCTGACAGCGCCAGCAGGTTGTAGTAGAGGACAGGTCCATCTGCAGGGCTGGCCGGGCACTCCCCTGCAGCCTGATGGCAGGAGGCATTGAAGGGCCCTGGAGCTATGTCACCCCATGCCCCTCAGTCCCTCCCCACGGACGCCCTTCTCCCAGCTGCGGGCTAGTCGTTGGTGGGCCTTCAGCACAGGTTGTAGCGCCACTGCAGGGATCTGCTGTGGAGGGCCACAGTCCTGATGGAGCTTGCACGCCATGCATGTGCACTCGTAGGAGCCCTGGACCAAATGTGCTGGGACAGAGTATGCAGCTGCTGAAGAGCAGTGAGGTTGGGGCTGTCACAGGTGATATCACAGGGGTCTCCGGGGCTGCCCCCCAACCGCCACTCAGTGAGGATGGCAAATGCCCCAAAGGGGGAAAGCCTGCTTCGCAGAACATCATTGACAATAGTCTCCTGACCTTGTCAAGGTGGGTTAACCTCAGGCTCATCAGGTCCCATGATGAGAGGCTAGTGCCCCTGGGCACAAGGGCCTGGCAATGGAGAGCCCAATAATGCAGACAGGTGTGCTGGTTTTGGCTGAGGTAGAGTTAATTTTCTTCATAGTAGCTAGCATGGGGCTATGTTTTGGATTTGTGTTGGAAACAGTGTTGATAATACAGGGATGTTTTTGTTATTGCTGAGCAGTGCTTACACAGAGTCAAGGCCTTTTCTGCTTCTCACACCACCCCACCAGCGAGTAGGCTTGGGGTGCACAAGAAGTTGGGAGGGGACACAGCCGGGACAGCTGACCCCAACTGACCAAAGGGATATTCCACACCATATGACATCATGCTCAGCAATAAAAGCTGGGGGAAGGTTGGCCGGGGGGGGGGCGCTGCTCAGGGACTGGCTGGGCATCGGTCGGTTGGTGATAAGCAATTGTTTTCATTTGCATCACTTGTCTTTCTTGGGTTTTATTTCTCTCTCTTATTTTCGTTTAGTAGTAGTAGTAGTAGTAGTATTTTTTTTTTTCAATTATTAAACCGTTCTTATTGCAACCCATGAGTTTTTTCACTTTTACCCTTCCGATTCTCTCCCCATCCCACCGGGGGGGAGTGAGCAAGCAGCTGTGTGGTGCTTAGTTGCCGGCTGGGGTTAAACCATGACAGCAGGGAACCCTGGTGACCTCCTCGAAGCAAACAGAGCACCCTGATTTGGCTCCTCCAAAGGCTATCGGAGGAGAAGGATTCACCCCTTGTCTGGGGTGGGAAAGCCCCAGAATTTGGAAGGGACCTCTGGAGGTGTGGTGGGTTAACCCTGGCTGGACGCTGGGTGCCCACCAAGCCGCTCTATCACTCCCCCTCCTCAGCTGGACAAGGAGAGAGAAAATATAACAAAAGGCTCGTGGGTCGAGATAAGGACAGGGAGAGATCATTCACCAATTACTGTCACAGGCAAAACAGACTCAACTTGGGGAAAATTAGCTTAATTTATTAACAATCAAATCAGAGTAGGATAATGAGAAATAAGAACAAATCTTAAAACACCTTCCCCCCACCCCTCCCTTCTTCCCCGGGCTCAACTTCACTCCCGATTTTCTCTACCTCCTCCCCCGTCGAGTGGCGCAGGGGACAGGGAATGGGGGTTGCAGTCAGTTCATCACATGTTGTCTCTGCTGCTCCTTCCTCCTCGGGGGGAGGACTACTCATACTCTTCCCCTGCTCCAGCGTGGGGTCCCTCCCACGGGAGACAATTCTCCATGAACTTCAATGTGAGTCCTTCCCATGGGGTGCAGTTCTTCATGAACTGCTCCAGTGTGGGTCCCCCAAGGGGTCACAAATCCTGCCAGCAAGCCTGCTCCAGTGTGGGCTCCTCTCTCCATGGGGTCACAGGTCCTGCCAGGAGCCTGCTCCAGCATGGGCTCTCCACGGGGTCACAGCCTCCTTTGGGCATCCACCTGCTCTGGCACAGGTTCCTTCATGGACTGCAGGTGGATATCTGCTCCACCATTAACCTCCATGGGCTGCAGGGGGACAGCCTGCCTCACCATGGTCTTCACCAGGGGCTGCAGGGGAATCTCTGCTCTGGTGCCTGGAGCACCTCCTCCCCCTCCTTCTTCACTGACCTTGGTGTCTGCAGAGTTGTTGCTCTCACATATTCTCACTCCTCTCTTCAGCTGCAGTTGCACAGTTATTTTTTTTCCCCCTTCTTAAATATGTTATCACAGAGGCACTACTACCGTTGCTGATTGGCTTGGCCTTGGCCAGTGGTGGGTCCATCTTGGAGCCAGCTGGCATTGGCTCTATCGGACATAGGGGAAGCTTCTGGCATCTTCTCACAGAAGTCACCCCTGTAGCCCCCCTGCTACCAAAACCTTGCCACGCAAACCCAATACAGGAGGTCATCTTGTCCAACCCACCTGCTCAAGCAGGGCCACATACAGCAGGTTGCCCAGGACCATGTCCAGATGGCTTTTGAAGATCTCCACGGATGGAGACTCCACCAGCTCTCTGGGCAACCTGTGCCAGTGCTCCGTCACTCTCACGGTAAAAATGTTTCCTGATGTTCAGGAGGAATGTCCTGTGTTTCCATTTGTGCTCATTGCCTCTTGTCACTGGGCACCACTGGAAAGACCCTGGCTCTGTCTTCTTTACACTCTCCCTCCAGACATTTGTACACCGTGATGAGATCCTGCCTGAGCCTTGTCTTCTCCATTTTGAGCAGCCCCAGCTCTCTCAGCCTTTCCACCTATGTGAGGTGCTCCAGTTCCTTCATCACCTTCGTGGACCTTTACTGGACTCTCTCTAGTATGGCCATGTCTTTCTTGTGCTGGACAGCCCAGAACTGGACACAGGTGTGACCTCAGCAGTGTTGAGGAGAGGGCAAGGATCACCTTCCTTGACCTGCTGGCAACACTCCTCCTAATGCAGCCCAGGAGACTTCTTAGCCACCAGGGCATATTGCTGGCTCGTCTTCCATTTGGTGTCCACCAGGACCCCCAGGTCCTTCTCTGCAAAGCTGCTTTCCAGTCAGTCAGCCCTCAGCATATACTGGTGCATGAGCTTGTTCCTCCTCAGATGCAGGACTTTGCAATTCCCCTTGTTGAACTTGAAGATGTTCCTTTCAGTCCGTTCCTCCAGCCTGTTGAGGTCCCCCTGGATGGCAGCACAACCTCTGGCATATCAGCCACTCCTCTCAGTTTTGTCATCAGCAAACTTGCTGAGGGTACACTCTGCCCCATCATCCAACTCATTAATGGAGATGTTGAACAATATTGGACCCAGTATTGACCCCTGGGGTACACTGCTAGTTACCAGCCTCCAACTAGACTTCATACCATTGATCACTGTCCTGGTTTCAGCTGGGATAGAGTTAATTTTCATCTTGGTAGCCGGTATGGGGCTGTGTTTTGGGTTTAGGATGAGAACAATGTCGATGATGATACACTGATGCTTTGGTTCTTGCTAAGTAGTGCTAAGCTGTTGCTAAATAGGTGCTAAGTGGCACTCACACTGGTCAAGGACTTGTCAGCTTCCCCTGCTCTGCTGGGTGCACAAGAAGCTGGGAGGGGGCACAGCCGGGGGGGGGGGGGGGGGGGGGGGTGTGCTGACCCAGACTGGCCAAAGGGCTATTCCATACCATATGACGTCATGCTCAGTATATAAAGCTGGGGGAAGAAGAAGGAAGGGGGGACATGGGGTATGATGACGTTTGTCTTCCCAAGTAACCGTTACACGTAATGGAACCCTGCTTTCCTGAGGATGGCTGAACACCTGCCTGCCGATGGGAAGCAGTGAATGAATTCCTTGCTTTGCTTTGTTTGCGTGCACAGTTTTTGCTTTGCCTATTTAACTGTTCTAATTTATTTTACTTCAATTATTAAACTGTTCTTATCTCAACCCACGAGTTTTCTCCCTTTTGCCCTTCTGATTCTCTCCCCCATCCCACTGGTGGGGAGTGAGCGAGCGGCTGCGTGGTGCTTAGTTGCTGGCTGGGGTTAAACCACGACAATCCTCATGCTGAATCCACCTGCCCAAGCTCTCAACAAAAGTCTTCTCTCTAACTCCTTTTAAAAAAAAATATTTTAAGCTGCACTTTATAATGGAACCTTTGCATGTAATCAGATCTCGGTGGGATGTTTGAGCTTCACCATGACATGCTGGTGAGGTAGATCCCCAAGCTTTTGTGGAGGTCTAATACCCACATAGTTACTGCTTAGCAACCAAGAGCTTCTTCAGGAAAAAGCAAATCCTTTGCAGCTTGGGAGTTGGTTGCTATGACTGCCATCTAGGAAGGAGGAGGAGAGCTGAAACTGTGAAGTGGGTGGCTCTCAGCATGTTCACGTCCAAGAAGATACCGATGGCTTTATTCCATGATCTGTGCCACTATCTGAACTAAGCGCAGCTCAGAGCCAGCCACTGCCTTGCAGAGTTCCCCGATGCTCTGGGGACATGAGAAAGGCTCACTTCTTTCCTCAGTAAGGATATTGCTTATAGGCCTGCAACAGGAGTCCTGCTGTGAGAACCCAGGCTGTTCTGAAAATCCATCCTTCATACAGTCAGACCAGAGATCCTTTCTATGCTTCAATGAGGTTTATTCAGTTCCTCAGTCCAGCCTTGAGAAACACTGGCCATACACCTAGTGGGGAGCTGGGGCCAGTTGAGGCTCAGTACTTGCTTGGTGTGGTGGGGCTCTGTCCCCTCAGCTGTAAAATTACCACAGGAGGTCTGCTCTGTAAGGTGCAGCATCTACTGATCTTCTTCCAGAGCTCTAGAGTTGGCCTTGCAGAGACACAGATGAAGGAAAGGAGCAATTGCTGATCCAGATTGGGAGCAATGGTTATTTTCCAGTGAGTAATGGGCATGTCCACAGATGTCTAACACAGTCCATTCAGAGTATGCTCCAGATGCAGGATCACTGGCAAAGAAAGAGACACTTGTCCTGTGTTTTCAATACTGCCTGAAGTTGGACTCAAGTTGATACTTTGCACCTCTTCTGGAGGAGAAAGAATATATACTCTTTCTCTTTCCCTCTTATTACAGCCTTCTGCATCCTTCCCTGCCAAGATAACAAGACACTGTATATGGAGAAGAGACAAAAGGAAAAAAAATGTGCTTCTCGGCTGTGTTTCAAATGTTCTCTATGTTAAAAACTGACCCTAATCTCTGATAGCATCCTAGCTAACTTATCTCATACCTCTCAGTTTTTCTGTCATTTTCATTATCCTTTAATAAGTCCATTCTGATGTGTGATTTACATTGCTCTGCCACTTCTTAGGGTCCTTTCTGTAAATATTAAGAAGTTGCCTTGGAGTTCCTTCTATAAATATTAAGGCAGTCTTAACCAGCATCTTATATGGTCTCTGTGGCAACATTTCGGAGCTATATTTAGGCCCACAGTCTTGAAGACTGGTATTCAGAATTCATCATCGCTTTGCTCTGGGAGGTTCTCTTGTCCAATAAGATTTTAAATTCTGTAACCTTTCTGACAAGCAATCTAGTACTTGATGTTCCTTGTGGCTCCAGAATTTTTCCTTGTGCCAAATGTAAATGTTCCTTGCTATGATATAAGCAGTGACTTTTCTTACAAGTGACATGCAGAAAGACCTATTTCCTTCCAGTTTGCAGATACTTTTTTACATTATTGTGTCTCTGCTCTTTTGCTTAAATCCAATTTTTATTCTATTTTCTCAGAAGTTATATTTTCCACATCTCTGAACAGAGACTTTTCCTTCTCTGGATGCTCTCCATCTGATCTGCTTTTTTTTTTTTTTTTTCTGACATCTACTGCTTAATACAAGAAATGGAGGCCATCTAGTACTGAGTCAGGAAGAGTTTTTTTCCTTAGGTTTTACTTATGTTTATGTACTCCCATAAAATGTTTGCCTTTTGTGCAATAGCATAATGTTGTTCAGCTTATGATCCAGTAAAACCTACAGAGCAATTCCTGAAATACTGCTGCAAACCAAATTGTTCCCACCCTATGTATGTGTAACTGTTTATTCTTGCCTAAGTTCAGAGTATTTGTACTTGTTCTTCAGGATTTGCACCCCCTTCCTATTGTTAGGGTCATTTTGGGCTCTGATTCTATCTTCCAATAGCCTTGTGTCACTGTGACTTAGTGTCATCAGGCTCTTGGGTAACCTCCTGTTCCAGCATCCAAGCTATTGAAGTTGCTCTGGAATAGCAGTGGACTCACAACAACTCTCCTTGCCTCCACTTCCTACTTCTTACAGTAATCCTTCTTCCATCTGGGTATTTTTGACACGAGAAACATGTATTTTCCAATAAATCATTTATAAATAACAGGGTTTTTTTGAGAATCCATTTTGTTGCTGTTTCTGGTCACCTGTTGTCCATAAGGGGGCAATATATGGCAAGAAGAACAGAATTGTTGAACTGCACAGAAAGTGTTTTCGGGACACAAGATTATATATATCCTTGCTTTTCCCACTGGAGTTATCTCTGCTTCTCTTCGCCTGAGAAGGAACCCAACCCTATGGTGTTATTGTTTTCAAAAACAGTATTCTGTCTGATGGTTGTTGAGAAGCTCATTTCATTTTACACAAATATGGCCTTCAGTTAGGGCAGTTGTGCTATATTTAGCTTTTGCTTTCCTGTAGAGAGTGAGAAAAAATTACTTTGAAGAAAACAGGGCAACATTTTTTTCCTTTCTGGTATGCCACATCAAGAACTAGTATGAAAATCTTGTTAAGCTGGAGCTATACAATTTTGGAAAAATAAATTTATCATCAGAAATGAATGAGATTACAGGAGGAATATCCTCTCAGTGGTATTAAAAGGGAAATCTAGATCAGCTCACTGGCACCACTGCTCTCACTGTGGTGTTCTGTATAGAATTGGAGGAGGGAAAGGTAATTTTCCAGGTCCTATGTGACTTTGCCGTTCTTGGCCCAGCCTGACTCTTCACATAAAATAAAGAAGCCTTGTGGCCAGGTGCCATCAATACCCAACAGCTGGGGTTAGCCAGAAGATGATGTTCCAGCCATATCCTATTTCCTTTATCTGTGCCTCAGTCTTGGAGTGGGACACAGCAGTGCTTGAAAAGCATGCAGTGTGTGATATGCAAGAAAAGACACTGAGTGATAGTTCCAGAAGGAAAATCATGCAGAGGAGACGCCAGCAGTCTCACCCTCTTTTCTGTTAGACACAGACTGAAAGATCTGAGGAATAAGTCAGTATCTAGATGGGTCGCTTAGCTGAGGACAGTGATAGTGAACTGGAGGCCAGGAATTGCACCTATTAAATGAGTCTCTAATAGTTTTTGGTTGGTTCCAGCTGTTGTCATCTGAAAGTCCACTCTGAGCAAATTGTACTATTTAAGTATTTTGGTGGTGTGGTAATGTTTCTGAATGCATGCCAGGAACAGTAGCAAAAAATACCTTCACTTTGCTAATGACTGAAGTCATTAGATTCTACAGCGATCAGCTTCCCAATATCATTCAAATACCAGGCAGTCTGAGTCAGTCCTGATCATCTTTTTGGGAAAATGAATTCACTCCTTTGCTGAAAAATAGCATGACAGGAGTGACCTTGCAATTACTCTGCCATTCCACAGGGCTGGGAATCTTGGTGTGGAGCATAGCATGTGTTCCCAAGGCTTGGGATGGGCCATCTGGCAGTCAACTCTTTTATGCCCCAGTGCTAGGTGCATAAAGATATTTTAGTCTCCATGATGCTGTCCTTTCCCCTCTGCACAGCCTAAACCTCTTTTTCTTTTGTGCCCCTCTTCTTTTCTAGGCAGCAGCAGCCACCACCAGTGGAGCTCAGATTTATTTCTCCATTTGATTTTTCTCTTATCCCACTCGTCATTGAATAGCCCCAGAAAAGCACTTTTTATTCAGGCCAGGCTCTGTGCTGACAGAACTTGAGCCCTTGGGAAGAGATGGGGGATTCGTATTTGCACTGCGTAGCCTGGACCTTTAGCCCCAGTAAAATGTTATGCAGGTAGTTGCTGCTTCTTAGTTGGCTACACACATGTCCCTGCCTCCAACTGGGATCTGAGACAGTGGGCCTCAGGAGACCTGTGTGGAGTTTTGTGAACCGTCCCCATCACACTGCCTCTGCTATGGCTGCAGCAAGCCAAAGCAGAATGAGCACTAAAGGACTCAGGTCTGACTGTGTATCCTTAAACTCTAATCTAAGTGTATACGGTCTCCCTAACTGGCCACATAACTCCTCATTTCAACATACTCTCTGACTTTCAGGATCAAATATATCTTTAAAATTAGAGCTAACAAGAATACTAAGAAAAGGAAAGAGGGAGATAAAGTGATTTAAAATTCTAAAACTGAAAATATTTTTCTCTTATGAATTTGATATGCAAAACAGATGGGCCTCAAAAAAAAAAAAAGTTCAGGCAGAATAAAGGAGCCTAGAATGAGTCTGTATCCTGCTCCCACTGCACTGGGACCATGAACAGCTGAGCGGCTAATGCAATTGATTATTCTGTTGAATAGAAATGTCCATCCCTTAGTGGTTATGTCTGCAGAGAAAACAGCTCTGTTTTTTAATTCAGAGTTCCTTCTTTTCATTTTTTTCTCAGTAACCAGTGTGCAACAAAATCACAGCCCTCCTTGTACTGCTCACATTATGTGACACTGAAAAACATTGTCCATTGTCAGTTGGAAACCTTAGATTGCCTTCTTGGAGTCCTTTTTCATTAATAATCTATTTGTGCAAGAGCTAGACAATTTCTCTGTAATGATGTTTGTAATGTGATTGTTCCTCAAGTAAAGTAGTGACAAAGAAAAGGCAAATAGTAAGATCTCTTATTTTCTTGACCCTAAAATATATTCTATTTTCGGCCCTCCAGACATTTGCTTAGCAGGGCAGCATGCTTATAAACAGCTGAATTGTTCTTCTCTAGAGATGGCTCTGTAAAGATCAGTTGTTGTTAACTAAAACCTTAGCCTCCTAAATGTAAAACTCATTGAAATGGGTTTGACTTGTAAGAGATTATTTGTCTGCTTCAAAAAACGAATATTTCTCTTTCCTCCCCTCTAATGATGCACAAGTGATAACTGAAGGACCAGTAATTCCTTCAACTCTCTGCTAAACTTTTCTTGAAGTCAGTATATTACCTGCCTTGGTGGGCACCACAAAATTTGTCAAAAACCCAAAACATCTTTTTGTCTTTTTCTTCTGTATTCACATGTCTCTTAAGCTGCTTTATAATCACCTGGGAATCATTTTGAAAGAGGAAGCCAAACAAGTAGTTCTCTGGTGGTACATTTTTATTTCAAGTAATTGGGTTATTAGCAATTTATGCTGTCTTTGATCTCTCGCCATTCTTCTGTGGCAGGCCTGTGACAGTGTATTTACAAGAAGGGTTACTTCTAGAATGTTCAAAGCCCATTTCAGTTTGGACTGGTTAAAAACTTGTTTACCAGATGCCCAAAGGGAGAATATTTTGAGGCATTTCCTCCTAAATAAGGGTTTGGCCCTTCCATCTCCAAAATCAAAGGATGCTTCCTCAAAGCAAATGCTTTCTACTCCAGTTTTGATATTATGTTTTGTACTCTCCCTTCAATTTGTTTCATTTGGCAGTACTGTAATTACAGGCCAGCCATGGATATGTGTTCACCTGGGGCAAAGCACAGAGAGTGAAGCACAAAAGTCTCATTGAATTTTCAAGAAGCATTTTTCATGGATAATCATCCTGTTCTCTAAGCCTAAAAACTCCGGGAAATGACAAGGTTCTGCTTTTTCTCATTGCTTCTGAGCCACTTGGACTGATTACAGTCATTTTGAGGGGAACAAAAGAGAACAAGTTCATTTCAACCATAGAATCATAGAATCATAGAATGCTTTGGAATGGAAGGGACCTTTAAAGGTCATCTAGTCCAACCCCCCTGCAATGAGCAGGGACATCTACAACTAGATCAGGTTGCTCAGAGCCCCATCCAGCCTGACCTTTAATGTTTCCAAGGACGGGGCATCTACCACCTCTCTGGGCAACCTAATTCCAGTGTTTCACCACCCTCATTGTAAAAAATGTCTTCCTTATATCTAGTCTGAATCTACCCTCTTTTAGTTTAAAACCATTACCCCTTGTCCTATCACAACAGGCCCTGCTAAAAAGTCTGTCCCCATCTTTCTTATAAGCCCCCTTTAAGTATTGAAAGGCTGCAATAAGGTCTCCCTGCAGCCTTCTCTTCTCCAGGCTGAACAACCTCAGCTCTTTCAGCCTTTCCTCATAGCAGAGGTGTTCCATCCCTCTGATCATTTTTGTGACCCTCCTCTGGACCCTCTCTAACAGGTCCATGTCCTTCCTGTGCTGAGGACTCCAGAGCTGGACGCAGCACTGCAGGTGGGGTCTCACCAGAGCAGAGTAGAGGGGCAGAACCACCTCCCTCGACCTGCTGGCCACGCTTCTTTTGATGCAGCCCAGGATACGGTTGGCTTTCTGGGCTGCGAGAGCACATTGTCTGCTCATGTCCAGCTTTTCATCCACCAGTACCCCCAAGTCCTTCTCCGCAGGGCTGCTCTCAATCCCTTCATCCCCCAGCCTGTATTGATACTAGGGATTGCCCTGACCCAGGTGCAGGACCTTGCACTTGGCCTTGTTGAACCTCATGAGGTACACACAGGCCCACTTCTCGAGCTTGTCCAGGTCTCTCTGGATGGTGTCCAGGTCCCTCTGGATGGCATCCCGTCCCTCAGGCGTGTCAACTGCACTGCTCAGCTTGGTGTCATCTGCAAACTTGCTGAGGGTGCACTCGATCCTGCTGTCTATGTCATTGATGAAGATATTGAACAGCACTGGTCCCAGTACGGACCCCTGAGGGACACCACTCGTCACTGTTCTCCATCTGGACATCGAGCCATTGACCACTACCCTCTGGATGCGACCCTCCAGCCAATTAGCTATCCACTGAACAGTCCGCCCATCAAATCCCTATCCTTCCAATTTAGAGAGAAGGATGTTGTGGGGGACCATGTCAAAGGCCTTACAGAAGTCCAGATAGATGACATCCATAGCTCTTCCCTTGTCTACTGATGCAGTCACTCCATTATAGAAGGCCACTAAGTTGGTCAGGCAGGACTTGCCCTTGGTGAAGCCGTGCTGGCTGTCTCGAATCACCTCCCTGTCCTCCATGTGCCTCAGCATAGCTTCTAGGAGGATCTGTACCATGATCTTCCCAGGCACAGAGGCGAGGCTGACAGGTCAGTAGTTCCCAGGGTCCTCCTTTCTACCCTTTGTAAAAATGGGTGCAATGTTTCCCTTTTTCCAGTTGCTGGGGACTTCACCTGACTGCCATGACTTTTCAAATATCACGGAGAGTGGCTTGGCAACTACATCAGCCAATTCCCTCAGGACTCAATCACATTTCAAACAAGGTAAAGACCTCACAGTTTCATCTAAAGGTGCATCTTGTCAAATTCGGACTGCAGCCATTAGAGAAATAGCCATTCAGAAACTGCTCCCTCTCCTGCAGAATCAGTCCTCTGATTGCTTATATCCCCTTTATGCCATTGTAAGACCTTGATGTTTATAGACTAGCTCCTGTTTTATCCCCCTGTCAATGGTAGACAGTATACTCCCACATATTCAGGCATCCAATGTAGTGGGAACAGCAGGCAGTACAATTATTTTAAATTATGAAAAAGAATTAGTAAGTATCCTATTAACAAGAGTATTTCCCCAGAGGCAGAGGTAGAGGAATCTGGCTTTGCTGAAGAATAGTTTCTGCATGTTCTGTGGTTTTCATCCTTGGGCTGCTCCGAGTACATATCTGAAAAGGGCCTTTGTGCTGGAAATGAAGTATTCAGAAACTATACTTCAAAACCTTATCACGAAATGTTTCTGTATACTATAAAAATTCCCACCCTGTATATGAACTTGTTGCTGTTACTGCTTTGTGATACTTCTGCATGAGGAAAGACCATTTTTGTAACTAGAGTTGAATAAAAATAACACTTGAATGTGAAAGATATTTGCTGGTTTTTAGAACATTTTGATTTCTGGAGACAGACCACCTGCTGCATAGGACCCTTAAGTCTCCTAGCTAATAATCTTCTCTCCACTTGGACTAATTTTAGCTATTGCCTCTTGAAACTTTTAATGGTTTCAGCCACCTACTGCCTTAATGCAACTTTTCCAGCCCCTCTCTACCACTCTGCCTGTTCATATATCTGAGGATAATAAATAGTTTTATTTGGAAAATGGTCACCAGAGATCGAGGTGGAGAGACAGGAATCATCTGAGAGTAAATAGATTGTTAATTCCCTTCTGAGCACTGAGCTGCTGATTCAGTCCCAATCAGTTCCCACACAGCCTGGGCTGAGTCATCCCAGAGGGTGTTGAATAGTCAAGAGCAAAGACGATTCAGAGGATAAAGGTTCTGAAAAGACCAAAACAGAAAAATGATTCAGAAGGGGGAACTAAAAGAAGAAAAACACATACTGGAGAGAGGGGGAAAAAAATCAAAAGGGAATTAAAAATAGTCAAGCAACCCCTATGCTGCCACCTCTGCATGAGAAACAAAGGTGTTCAGGGAGCTTGGAGAAGAAACAGAGGTGAATGAAAGGAAAGGAGTGGATGGAAGAGGAGAAAAGACATTAAAAACCAAAAATAGTATCGGAGTGAAATCATCAGGGGAGAGCCAAAAAGGAAAAGGAGTGTAGGCAGAAAATGGGCTCAGAGTAGGGACACACTTCCAGGTGTCCTCAGCCTAGCTGACTTCCCATCCATGTAAGCATGCACATAAAAGCTTGCATCCATAAATGTCATACCATACATGTCCATGGGGAGAAATAGCTGAAGTGAGGCCCTACATTCAAGGACTTTCCATCCTTTACAGATCATAGAACATGAGATGATAGAAAAGAAAATCAAGATTCATATGAGAAATGGACACTCCAGAGATATGTGAACATATTGGGAAGCACATTCATGCAGATTAAAGTCAGGCTTCTCCCTTTGACTTTCCTGAAAATTCAGAGAAGAGTGTGAAGCTCCTGACCTGGATGCTCTGAATCAACCTGTGGGACATTTCCACAACCTTTGGTTGCTCTACCGCCTCAAAAAGCGCCCTAAGCCTCCTCAGTCCTCATACTGCAGTTCTCTTAAATCTCAAGTTCAGTGCTGCAGCTCCTGAGAATACTTGGGCTCAGGACAGAGACCTGGCACACGGGAGAGTGTCTTGTCTGAGGTCCTGCCCAGGAGCCTTCCCTCCTTGCACTTTGTTCATATGAAAAGCAAGTAGCTGCTATGGTGCTGCTCCTTCCACAGCAATTAGCTCACCGCTTGCATGGAGCAGAGTTGAATATATATTCTGCCACATTAATAGAGGCTTGAATTTCCTTCTCCCTAAAGCTTCTTATTTTAAAATAGTTTGTATATATTTAACCTGTGCTAGTTTAAGGAGACCATAGAGAAGGCTTGTCAACAACAAGACAGGAGATTGTTAGCGAGACAATATATTGACTTGCATCTGGCAGATTTAATACATAATAATGGTTAAGATTTAGGCACAAATTTGTGGCGTTGATCCCAAAGCCCGAGGACAAGCACTTAAAGGCATGCCCTTGATACATCACCACTGGCTGTACAGAGCTATATGGATGATGCAAGGCCCACTTGACTGAGATGCCTAAGTTAGAAGTGTGTTTGCCTCCAGATATGTGTGGGGTGAGTGGAGAGAGGTGGTAACTGAGAGGATGATTCAGCTTTCAGTTGGGCCAACTTGTCCTCTGCAGGTTCCCCCCCAGTCCCTTTAGTGACTCTGCAGGGAGCCAAGAGCACTTATATTCCCAGCCTTATCGCCTCAGCCAGATGATTAAAGATTGGAGGGGATGAGCCCAAGTCTACATCCCCAATTTAGGCACTAAAATAGGTGTTCAAATTAGGTTGTGTAAGTTCCTCCAAGAGTATATTGATCATTTAGTAACAATTAACAAGTAACAAGTAACTGTGATGTGAATGCTTACATAAAAACTAATCCCACCTCATTCCTCTAGGGAGCTGAAATAGACTCAGCATTGCATCTGAGCTTGCTGTTTACTGCTCTGACACCCAAATGCTTTCCAGAATTGATGAAAAATAAAATTAACAGTTCTGGTATATCGTTCATATTGTTCCGCCAAAGGGAGAGACTTGTATGATCATGGTTTATGGTCTGGCGAGCTCTTGAGGCTTGTTTAAGGAAGGCTGATTTGATTTTGTTTTGCTGTATATTCACACTAGAGAAGGCAAACTCTAAAAAACACTCTTTATGCTTTGAGTAAATACTGCTGAGCTTTGAGATGCCCTCTAGCTCCTGGCACGGCTGAGGAGCAACTTCCAGGGTCTCAGACCAGCTCCTGAGAAATTCGTATCTCATGAAATGGAAGTAGTTATTATATCTCTGAGGCACTGAACTAGGCCTCCAGAGAGGATATTCTGACTGCTGACTGGGAAAGATTATCATGAGGTGGCTACAGCCACAGAGTAAATTACTATATTGCACGACCCCAAAATGGCAATGCCTGTCAGCCTCACAATGCTTCTTACCAGCTGTAGATTTAATAAGCATCTTTCTTACTTATTTTTTATTTTATTGTCAAAGAAGCAATTGATTTGAGCCTATGAAAGAAAAATAATTGTCTAGAAAAAAAAACATACATACAAGATACCTGTGATAACTTTGGTCTGGAAAGGAAAATGGCAAGCTTTCCTGTGCCACCAATACAGGCAGTGGGCACTGCACCTGCCCTCACATACACCTATGTTTCTGCAGCATGCTGCTCAATGCAGGGAGTTAATAGCAGGAAGAAAGAACCACAGATCTGGTGAGGAGATCCTTGTGATTACAGCTTAAGTATTCATATCATGGGACAGTCTCACCAAAAAGGTCATTTGAAGAGAATTTTTTGGGATCCACATTGTCCTGCAAAACCAGAGGGTGCTGGTGATAGAGGAATAAAAGCCAAACAAACAGATGTGGCTGAGGCGAGATGTGTTTCCACTGAAACATTGCCATTGTCGGTGGCATTTCTGGAGGGCAAGCGTTGGTGCAAAGTGATGAAATTGCATTGTTTGGCAGACACAGGGCGACCATCAGCAGCTCCACAACTCCTACATGGTGCAGACTCCCAAGAACTGTGTGAAGAGCTTCCCCCATCCAATACCACCTCCCACATCTGAGGAAGCCCACACCTATACATGTTGCTCCAGAAACTGAAGACCCAAATGACTGCAGATCTGCAGCCAACCACTTTGGGGTTGGAAGGACACTCTGGGGTGGGAGACGTCAGAGATGCACCATGCTACCATGAAGCTCATCCACCTGTGGGTTATTGATAGACAGACTGCTAACCCAACTGATGGAGGCAGTGAGTGTGTTAACTGTACTCCCATATCAGCAGGATTAGGGAGCCATGGTGGAAGAGACCTAGAAACATCAGAAACATGGGCAAGGGGCCAGACTCTGAGGGTCTGGGAGGCACAGGCATCTGCATACTTCAACCACTTAATCTCCATGGGGAGCAGTATTGTGCTTGAGTGCCTTCAGGGGCTTCACAGCCCAGTGAGGGGGTATCACATGATGAACTCAGTGGTCCTCTGTATCATGCTTTACTAGGTAAGTGGAAAAAAGACTGTCCACAGATTTAAGGAGGCTTTCTTCCTCTCCTTCCTCTTCTGAAAGACAATAAAGAGTGCCTTCAGCAGTGACACAGAGGAAATTGCTTTTGATCTTAGTCATCCCATTCTTACTTCTTGGTAAGAACATCAGCTAGGTCACAAATTCTCCAGTGGATACAGTAGTGGAGACAAATTCTCCCACCCCAAAAATATCAAGGTGAGAAAATAGAGCTGAAACAGACAAGGCAAAGAGGAAGTACTGGATAAAAGAGTTGTACTTTTTTTTTTTTTCTCTAATAGGTACTAGCTTTCACTGGCATAAGAAAAGCGTGTTTAAAATGAGTTATTTAGTTCAAAATGTGTTATTCTCACATGAGGATTTCTGTCAATTTCAGGGCTTTTAAAACAGTGAATTTGCTGTACTTCATTAATCTGGTACCATTTAGTAGGTCACTGATTGGTACAATAAAGGACAGCCCCAAGAAATGGCAGTGCTATAAAGGCAGGCAATAAAACTCTCTGATACATCAAATGTTACCTATCTTTAAATGACTGCAATTGCATATGGGCTGAAACCTGCCAGAATGAATCACTTACTGGAGAAGATGAAATCTTTTGGCTCTTCTTTTTTGAAAAAAAGTAATACTTGCCTGCTTCAGTCATTTTTTACAACGAAAAGACATGCAAGGTGGTACTGTTGTTCTCAACTCTGAATCACTGACTTCATCCCCCCTTTTGGGGGGGATGAATATGGGCAGGCTGCTAGTGTGGTAGTACAGAAACCCTATAAGCAATCATGCTGCCTGCATCAGGGCTGACCAGACTGCAGACCCTACCATCGGTGGTGGTGAACTCTGCTGGGTCAGCTTGAAAGCATCTGGCCCAGCCTGGTGTTAACCAGAGTCGTGACTGCTCTGTAGGCACTGCTCAGCTCAGCTGTCTTCTTCATGGGCTGGAGGCCTGAAAACTCAGTGAGAAGTATATACTGCTTATCTCCAAATTCAGACAGAGCTCTTTATAGAGTACCCTCTTCATTACTTACCATGCTACAGGCTTAGGACACTCCTTGCTCAGCTTACTCCGATACATGGATGGCTCAGAGCCACGACGGCAGTGCAAGGGGCTCCAAGCAGACATGAGGCCTGGGCACCTCTCTTCTCTCACCATTATGTTGCGTGCTTTGCACTGCTAACTAATGCTCCGCTCTAGGACCTGCAGCAATTTTCTTTGCTGCTCTCCCCACAAGGCTATTCTGGCTTGACTTATCAATTAACTTCCAACACAGTAGTGGGGGCAGGAACAGAAATGGAAGTATCTGTACCTTTTGAAAAGCTACAACAGTAGAACACGTCAGCCTGAATTTTTCCTTGCTTCAGAGTGCCTTTGGTTTTATAACTCTTACACTGAACATGACATGCATTTTATAATTTACATGCTTGAACACATGCCTAGCTTCAGTGGACTGTTCCCATAATTGGAGTTAAGTCTGTGCTTGTGTGTTGCTTAATCAGTGACTGAAGGTTAATACAGAAACATTGATTCATTATATAATAAGAATTACTAACACCTTAGCACACTAATAAACTGCTAATTGGTTTCTGCCTATTTGCACGGATGGATAGGATTTAAGACAAAATCAGTATACTTGCAAAACAATTTGGGATCCTTATTAAGCAGAAATGAGTGGAGTTGCCTTAACTCATAAAGTTTGACTGGAAAAATGATGTTTGTTTTTACTGATGGTGTAATTAATTGTGTCCAGGTTAGGTGGAAACTTTTTATATCAGCTTAATGCATTGAGAAAATCTTGCAAGCAAGTTTTTTCAGCAGCTCACTGTTTGGTGGCTTGGTTCTGGTCTGTGTATATGCTTGACAGATGTGGACCTGGAATCTTACTGGGGTTTTCTTTTGAAAAAATATTAAGAAGGAATAACAATAAGCAGATTTTTTTTTGTATATTCTACCCAGAAGGCAAAAAGATTTTGTTTGCTAAAAGCATTCATTTTCTGTTCAAAATGGGCCATCTCAAGAGATCGGGGGAGTGTAGGTACCATGAGTAATTTAAGGAGCTTGAACCTTAACATGAAGACAAGTGGAGATCCCTAAAAGACTGAGGGGAAAAAAAGTAATCCTCAGGAAAAAAAAGAAAGAGTGACATAGGAAACTAAGGCACAAACAAGTTAACGAAGTAATGTATTGAGATAACCCCTTGTCTACTAACAGCTTTCATCTGGAAGAGGCCAAGTTCGAACCTCTTATCCAAGAGTATCTGACTTGGGATATGTTTTAATTCTGTTCTGAGGGATGAAGTTCCTTATGCATGGAGAGTGTCTTATGACCTAAGGTAATGCTTCACATCCCTCTGGAAAATAGAAGATTGGCTTCTAGGAATTTGAATCCACTATGTGCAGGATGTTTGATCATCTGGAAACTTAATCAGATAAAAGAGAGAGATGATACTCCTACTACAGCCTACTATGCTGTATGCTGTATGCTGGATACCTGAGGCTAGGTACTTTAGTTACCCAATGCCACATTGGAGTTAAGAAGTCAGCTAGAGCATTATGGGAATATTTGAAGGAGAAATATTTTCCTTCACTTTATTCAGTGGATTAAAGTCTTAGGATATTGGGCAGTTCAGAAGAGCAGAATAAACAATAACAGAGAGCTGAGCTAAGCCTCCAAGTGAGAACAGTGGGTGCTTTGGGGAAGATCAGATCTGACTTGAGCATCGCGGCATTTGAAAAACCTCAATACAGCTCCTCTGTCTGGACACCTTCAGACAACACCCTCAGACAGGGAGTGCATCTGGAGCTAGATGTGCATCAGCATTTGAATAACATTCCTTTTCCAAATGCTGAGTTCTCTCCAAACTTCTGCTTACTGAATCACAGCATACCAATTAAACTGCTGATGTACCCGTCTTCCAAGGGGACACTGACTCAAGTAGTAACACAGTGAAGGAGCAAACTGCTCTTTCCTTTGAACTGGTACAATATACAACAGGCCCTTTAGGAAAAGGTCTCTTTCATAAAGCTGCTATTCTGGAGAAACAGTTAAAAAAAAAAAAAAAAGGAAAGTAAATGCTCTCCATTCTACTTTATTTGCTGTTCTTCAGCTTAAATTACACCAACATCATTTTTTTATTTGAGTGATGCCCAGACTGGGCACTTTTTAACACCCTGCATTCCTCACTTAATTGGGAAAAGTTCCTAACTGGAATGCCTCCCAAGGGAAGATACTTGAGGTTGGTGCTATTTTTAGCAAAGAATACTACTTAACAGGGCAGTGCTAAATGGGAATACCAACCACTTACGGCTTTTGTTTGTCTCCCATTCCTGCCAGTGCTGCAGGTTCCTGGAGGCTCCTGCTCTCTGCTCCTCAGATGCCAGCTCTCCAGCCTTTGTCCTTTTCTTCTTGCCATATAGAATCCAATCTGGTCATACACCTTAAAAATTTAGTGTACTAGTGTGCTAGCTGCCTTTATACCACACAGAAGCTATAAGCATAGGAGAAATCAATGACCTGGATTTATAAGCCGTCAGAGAGAGAAGATGAGAAGGTACTGGAAAAAGATACATCTAGGTAAATAGTGAAGGAGGGAGTTATTCTGGGCCTAAAAGATAAATGGGTTATATCTTCAATAGCAACTGGTCTCAATTTTCATTGAGGTAGTTTGAACTGATTTTTAAGAAGTGGAAGGACTGAGAAACAGGAATTTTTTGGCAATTCAGATTTGTAAGATCTGCAGAGGATATCAGAAAGATAAGGGAGAAGGAACTTTTTTTTTTGCACTAATGTATTCTATAAGCAGCTTTTGCACTAGACTTGAGAAAAGGACAGAGTGGCCAAGGGAGTCTATAACAAGAAGATGCAGGAATTCCCCAGGAGGTCTTACTGTTAATGGATGCATGAAAAGGCTAGATTTCATCACATTTATATAGCTGAAATTTCACTGTGACAGTCTAGCAGCAAATAAAGCAAGTCCCACAAAAGGCTGTGCTAGAAAAAGCACAAGTGAGAATTCCAGATGCTACAAGATGCTAGAAAAATATGTATCACCTTTCAGGCTTAAGGCAATAGAAACTGTAATTTTAAATCTGGATAACCTCTCACATCCCTAGGCTTTATTGATAGGCACCTAGTGGAAAAACTGGGAGATTACCAAGATTGTGGTGTGGAACTTTGCTGAGGAGTTTAGCCATAGTATGTCCTACTTCTTGATAATGACTGCAGATATCTGATATCTACAATGGGATTTTATTGCAAACCATGGGTGCAGTTAATTCTGTTCTGTTTTTTCCAGTTGTCATGAGTCTTTAAGTTGTGGATGATAGAATATCTGCTATTTTTTAAAACTACCACTAGAGATTCAGTTCCTGTCATAGCACATAAATATTATTGCCTTTAAACAATTTTAACCTAAATGCTGTTCTGAGTCACAAAGACAAGAACTGACACTGGTAATGATATGTAAACTCACAGAATCCCAAGGAAAGGATACTGAATGTTTTGGACATGCAGTATTGGTTCCACATCTCTTGAGCAAGATAGTCCCTGGGAAGGTTGTCTGAACACCATTCTGCAAGTTCCTCTGAGTCAGGCCTTCACCCCTCAACAGATGTCTCATTCAGAAGAACCTGAACCTAGATAGAGGCTCTAGAAATGGACACACTGTGCGGGCTTGTAGCAAAGACAGAAAAAACCCTAAGGGTTCTGGTGCAGAGCAAGGGTCTTAGTCAGATGAGGTGTTGGTGTCCATGAGTTGTAGGACACTCTGTGGCAAGGGTGAGGGCACAGAGACTGGAGATTGGCATTTGTCTGCATTTGTACAACATCTGCCCCAAACAGAGCCCTGCTCCATGGCTAGGGTGTTTGAGTGCCCTCTGCAATACAAGTAGTGCTGGTTTCTTTCAGTGGTTGCTTGCTGACATCTGTGAAGGCGGTGATCAGTCTTTAATAGGAACTGCTGTTTTAAAATAGCATAATGGTTCCCACGAATCATCAGCTTCACCCATCATTCAGATTTAATCATGTGGCATTCAGGAGGATTTTTCACTACTTTTTTTCTTTCAACTATCAAATCCTGAAGGTGTCTGATTAAAGTCTACAAAAGTCTTCTCAAAATCTTCTCTGCACCAAAGCCATAACACTGTTGCTGAGCTACGTTCAGTTGTGTTTAGAACCAGGTGAAGATTCACGCTGTTCCTATAAGACCCGCTGTGCTCCTGGGAAGACACCAGGGATTTTTATCCTACAGATTTTTTTAAGGTTTCAGTGGTATTCCTCTTCCAAACTGGGGTGAGACTAAGATCTTCTGGCATGAAAAAAATATTGTCTCATCCACCCAGAAACAACCAATAGTTCATGAGTCCTGCCATATCTCTGAAGTTCCAGTCCCTGGGACCCTGATACTCACAGAAATTCAAACAGCATTAAGAAAAGATGATTGGTAGGTCCAGAGGAGTGAACTGTTGGAATTATCAGAGCTCTCAGCAGAGCAAGGCATTGGACCAGATGAGCTCCAGCAGTCCTTTCCAGTTGATACCATTCGATGATGCTACTGTTGTAAGAACAGCAGGCAGCTGAATTCTCATCTTGCAGTTCCTATGTAAAATCTCAGACCAGCAAGCTGTTGGCTACTCTGAAGTGGACAGGTTTTGAGAGAAAATATTTATTCAGAAAATTCCTCCTCAGCTCTCATACTGAATGCTCAGCTGTGTTTCAGCTGGACATGTTCCCTGGGGGCAGCTCTTAACCAATGCTGCCTAGTACTTTTTGATGATCCAGGTTTTCATCAGAATTTGTTTAAGTCTGGGTAGGTCACACTCTGCTGTCTGACAGTTAAAAACAACCTTGCCTAAATCTTTGTAGATTTGGTGTCTCTCAGCCTCACAAGCTTTAAGTAGGGCTACCTATGGTAGGATGGGATTTACTCCTAAGACTGTTAGCATGCTGTCCTGATCTTTTCAACCCATAGCTACTGAGCTGGCCCTGCAATGCTGTCTCATATAAAGGGATTGTTCTGGCAAGCAAGAGGGAGTCTCTGAATTGCTGATTTTTTCTTTTAATATGGATATGCATTGCTCTCTCTGGCAGCCCATTTACTTGTAGGTTAGAAGAAAATACTGCAAGAGAAGCACAGCTTCTGGGATCTAAGCAGTAACTTTCCTCAGCTCCTGTCTATTCAGGCTACAAGGTGCTTGTGACCTGTTGTGATGGTGAAGATACCGAGAATCTACACTTGCTTAGCAAGTGTCTTACAAGTAGCTGTATGTTCCCTAAACATCCTTTGCCTAAGCTTTGGTGCCTGATAACCAGATGAACAATTTGCTCCAGACTTCCACTCATCTCTGCATAACTTGTATTGCACCCACCAACACCAAAACTGCTGATGTCTGCTGCAGTGGCTATGGATTTGGAAATGACATCAAATACAGCTTGCAGGATGTGGTCAGGAGAAATTCTCACAGGCATTTCTAGGTCCTCTTTCAAGAAACTGTCCTGAGATCAGGTTAGTCATGATATTCCTCTGTAAGTGTATCACATGGGGGACTGCACCAGTCCTGACATTTTTAGTGGTGACATTTCAGGTTTGACCCATTTTGGACTTGCTCTTCCCTTCATATATCAATCATAGGCCCTAAGAATTGTAGCTGGCTTTTCTGGATGATGTGCATTTCTTTCACATAATTCTAGTCCAGCAGTCTCAATTGTCTTCTAACTACGTGTTACAGATGCGATGGTTTCCCTTATCTAAACGTCATACGTACAGAGGTCCAGTCCCTTGTTGGCATTAGACAATTGCACCCATTTTCCTTTGAAGAGTTGCTGAAGCTCCTGTGACACTCAGTAACACTGATATTGTACACAAGTGAGATTCATCCCAAATAGGCAATAGTAAACCTCCATTCTGTTTCACTGGTCCTATTTAAATCTGTATAGACTTCGTACAGGCCTAGCATGCATCTTGCCTTTGCAGCTTGTCAAGGGTTTTGAATCATCTTAGGTGAATTATCTGCCTCTCCAGCTACCGAGGAAAGTGACCTTGAGCCATTCCAAGCATGGACTGAGGTTTATCACTGGGAAAGTTTCCAAGTTTTCCATTATAATCCAGCTGGCATAAGCTTTGCTTTGTATATAGAGAGTCTTACAGATACTGAGCTATAGAGGCCACCTCTCCTGAGGAGTTCTGCAATTCAGCAATGGTCTCAGGAATGACACACTGCTCACCTTGGGATCTATTTCCTCTGCTTTGATTTACTCCTTCTTCCAGTGAGGTTACTCCTGTTTTTCTGGTGGTCTGACAGACCTCACCTTTCTTGAGCTCTTTGTCATAGCTGCCTCTGTCCTGCTCTCAGATTCAGAGCACTTACTCTGCATACATCTCAGTGCTAAAAGAGTTTGATCCCAGGGCGAGCTCCCCCCCTTACTGCTACTTGCTTACTTCAGACTACCTGCCTTACAGTTAGCAAAGACATTTCTGTTTATTTTTTCTGAAGTATGGGCTCTTTTCCCATTTCTTTATAAGCACTTTCTCTATGCCTTCGTACCTTCAAGCTAGTAACGAGGCATATCAAGTGTAAAGCTTGATTTTTGGCATTTTATTTATTCTCACTTCATTCAGTAGCCATTTCCATTCACTACTGGAACAGAACTCCACGCTGTTGAACATTTTCTCTGCTACTGCAGCAATCTATCCCATCCTGTCCCCTATCCCACCCCTCCATGCTGTGGGGTTGACTTTTCCCCCTAGCTATTTGTGTTGGCACCTCAGACAATGACATTTCAGCCCCAGTATTCTTTCCAGGTCAGGAACAGCAGGGAGTTTTCCTTCTGACTGCTTCTGATAATTTCCTACAAGGTGAAAAGAGAAGAGTGTGTGCTCTGAGCTCCCAAACAGGCATTGATTTACATGTTTGGAGTTGCAAGTCTAGACATCCATTTGACTAATGACATTTTGAAAGTGCAAATATGCATTTTTTTTTAATCCACCTTCTGTCATCCTTCTCAAGCAACAGACAATCAAAATGTCTTGCAGGTGGGAGCTAACTCCCATGGCCTCTGGGTATAATAGGTTGTCAATTATTATTTTTTGAGATCTGCTAGTGAGAAAGGCAAGTACCTCTTACAAAAGCTTCAGAGCTGGGCTCCTTTAGGTGAAGTTCCCAGTTGTAGATTAAAGTGTTATTTACTGTCTGTGTAGGAAATTAGTGTAACAAGACTAAGCATAAGACCCTGTGAAAGGGGAGTGAGATTCTATTTTACAAATCCCTGTGTAAGTTGCTTCTACCCACTGACACTCTCACATGCACGTATTCCAAAGCAGCAAAACATATAGGCAAGTTTCCTGACCATTTTCTTTCCCAGTTTTGGGTATCTTTGCAGCTGTAGTCTGTTGTCCTGTTGGGAGAGCTGGAAGAAGAATGGCACACGCGCCAGGCTGTACTTTTGTTGTCATTGTCTTGGTACCAGACCATGGGTCTTCTGCTGACGAGTCACCTGTACTACTGTGGCACTGTCAGAGCACAGGCCCTCTGGTCTTGGTGTAAACAACACATTCCTCTGTGTTTACCAGCTTTATTGCTTACAGTCATGTCCTTGGTTATGAACACAGGCCATTCTTTTAACCCTTGCTCTGTTGTTTCTTCTAATGCTAATTTCCACTAACACTTCATCTTAGAACTGTAATATTTATGTTACTAATCTCTGCACCTGTCAGTAAGTATCAGGATAGCTTGGGGGTAGAGATTTCCAAAGGATACCATATGGCAGGTTTTCTCACTAACTCATGTCACACACTAATGCAAATACAACCCCATTCTGGGTATCTATCTCACTGGTATTTGTTTTCACAAAATACTGAGTAGCATTTTATATTCTTTAAGAAGCCATACATTCCTGATACTTGTGGAAGGTGCTAGGCCTGGAGGAGGATGGTCTCTTCCAAAAAAAACAACCAAAATTTAATTTGGAGGAGTGTGCCAATAGGAAGCCACTCTTCAGGTCTGTTCATTTGCTGTGTAGATCCAGAACCGGCTTCTCTGCTGGGGCTTCAGCCAGGATATGATCAGTCATGACTGCCTTTGAGATGAGACCTGCCTGGGCTGAGACCAACAAAACTCATTCCACATACATAACCCAACAGTCCTTAGAGGGACAGGCACACTGTGTCGTCTGCTGTCTCCAGCCCAACAGAGGCATGCCGATCATTTTCAGCAAACATAAATGTTGGAGTAGAACAGCAAGTGTTAATACTTTCAATCTTTTATAGAAGAGCTTTCTTCATTTTTTAAGAAGACTCCTCCTTTTGGTCTCTTGCCTTAATCTTTTGGGAATTGTCACTGGGCCTGTCGTTATCTAAAAACTGCTCCTGTTTCTGCTGGTATGTGTGTAGAAGCATATTTTTTGAACACTGAGCTCAAAAGATCTCATTTATAAGCTACCAAGCTTCCAGAGAGTGTCACGATGAAGTCCTTGGGAGACATACGCTCCAAAGACCTTACATGAAAGATACCTGTTTTCTTTTATTATGAATAAAGGTTACAGAAAAAGGACTCTTACACTAAGTATAGTGTAAGTAAATAAATTACATTCAAAAATTTCTACCATTGTAGTTATTTTATGGTTTTGTATAAAAACATATTATCTTTATCAGCTGTAAAAACAAAATTAGAATTGTCTGCAGGATTTTGCAATAATTCATTTAATTTCCTGTTTTCTGAGTTATTTGACTTCTAGAGCATGATTGTTAAGGAGGGGGAGAAGCATCAACTGCTTTTCTTTGAAGATGGTACAGGAAACTCAGGAAACTTAAATTTTAAAGATTTGCCAGTTCATAAGAGGAATATGTTTTACCAAGTCCATATACATTCCAAATAGTGAACTGACTCTCAACAGAGCTGTGATGACCAGCAGCCTCCATCTGTTCTAAAAAAAAAGGAAGAAATAATGTTCTTCTCATATGTTGAGGGCCAGGAAAAAAGAGATATATAAGATGGTTGTGTAACAGTGTCAAAAAATAGGCACCTGCCACCTTTAATGTATCAAAATAGTTGTGGTTTTCTCCCCCCCGCCTCCCAGTCCCACCTCCACCCCAATGTAAAGATCACGTCTTCATTGATGAGTTCTTCCCCATCAAAGGATTGCAACTGTTTTCCTTCCCACACCCCAAATCTAGAGCCAGAAATCTCCCCTTCAGGGAAACACAAGTATGTTGTTGGGGAGTAGTGAAGCCATCATGTCAGGTTTACCCACGGAAACATAGGTAAGGGGTTTAGCTCTCAGCCTACAGATTTTCAGCACCTCTGCCCTGTCCCTGTGGAGTCCTTGGGCCTGTATAGACCATGGTCTCACTCCTGTTGCTCCAGCTAATATGCCTTCCTCTGGCTTCTGGAGTTCCTCAAAAAAGAAGGCAACAAAAATGCAGCATCATGAACAGGCCATATGTAAAAGCTAATCCTGATGAGAGCTTTGGAAACATTCAAATGGATTCCCCTTAAAGGCTGGATGCAGTAAAGAGAAATAGTGGTGTCCATAACACACATGGCTTTATTCCTGCATCACCTGCTCCCAGGGTCCCATAACACTCACAATTTTGTAATCCATCCAAGTTTCAGGATTTGGAGGCAAGGGCATGAGCACAATTTCACAAATGCGATTCAGCTCCCCTCCAGCTGCTGAACAGTTTCAGCGACCATGCCCTCTAAGCAAAGTAAATCTTTCAGGGGATAAGATCAGAAATTATCCAATGTTACCACCACTTGGGATACCAAGGGAATGCCCTAGCTGCCCTCTTCAACAAATGCCAAACTCCTGACTCAAACACACCCATCTGCACAGGCAAAATCTTCAGAGAGCAAAGGATTAATGAGCTCATAAGAAAACAAATTCCATGCTGCTACAGACAATAGCAATTTCAGGCACTGAAACCTTTTGATTTCTCTCTTATTTGTAGGCCAGATCCCTTGAGCTATCTACTGCTCTCCAAGGTGTCCAGGGCCTTCTGGGACCAAACCTTAACTGTATGGAAGAAATGCAGGCCTAGTGCCTGCAGATGAACTATAATTTCAAGAAAGATGTTAAGCCGGGCCAGGGAAGATGCAAGTATCACTGTACTGAAAATCCAAAAGAGATGCTGCGACCATCCAGTCCGAGCTTTTCTAAAACTCAGGCCAGAGAAGTGTCCTGAATTCATTTTGGCTTATGTTGCAGCAGAGCAGTTGGAAAACCATCCCTCTTAATTTTACAGTTTCCATGGAGATGTGTCGTGGTTTAACCCCAGCCAGCAACTAAGCACCACACAGCCGCTTGCTCACTCCCTCCTCCCCAGTGGGATGGGGGAGAGAACTGGAAGGGTAAAAGTGAGAAAACTCGTGGGTTAAGATAAGAACAGTTTAATAATTGAAGTAAAATAAAATAGAACAGTAGTAATAGTAGTAGTAGTAAAAATAATAATAATAATATAACACAATAATAATATACAAAGCAAGTGATACATTATACAATTGCTCACCACCCGCCGACCGATGCCCAGCCAGTCCCCAAGCAACAATCGCTGCCCCCCTGGCCAACTCCCCCCAGTTTATATACTGGGCATGACGTCATATGGTATGGAATAGCCCTTTGGCCAGTCTGGGTCAGCTGTCCTGGCTCTGCTCCCTCCCAGCTTCTTGTGCACCTGGCAGAGCATGGGAAGCTGAAAAGTCCTTGACTAGTGTAAGCCCTACTTAGCAACAACTAAAACATCAGTGTGTTATCAACATTATTCTCATCCTAAATCCAAAACACAGCACTATGCCAGCTACTAGGAAGAAAATCAACTCTATCCCAGCTGAAACCAGGGCAGTATCCACCCCTTACTCTATACCATCTACATCATGCCCAGGTCTTACACTTTCCAATACATTCCAGTTAATAACTACCAATTTTCCAGTCTTTTGAGATATATATATACACATAGATATAATTTCCTTAGTCTATGGGCTATCCCTCTAAAACGTTCATTGCTTTCATTTAGTCCATGACTTTGGGCTCCATCTGTCATAACAGTCTTTCAGGGCAGGAGAGATGGTGTGTGGTGTTGGATTGTTGCATGCTGAAGCCAGTTCTGGTTCCATCACCGCTGCACTTTGCTTGGTTTCCTCAAAGTTCATTCTTCATTAATCTGGGTGATTCTTACTGTAATACCGTTGATATGGCATATAGCCACCATAGAAGTGATGACATACAGTATTATATAGCAATTAACATCATATAATTCAAATCATTGGCTATTTTCACCTATTTTCACAACACAGCAGAGAGAAAGCAGTCTAGGAGGTTCCTGGAGTGTGTGGGAGATAACTTCCTGACACAGCTGGTAAGTGAGCCAACCAGGGGAGGTGCCCCGCTGGACCTGCTGTTTACGAACAGAGAGGGCCTGGCGGGCGATGTGGTGGTCGGAGGCTGTCTTGGGCTCAGCGACCACGACATGATAGAGTTTTCGATTCTTGGAGACTAAGGAAGGCGGTCAGCAAAACCGCTACCCTGAACTTCAGAATGGCAGACTTTGGATTGTTTAGGAGTCTGGTTATCAGAGTCCCTTGGGAGGCAGTCCTGAATCATAGAATCATAGAATCATTTAGGATGGAAAAGACCCTTAAGATCATTGAGTCCAACCATTAACCTAACACTGCCAAGTCCATCTATACCATGTCCTCAAGCACCACGTCTACCCGTTCTTTAAATACCTCCAGGGATGGAGACTCAACCACTTCCCTGGGCAGCCTGTTCCAATGCTTGACCACCCTTTCAGTGAAGAAGTTTTCCCTAATATCAAACCTAAACTTCCCCTGGCGCAGCTTGAGGCCGTTTCCTCTCGTCCTATCACTCGTTACTAGGGAGAAGAGACCGACCCCCACCTCCCTACAACCTCCTTTCAGGTAGTTGTAGAGAGCAATAAGGTCTCCCCTCAGCCTCCTCTTCTCCAGACTAAACAACCCCAGTTCCCTCAGCCTCTCCTCATACGACTTATGCTCCAGAACCTTCACCAGCTTCATTGCTCTTCTTTGGACATGCTCCAGCACCTCAATGTCCTTCTTGTAGTGAGGGGCCCAAACCTGAACACAGTACTCGAGGTGCGGCCTCACCAGTGCCGAGTACAGGGGCACTATCACCTCCCTGGTCCTGCTGGCCACACTATTCCTGATACGAGCCAGGATGCCATTGGCCCTCTTGGCCATCTGAGCACAATGCTGGCTCATGTTCAGGCGGCTGTCAACCAACACCCCCAGGTCCTTTTCCTCCGGGCAGCTCTCCAGCCACTCCTCCCCAAGCCTGTACTGTTGCATGGGGTTGTTGTGACCCAAGTGCAGGATCCAGCATTTAGCCTTGTTGAATCTCATATGGTTGGCCCCGGCCCAACGATCCAGCCTGTCCAGGTCCCTCTGCAGGGCCTTCCTGCCCTCCAGCAGATCGACACTTCCACCCAACTTGGTATCATCTGCAAACTTACTGAGGGTGCACTCGATCCCCTCATCCAGATCATCGATAAAGATACTGAACAGGACCGGCCCCAACACTGAGCCCTGGGGAACACCACTCGTGACCGGCCACCAACTGGATTTGACTCCATTCACCACCACTCTCTGGGCTTGGCCATCCAGCCAGTTTTAACCCAGCGCAGAGTGCACCCATCCAAGCCGTGAGCAGCCAGCTTCTCCAGGAGAATGCTGTGGGAGACAGCGTCAAAGGCCTTACTAAAGTCCAAGTAGACAACATCCACAGCCTTCCCCTCATCCACCAAGCGGGTCACCTTGTCATAGAAGGAGACCAGGTTAGTGAGGCAGGACCTGCCTTTCATAAACCCATGCTGGCTGAGCCTGATCCCCCGGTTGTCCCGCACGTGCTGCATAATGGCACTCAAGATGATCTGCTCCATGACCTTCCCTGGCACCGAGGTCAGGCTGACAGGCCTGTAGTTCCCCGGATCCTCCTTCCGACCCTTCTTGTAGAGGGGCATCACATTTGCTAGCTTCCAGTCATCTGGGACCTCCCTGGTTGACCAGGACTGCTGGTAAATGATGGAGAGTGGCTTGGCCAGCTCCTCTGCCAGCTCCCTCATTATCCTCGGGTGGATCCCATCTGGCCCCATGGACTTGTGAGCACTCAGGTGGAGGAGCAGGTCGGTGACTGTTACCTCTTCAACAACTGGGACTTCATTCTGCATCCTATCTCCATCTCCCAGCTCAGGGGCCTGAAAACCCTGAGGATGACCAGTCTGACTCTTAAAGACTGAGGCAAAGAAGGCATTAAGTACCTCTGCCTTCTCCTCATCCTTCGTGGCAAGGTTACCTTCTGCATCCAACAAAGGAGGGAGATTCTCCCTGGCCCTCCTTTTGTCACTGATATATTTATAAAAACTTTTTTTGTTATCTTTAATGGCCGTGGCCAGTTTAAGTTCTAGCTGGGCCTTCGCCTTTCTAATCTTCTCCCTGCATAACCTAACAATATCCTTGTAGTCCTCCTGAGTCACCTGCCCCTTCTTCCAAAGGTGGTAGGCTCTCCTTTTTTTCCTGAGTTCTAGCCAAACCAACACCGATCTTTAACACGTACAGAAAAACAAGAGCATGGTGCAAATCAGGTAGACTAATACCGAGAGCAGATGAATCAATATTATGACCGGCAACTGTTAACAGAAATGAATTTCTTAATACACTCTGGTTAATCTGTTATTATCTCAAACCCTTTGTGCCCCACGTTGGGCGCCAAAAAGGACTGTCGTGGTTTAACCCCAGCCAGCAACTAAGCACCACGCAGCCGCTCGCTCACTCCCCCCACCCCCCGGTGGGATGGGGGAGAGAATTGGAAGGGTGAAAGTCAGAAAACTCGTGGGTTGAGATAAGAACAGTTTAATAATTGAAGTAAAATGAAATAGAATAGTAGTAATAGTAATATTAAAATACAATAATAATTTACAAAGCAAGTGATACACTATACAATTGGCTCACCACCTGCCGACCGATGCCCAGCCTGTCCCCGAGCAGTGATCGCTGCCCCCCGGCCAACTCCCCCCAGTTTATATACTGAGCATGATGTCATATGGTATGGAATAGCCCTTTGGCCAGTCTGGGTCAGCTGTCCTGGCTGTGCCCCCTCCCAGCTTCTTGTGCACCTGGCAGAGCATGGGAAGCTGAAAAGTGCTTGACTGGTGTAAGCCCTAATTAGCAACAACTAAAACATCAGTGTGTTATCAACATTATTCTCATCCTAAATCCAAAACACAGCACTATACCAGCTACTAGGAAGAAAAATCAACGCTATCCTAGCTGAAACCAGGACAAGCATGTAGAACATAAGGTTTCAAACATAGGTTTCAGAGGAAGTTTTGCTTTTTCAGAAACACAAATTGAAGCCTCACTTTTTCAAGTCAAGGCATATATCCATTCTCAATGCACCTATTTACTTTTCATTTACACTAATAGGCACTCAGGCAACCAAGAGGAAAAAGCTCCCAAATAGCTTTTGGATGCAGGAGGGAAATTGAGAGCCCCCGGCTCTCCCCCGCAGGGAGCCGCTTCGCCGCGGACCGTTGCGTCCCTCCCTCGCGGAGCCGCGGGCAGGGCTGCTACCCTTCCGAGGGCGTCATGCCTTCCTGGAGGCTGCGTGGCTCCGGCCTTAACGGGCAGCATTTCCTGGAAACGCGCCGGAGAGCGCTAAACAGCCGCCCGAAGCTGTTTAAAACAAAACTTTTGCCGTTAATGCTAACGCAAGTCACAGCAGGAAATTATGGTCGAAATACTTAAAAATGCGAGCCCTCTCCTGGTTCAAAACCACACCGGATGCATGTAGTGAGGGTGAAGGATTTTTTTTTTTTAAATTTAATCCAACACAGCTAGTCAGAGGAGTACCCTGATTTCTCTTGTGGCAGGCTCTTTTAAAGTGCAATTTTTCACTTTTCTTACACATACTGACTAGATTTTTTTTTTCCCCCCGCAATCTTTACTGCAGGCTTATGCCAAATTTTCTGGTGCTCCCCTGACAGTGAATACCATAAATAACTCTTGGAGAGTTCCAAAAGGTACCTTCTTCATTTTTTTTTATTGTTTTAAAGTCACTTTATAAATGTGAGTTCCAATTTCAGCATTATTTCTGAGTTTACTTTAGTTTTGTGTTCATGAGTGTAACCCGTTCCAGCGGAGGCTACCTGCTTTCATGATATATTGATAAATGACGTTACAGGATCAAGTGTGATGAATCTGTGGGAATAAAATAATGGAAGACATAAATAAAGTGACTCAACGGATGCTTTATTAAAATGTGTATGGGTGAAGCAGCGGACAGTCGACAAAGCAGTGGTGCCAAGTACATACTTGTTTCTGTCAGGCAGTCTAAATTGATGGTATAGTGAAAGCAAGTTTTTAAGCTTTTTTCAGTTTGCATATTTATAATGATAGTTAACTAGACTTGCATATGGAAATAGGATTCTTTAATTATACATAATTTAATGGGCTGGTACAGTTGGAAGTAGAATATGAGCCTGAAAGAATATAACTTACACCAGCTGGGATGTTTAGTACTGTGCTGAGTTAGAGAGATTGAATCAGAAAAGGTGACTAACAGCCTAGTTACCAGAGAGGTTGAAGATAAGGTATCAGAGAGGACTTCTTCATATTGGATACTTCTACTCATTACTTATCTGTCTGCTCAGCATTTAAGTTACTGTCTTGGTGTATTCCAGAGAGGTAAAATCACTGCAAGGTTAAAGTACTCTCATTTATACTTACCCACCTCATCAATTTAGGCATTACTGTATCCATGCAAAAGTTGTACCTTTGACTCTTCAGTGTATTGTTTTCTGATAGCAGAAAATACCAAGAATTAGCTGGGTATACTTGTCAAAAGTTCAGTGGCTTTCTTCATAATGAAAGGGTTAAAGCAAAGATAGACAAAGCCACTGCATCAAAATGCCTCCTGAAAAGCCTAGGGGCAAGGAGGATATTTAAATATCTTAGTCATTTAACTAAACAAAAGAAAGGCCTTTGTGATTTAGAGAGTAGTTAGAATGGTTGTAAGATAAGGGGGCTCCGGGATAATCCCATCTCAGACAACTGGGCCTTGGGAGAACAAATACATGGAAGATAGGAAGTCACAAAAGAATGACAACAGCAGCCTTGAGGGACACCGTTTACGTGATCCTAGGACTGAGTTTGCGCAGAAGCAAAGGTCAATCAGCGAACACAGTGAAGAAGACTACAAGCCTTCATCTGAAGACCCCCAAAGACCACCTGAAGACCACCACGGGAGACGACTGCCCATGCGGATCAGACATGTGCATATGTTAATAAGTTCCAGGAAATCTCATGTTTATGTAAATGATTTCACGGAAATCCTGTGAATATGTAGGGTTTTATAGTATATAATCTCTGAAAGTCTACCAGATCGGTGGAGCACTTATGGTGGAGAATCCCCAGTGCTGCCCAGTGCTGCAGTAAAGGATACCTGCTTAATAGTAACTTCGCTGCTATTGAGTTTCATTTCAGGGACTCTCTGAATACTCCGTTTCTCCCTTGGGGGGGATTCAGACTGTGAGGAGAAGCATCCGTGAATTTTTGTATCAACGGGAACAGGGACAGACTGCCCTGAACTTGCTTTCCCTTCACTGCAAGCTGCTGGCACCCGAAATAAGTGCGGTGCAGAAGCAAGCTGATGCAGCCATACTGCATGCAGGCTCCAGCCAGCTGGGGCTCAGCCACCTCCAAACTTGGGTCTGTCTACGCCCAAACATGTGAATGCAGGAGTGCGGGAAACAGCATCAGAGGGGGGAATGGGAAGGAAGAAGTGTGTAGAAATGGGCCTGATGAGCCAGAGAAGCCCAAAGGAGACTGCTTTCATCTGGATGTCCTCATCCAGCAGAGGAAGAATGCGGCAGATGAAATTTGTTATGGAAACAGAGGAATCATGAAAGAAAATCTGTGTAGGTGGGGAGACAAGGGGAAAAAAAAACACAGGTAAAACCACCTGTCTTGAGCAGGTAAGAAATGGAATAGGAAAACAAAAAATCATCGGACCAAAACACGCACCAGCTTGCATCTATGGCTAAATTCTTATCAGAAATAGGCAATGGGCAGCTGCACTTAAAAACTCTTTTTTGGTAGCAAATTTGGGTTTCAACATACTGTAATGCTGTTAAGGGTCACAATATAAACCTGGCTGGGGAAACAAGTCTGAAAGCATGCTCTGCCAGAACATGTAATCATCTAGAATTGAAATACTTTGACACAACTGAACTGTTTTTTACTGATGTTTGTTTTCCTGAAAACCTCTTTCTGATTTTCCTTTTATTATTTAAGTAGGGCATGAATATCTTTGGGATGAAACCACTAGTTTTGAAACAGCTTTAACATAAAAAAAAAACCAACCAACCAACCAAACAAAAAAACACTATTTGGACAGACCAAAACAATTCTCTCCTCCTTCTTCCCTCAATTATCCTTTCAAAGCCTGTGAAATGCAAGGTTTTGCTTCAACAGAACATTTGTGGGTAAAGCTGTACCTGTTTCTCAAAAAAAAAAACCAAAACAAAACAAAAAAACCCAGAATAACTGGGGAAAAAATATACATGGATCAAGGCATAGAAGCACTTCAAGTTGGGTCCTGCTTTGCTTCATTTTGTGTAACTGCATATTGGTCTTTTCTGCCTTTCTGTCCCCATCGCTGAGGCTCTCATATCTTGACTGATGCTGTACCCCATCTTTTTCCTCGATGCACAACCTTGCTCCTCTGAAATCTATTCTACACACTACTATTTAAACTATTTTCCTGGTCAAAACCATCCACTCCCTCCCTACCCCTCCACTGCCTCTTGCTTCTTCCCCAGAGATCAAACACAAATGCCTTAATTTCTTTGCACATTTTTCATAATTTAACCCTTTGGGCCTCTCTCCCTTGGTGTCCCGTGGGCTCAGGAACAGCTCAGGAGATGGGGAAGAAGAGTGAAAAGAAGAGAGAAAAAAACTCCCCCCAAAAGATACTGCCTTTTCTTTGTTCAATTCTTAAGGCTCACCACAAAATACAATGTCCTCAAAATGCTGCCATTTAGATTAGGAACCAAGGTTTTGAAACCATAACCAAATATTCCACAGGTACCGTGTCCTCCCACTTACACATGGCTTCATCTACCTGCCAACTTTGGCAAGGATGTGGAAGTTGTGCTCCCTGGGACAGTGACTCATTTTTCCAGCCATGTTGCAGGGCACAGAGCTGGTCCCCGGCTCTGGGCTGGCACCTGCAGAGTCTGGCACCTCGGGAACTGAAAAACTGTCCTAAATGTGTTTTAATAGACAGAATGCATGACCATGGAGGTGGATAAATACTGCAAAACAAATACAAACATTTTTTTAAAAATCTCTCTTTAAAGTGTCCATAAGAGATGTATATTTGCTGTTGCTTCCTCTCAAAATAATGCCAAAGGACCAAAGGCTACAGTGCTACAATAAATATTTTTAGAACTACTTCACACTTGGGAATTTATGGCCAATTAAACAAAAAAAACATCTCACTGACAAGGGTGTGATTCCTTTCACGTAACATCAGTATGAGTATTTGATCTCTAAACTGGTAAAAGACACACAATTCCCTGCCAAGATTATGGCTCCGTAAAGGACTGCAATAAAATTTTAAGTACAAAATTTAAAAAATTCTAATTAAAATTAATTACAATTCTGTCCCCTCCCAAGAAAGAGAGAGTGAGGTCCTAGAAGCATCATGCAAAGTGTTTGATTACAGCCTGGCTTCAGGAGCTAGGAGTGCTCCATGATCCAGCCAAAAGCTAAGGAATCAATAAGTGGCCAGCATTTTCAAAACACAGTTCATCACTGGGAAGCCAAAACTGGATAAATATTTTGAAGGTGCTATTACAACTGGGCTGAATTAGCTTCAGGAGTCTGAACTTTTAACAGCCCCAAACATAATTATTAAATTAGAGAGCAGATAATAATAAGAAAGCCTACTTTCAGATGGTCCACTTCTCATTCAAAGACATCAAATGCTCTAAATTAAGAGGGTGATTATCTTTCCACTTCATGCTAAAAGCTACTCTCTGTGCCATTTCTTCCCACACTGAGCTTTCAAGACTATGAACTAGAAAAGACATTTGGCAATACTGAAAAGCATGTTGTTGAAGGCTTCTTGAATCACTTTTCTGTTGGATAAAGAGAAAGTATTTTTTGTTAGGGATACAAGCTACATTAAAACCACACTACTGATGGAAAACGACTGTATGAAATTTGGATATGAGCACATAATTTGTCTCCCACACACTTGAGTTTCTTGGGTTGTTCACTTTATTGCCAATCGAAGCATCTAGTAAGTCTAAGTAATTCCTGGCAAGCAATTTCAGCATGCACACGTTGAACAGTTTTTAAGTCGCAGCTCACAGACAAGCATCATGTCTGTACTGGGCACTCTTACAGGGCCATCGGCAACTTCTGGTGACTGGGGGTAAGAAGGTGATATTGGGATAACCCAAGCAAAGCGATATTAAATGATAATTTAATGAAATTAAATGAAAATTAAAATGAAATTAAATTAATTAAATGAAAATTAGGACAGAACGTACAAAGAGGGTATACTGGGCAGAAGGAAAGGTCACTGGCAGCAGAGCACAGAAACCCTGAAACTAGCCCCAGCATAAGCCTGTTGGTTCATCTGTGTTGCAGGCACAGGGTGCTACAACCAGCTTCTGGACTCGGGCTGCTGCAGAGGGAAGTGTTTCACAGAAAGTCAAGCGCAGAAGGTAAGCAGGGCATCAACTCGATCAGCAAGTGGTTAAATGAAGAAACAACCTTAACTGTTGAAGGGGAAATTCAAATTGTAACTGCTCAGCAGTGGTACTTTGTGACTGAGGAATGATCTGGCATGGAGAGCAAGAAGACCCAACTGCAAGAAGGGGTTAAACTGGCTGGAAGCAGGGATGCCAGAGACAAAAAGACTCCCTTCAAGGGAGTGAGGTTTCCCTTGGTGATGAGATAAGAAACAGCCTCAGCATTGTCTTGTAGCCATCCTGGAATGCAAGTGCTCAGGGGCCCAAGCTCAGGGGCCACCTTTGGGCAGCAGAGCTGGGCTGGAGGATGGACCCACAGCTAGGCTGAGGTGCCCCCATGCAACTGCTCAGGAGATTGGTGCTGGTGCAAGTGTATATAAGGAATTTGCTTTGTGACACATCTTTGCAGACTCCTTGTAGAACCGCTTATTGCAGTAGGACTCTGCCCAATGCATTGTTCATTAATATATATTTTTTTTAATATTTAAGCACAAACGTGTGTTTAATTTGCCTCGAGGGGTACCATAAAAATTCCCCAACACTGTGCACTCACTAGCACTCCCTCTTGGGAGGATAACACAAAACAACTAGATGCCCTCAGCAATGGAGGCTGCCTGAACCTTCAGGGCAAGCACATTCACAACCTTGAAGCAGGCCTGATGCCAAGTTTGGTGCAGAAACTAAGTTTCAGTCCCACATTATTTAATTTTTAAAAATTAAGCAATCCAGCCATTGTTCCCTCTACTTAAAAACAGACTTCTTGTAGTTTGTAGAGGGTGAGAGAGAGGATTTGTGCTACTGAGAGCAACTTGGGTTGCTTAAGAAAACAAACCAAAGGCACACTACAACAGATCTAGTGTGTGATCACAAGCAGGCTGGTGAGCATTTAGCTCAGGAAAGTTATATTAAAACTCTGAAAGAAACTTGAATTTTAAAATCTAGTTTTAGCCACAGCTCCTTTCATGCTTTTGAAGCTCTTTTAATTAAAAAGACAATTAGAGATAAACAATATCTGCTGTGGTCAGAGGCCATGTGAACACGATGACTCAAGGCACACTGAAGAAAACCCCTTGTAAAGGATCCACAGCATTGTGCATTGCAGTAGTGTGTCACATAACACCAAGAACACAGAATTAAAATTATAAACACAATACTTGAAGAGTTATTTTCTAATTTGCTGCTTCTGCTACTAAAATAGTTGCCAGAGACGAACTCAACATTAGACTGAATTGATTTGTTCTACTATAACATGTCCCCTAACAGCCTCTACTGACGCTACCAGTGCAACAAACCTGGGATGGGTTTATTGCAGTGGGTTTCTGCACAATGAAAGAGGAGGAAGGCTGCAAGTCCTGTGATCCTTGACTCTTCCTGTTGTGAAACACACTCGACGGATGAGCAATTGACAGGAAGAGGCTGAAAACGGAAAATCATCCCATTTGGGTTTGGAAGTGGGTGGGTAGAGGGAATCAACCGCCTCTTCTGAGAGAGCACCCCTATACATGAAGAGATGTGGAAGGAGCCCCATTTCCTTTTAGGGGCAGTAGTGGGTTAATCTCTCTTACTTACGCGTGTTTTCATTTAATTAGCTACCGTTGTTGACATCATGACACAACAGATGATAGTCACCAGGATGAAATAAAGCGCATACATGAAGCGGGTGCTTGTTGACTGTTTTATCTCGGGGCAGCATTTGCAGCACAAGGAACAAGCAGCAGTACTGCAGCAGCAGGCCAACTGGAAAGCAAGACAAAAACACAAGTCATTCCATCATCATCGCTAGGTTTCTATCGCAAAAGTCAGACAGGGAAGCTGGGAGACTTCCTGTAAAACTCCAGAATTTCTTAAGTCATCTCCTCCCAGCTGATATTTAAGTAGAAGCAGACTGTCTTGTTTATCAAAAGTCACTAGGTTTAAGCACACCAGTTTCTAGTTTTCCCCCACACTAAGGATGAGGAGGAACTGCTCCTGATTTCTTAATCCTGCGCTCTGCTATCTCTATGCAGCTCATGGTCCTGGCACGTTTCACCCAGCAGAATAGGCATTGCAATGATCAAGCTCTATTTCCTGCAATACACTCTTATCCCCTCCATAGTGGAAAAAACAAATCTGCACAAGTAGGGCACAGACTCTAAAACTGTTTACTTTTAACGTACAGACAAAATGATTTTGTTTTTAAGACAAGCTAGAGATGGGTTTTGTTTCACAACAAGCTGTACAGATCCATTTCAATTCACCAGAACCACACTGTCCTTTTTAAGGTGCCCTTTCTGGTGTACACACAGACAAAAACCTTTTTTTTTTTTCCTACGGAACTTTTTATGCTACTAAAGACTTTGAGCAAATTAAAGGGGGGAGGGAAAACTGTTTAAGCCACACTTTGGGACAGTTGTGCTGAACACTTTATAAACAGACAACAACTAAAAAAAAATACCAACCAAACAAAAACCACATTGACAGTTCTATATATCTCAGGCAGTAGAAAAAGAACCTGGAAATATTTTGCTTACTGCAAACAAAGCAAAAGATAGCCGAAGGACCCAAAATACAATGGCACAATCTTGTACTGCCAGAGAAGAAATGCAACTTCACAGTTATTTAGACACACTTTGCAAAGGTGAAAGTGGTGATTCCACTTGCAAGATGGCAAGGAAAAAAACAAAACAAAACAACACAACCCCACACAGCTGCAAGGAAAATAATACCAAATCACACTTTAGCTGATATTTAGCCGATTCTGTCTCCAATATTTAAATGCTATTAGAGACAGAATTCCTTGTGTATTATTTTTAGTTCTTTTCTACCTGCAACTATCTGAGGGTTCACCAAGAAAAAAAAACAAGAAGCATAGCAAAAAGCACATAATTGCCTTATTCAACAGGGAAAAAGGTATTAAACAAATCCTGAAAGGGAGCTAGCTTGGGGCTCATTATTTCCTTGCTGTCAACAGTATCATCAACGTTCAAAGCAGCTGGATTCATCTTCCTTGCCTTCTACTTTAAGAAAAGTCATATATAAAGATATAAATATATGCCTTATTTTTATACATAACGCAGCAGTGTCCTTGGCCAGGCCCTTTCTTGCAACAGGCAGTAGCTTCATATGGCTCCCTTCCTTAACCCAGCAGTCACAAACACAGGAGGAATTTTTGGATGTCAACAGGCGGCCAGGAGCAGGGAACCTCTCTTCCATGTCTCACTGCTGCAGACCCAGAGCAACCTCACCCCTCAGCACTCCCATTTTTGGGGGGCTCCCTGTGGCTAGTGTGCAGTGCAGGGGCAGTGCGCTGCCAGTGCCAGGGGCTTGAGCACACCAAGAACAAGTCCAAGGCTGCTTTTTCCCTGTGTTTCCTCAGCCTTTGGAGGGGATGCGCAAATGTTGAGAGGCCCCCAGAGAAGGGGGTTTCACATGTGTGTTTGCAGATGCGCATATCTGATATAACTCCACAAGAGTCTCACAACCAGACTGATTGATCAAAGAGCCTCAAATAATTTTTAAGAAGCATCTTGAAAAGACTCCCAGCTTATTATTTCCTTGCCTATTTATCTGCTGCAATACCCAAGCTCAGGCTTCCTGCCTTGAGCCCCGCAACAAAGGGTGTATCAAACAGGACCTTGCCTCACTTGACAACAGCTCTTTGGTTTGCAGAACAAATGAAACAGGGACAGTCCAACCTGGATCCCACTCTGCCCTTCTCTCAGTTCGCTGGATCTCACGCCAGAGGAGACAGGGGCCTCAAAGCACACAGCTGCTAAAACTGCTGCTGTTGCAAAACAGAAATTCTCCCCAAAACACACAAAGCTCCAATTGTGGGGAATAAACAGAATAGGCTCATGTTGGCACCAAAGCTGGAAATTAAAAATACCATGTGCATAAGCACATCATGCAAGTATACTTTCAAAATAGAAGACAGTGGTGGCTGAATGGCAATTTTAATTTTTATATGTAGTGAAATTAAGTTAATTTCTACAGCATCAACTACAAATCCAAGAAATAAGGAAGCTATGGCAAGTTAACAATTCAGCAAACAAACGGAGTAATTAACATTTCAAAACAAAAACATACCAGAAAAGTATAATCCATCCACTTCAGAATTATTGAGGGGGGGAATAGATTAAGACTAAAGGTCCTTTCAATCTGTATCAGACAGGTCCAAAGTATCCAGGATGAACTTCAACTGCTGGCCATACTCACCATAAGGTTAAAAACTATACTAAAGAATTAAAAAGGTATGCAGCTTTGGCATTTGTAAGTGGAACAACATTTTCCTAAGCCAGGTGCTAGAGAGCTCTGCCAGTGAAACCTCAGCCACATCCAGCAATGTGTCTGCTTTTCCAGTCCTGGGTCCCTGGAGCTGTTATTTAAAGCAACAAATACTTTAATAGAATATATAAGTCATTTATGCATTGTTCCACATTACTTAGAGAAACTTTAATGACAGTTTATAATAGTTGGTATGTACCCTGTAAATTGGCAATATTTGTGAAAAATACCAGTGTACCCATCTTATTTCAGATGCACTCCTTTAAGCACTCTGAATAGCCATGGAAACCATAGAAAGTTAGTTAGGTTATTCAGCCACAGTTCCAAATTTGGGTGGGTGCTTTTTTTTTTTTGTTTGGTTTTTTAAACTCTGGTTATTACTAACTACATTACAAAGTGGGCCGCAATGAAATATGTGTTATCCAAAAATAAATGAAAACAATCTCTGTCCCAAAGAGTAAGATGCTGGCCACAACCTACTGACCCAAGAGGTTTCAAAGATGTTATCTTTGGTTGAGAGACTTCAAAGCCCACCTCTACGAGTTCCCTGTTAAAAGGTTGCTGTCAATGTGCAGCTAAACTACACAGTCTCTCTGATGCCACACGCTTTACCATGGACATGGCCCATCTCGCCTCACCTCTGCCTCCCTCGACTACAGTGAGGGTCTGCCCAGGGGCTCAGGACCTACTGGTGCTGAAGTGCAAGCTGGTAACAAATTCTTGACACGCTAAATAATCAGGCTGTGATGAAAAGCAATTACTGTTGCAGATCTTTTACAGATTTAGCTTATTGTTAAACAAAAGCTCCTCCGAAGGATGAGTTTTGCAGAACAAAGGCACTTTGCAGTTTTCAGAACAGAGGCAACCCAGACAACCCAAGGTCCATGACCTCTGCCAGCAGGCAGGCCTTGAAAATCCTGGTCTATACCTACAGAGCTCCTTCAAAGTCCTGTGATCTTTCCAAGTCCTGGGTCCCCAAGAGCCCAATGCAAGAGCATCCAAAAGCCAGGCTGCTCTGGCAGGAATTTGTTACACCCACAGCAGGTTCTGGCTTCAAGCCTTCCTCATCCAAAGGCTCCCACAAGTCAGGCAGCAAGCATGAGTGCGTACGGCCATCCTGGCTCCCTCTCTAGTCTTACATCTCCTCACTGGATGAACATCACAGTCTGACAATAATTACAAGCACTACGCAAATATTTATGCTTTCCACAAATACTTGCAATCAGCCTACCCTCTCACACTAACCCACCGCACCACCAGGCCTCCACAAACATAGACTGGCCATCTGCTTTGCTCGGTGCTACTCTTTAGTAGCTCAAGGAGCACACAGTGCCAACTTGCCTGAAATTTGAAAACCTAGTGTACTTGAAAACAGACAGTACAGTGATTTGAACTGTCTGGATGACAGCTGACTTGATTGGTTTCACAATAACAGCTGTGGAAAGCCATGTGGGAAATTTTTCTGTTAAAAAATATTCAAAGCACAGTTTCACAGAAATTTATTCTGGTGGCAAGGTTGGCTTAACAGCCACTGGCTCCCCCCAGCCTTTCTCCTCTGCCAGCCACTCACTCCTGCCCTCGCACCAGCACCTCAGTAGCACTGACAGTTGTTTCTTCTGCTGGGGGTAACCAAATAAAGCAACTTATTGGCTAAAAAAAAGGGAAGAAAAATGACATATCAATCCTTCTCAGCTGCTGATTTACTATGCAATGGCAGAAACAGTTTTACCATTTCAACTGAGATGACAGTACGCAGGCAGAAGAGGAGAGCAGAGATGAATGCCTCGCAGCAGTCCTGACTGCTTTGACCCTTCTCTGAACAGACATTGCAGTGGCATTTTTCTACCACCTCATTTAAGACAAGCACAGTAGGTTCCTGCCAATGCAGAGGAACAATAATTTTTACATCCACACAGTGAGGAGCAGAAGCAAGCAGTAGTACAGCATGGACTATATAACAGCCCTAGTCAGTGCTAACCACTTTTCCAAGTATAGGCTGGCTTGGACATATTTGCACACTCCCATCTTATGCCAGCTTGGGAAGTACCTATGGTTAACAAGAGTTAGACAGGTTAACAAAACAGGGTAAAAGCAGGTTTACCAACTTGTACATGAGCTATCCGCTCCCTGCAATGAATACTCCACCAACATATACTTAACATCTGCCACACACACAAGTCTTGATTTTTGCAAGCTGTGATCCAATCTGATAAATCAGTGGAAGGAGATATGACGTTAATGTTAAGCACACACATAACTACTTACGTACAAGACTGAGAAGTAAAGTGAATGTGTCCTGCCTACTGCTTTTGTAGAGACAGTGACATTTTTAGAAGGTATTTTCCAGAGAAGTTTCCAAAAAAATCTCAGAGGTCGTAGAAAATATTTTGCGTAGCCATTAAAACAAAGTGTATCTCTGTGAGGAGTTTCGGGATCACTGCCCAAAATAGCCTATGGTATTTTAAAAATATACAAACCATAGGGAAGTATTGTTACCACAAACCGGTCCAAAAACTTTCTAACACCAATTTGGCATTTAGAAAGTAGGCATTCTTTATTGCAGCGCTGGATGCACAGGGGATATCTCCACCTAGCGTGCATGCCGTAGGTCACGCCAGCAAGGTATTTATCAAACTTAAAACATACATATTCATTAATTTTCTGAGAAAAGTCATTAATATTACAATTATTTCCCAGAAATCATTAACATATTTCCCCTCCCACCAGAGCATGCGCTGTTTAATTCTGGGGATTCTTTCGGGGGTCCTTGGTGGTCATTATCCTCAAATTCGAGCTGTCCGCTTGTTGACCTCATTGATTCTTTCCACCTAATCATGCTGGTTTGGCTGTTTCCTTTTGTTAAGAACACAGCTGACACTCCCCAATGTTCAGGGAGTTTCTTGTTTTATGTTCAGACTCCCCATTATCTTTGTTCTGAGCTCACTCTTTCATTCAGGCATTCCTTCTTATCTTACAGGCCTCTCCTCTGTCCTTGGTTTCTGCTGGCATGCTGATTAACTTTCTTCCTAGCTCTACTCTGTCCTTGGTAGCTGTCAATTGTTGGTGATTAACTACTTCTAAGCAATCCTTGATGATTAACGTTTTGAAGCAGTCCTTGGTGATTAACTTCTTTTCTGAATCCCACATGTAACAGTATCAAACTTATCAGAACAAAGCACTCTTCCTTTTGGGAGACTTCAGAAGAAATGGTAAAAATCAAAGCAAAGAAGAGCACATTCAAAAAATAAAAAAAAAAATCATACTTAAATGAAACAAAGACTTAACAGTGTTTCATCTCTTCCCTCCTAAATGACTGCCCAGACAGAGCAGCTGGGGAGACCGCATGCCTTCTGGCCTTTCCATGTAGCAAAGTAATGTGCCTTGCTGAAGCTTCTTTTCACAGGGGCCTACAACAGCTTAGTTTTTCATACACTGCTTGATTACTTGACTACCAGCATTATCTGGGCCATAAGGTTTGCAGATAATGCAGTCACTGAACTGTTAACAGCAAAGTCTATCAAAAACACCCAAATGCCTACACTCACAGCTACATGCAGCATCCAAGCATGCCGGAAGAGCAAAGCAGCCAGCCCTGCACAGATAATATCCAGAAGTGAGTACATGCCTGCTCTTGGACTTTTTGTTTCAGGAAAGAGCATCAAGCAAGCAAACCATTTTGTTAGTGCACTGCTTCATGAAAACAAGAGGTGTCTGATGCCAGGTGTCCCAAGTGTTAGGAGCTGGGCTCAGACTATTATTGAAAACCCCTGCTGTTATGCATATGCACATTTTACAAAAAGTTTCTTCAACCAGTCACATGATTACACAGTGGTTTGTCCCTGTAAAATAACTAAATTCACCAAAGAGGCTTTATTTGGTCCTTTGTCTGACTTAGCTGGCTTTTCACTGCTGCTTCTTTAATATTCAGACTGATCACGTGGCTTAAGCCAAGAGCTTTTGTGACCAGCATACCAGTTAATCAACTGACAACCTATTTTTAGGAGCACACCTCTCCCTGAAAACTGTGCAAAATTAAAACTGACTTCAGAGAAAAGTCATGCCAGCACAGACACTGCCTGAACACTGCTTTCCAGTGAGGCTTTCCTGCCCTGAGCTGAGTTTCCAAAGCGAAGGGGTTTGTGCCCTGCACCATGGGGCAGAACTGCCATACAGCACGAAGTAGCTCAAAACCTAGATGAGAAAGCAGTGTCTAGGACAGTGTCCTGGTTTCAGCTGGGATAGAGTTAATTTTCTTCTTGGTAGCTGGTATGGGGCTGTGTTTTGGGTTTAGGATGAGAACAATGTCGAGGATACACTGACGTTTTGTTCTTGCTAAGTAGTTGCTAAGTGGCGCTCACAGTGGTAAAGGACTTTTCAACTGCCCATGCTCTGCCGGGTACACAAGAAGCTGGGGGGGGCGGCACAGCCAGGACAGGTGACCCAGACTGGCCCAAGGGCTATTCCATACCATATGACATCATGCTCAGTATATAAGCTGGGGGAAGAAGAAGGAAAGGGGGACATTGGGTATGATGGTGTTTGTCCTCCCAAGTAACCATTACGCGTGATGGAGCCCTGCTTTCCTGGGGATGGCTGAACACCTGCCTGCCGATGGGAAGTAGTGAATGAATCCCTTGTTTTGTTTTGTTTGCGTGCACGGTTTTTGCTTTGCCTGTTTAACTGTTCTAATTTATTTTACTTCAATTATTAAACTGTTCTTATCTCAACCCACGAGTTTTCTCCCTTTTGCCCTTCTGATTCTCTCCCCCATCCCACTGGGGGGGAGTGAGCGAGCGGCTGCGTGGTGCTTAGTTGCTGGCTGGGGTTAAACCACGACAGCTAGCTACACTAAGAGCTAAAACACTGGCAAGGCACTGCCAGGTGTCGACAGAGCCAAAGTTAAGCAATTGGCTGAACTGAGGATGATTAGCTTCTGTCTCCATGCTCAAATGTTACTAAGTGGTGACTGAGTTTAGCATTAGAAAATAACATCACTGCAAAATGTCTAAATTAAAGACTGCCTAACTGCTCTTATCTTGATGATTTTGGAAAAATCAAGACAATTGTTTAGTCTGACCTGAGCATCGCAGTATATCACATCACCCAGTTTCCCAGTAGTACATCTATTTTCCAATTATTAAACTTAGCATAGACCATCTGGATTTGACAGCAGGATGAGGTGGGCAGTCCATCCTTCTGGTTACTTAACATCTATCATTAAAAACAGCCAAAAAAAAAAAAAAATTTGTCTGCTACAGTTCCCAGGCCCTGGTTCTTGGTGAGACCTCCTTCACTAGCTTAGAGAGCCTTTTAAATACCTGGTCATTTCTCCCTGCTCATCGAAGAAGGAACCCAAACCATTTACCCTCAGTCTCTCATTTGAATGCTTTAAGACATTTCCTCCCAGCAATGTAAGTTGTTTTGTTTTTTTTTTTCCTCGCATCCCCTCAGATTTCCCCAGCCCCTCCTACAAAATCGTGGCCACAGAAACAGCATTATCAACCCAACTGCAAACAGCCCAGCAAGTCACCTTGCTCCTCTCCCCTGCACACAGCCAAAGAGGAGGTGAGACTGCCCTGCAGTACCCCACGCTGCAGGAACAGCCTGCCCTCCATGCACACCTTGTCCATGCAACCAGCCAGCTGGCTGTATTTAAAAAATTTATTTTATTTGCACTGGGGCCATGCCATCTGGGTTACACCACCTTCAATAGTATTCTCTGCTCCACCAGTCCTTCCATCCCCTGTGAGCTTTCAGGAACAATTTTAAATGTACTCTTGGGTCACCGATTGTGGTGGGTTTGGCTGGGACAGAGTTAATTTTCTTCATAGTAGCTAGCATGGGGCTATGTTTTGGATTTCTGCTGAAAACAGTGTTGATAATACAGAGATGTTTTCATTATTGCTGAGCAGTGCTTACACAGAGTCAAGGACTTTTCTGCTTCTCACCCCACTCCACCAGCGAGTAGGCTGGGGGTGCACAAGAAATTGGGAGGGGACACAGCTGGGACAGCTGACCCCAACTGACCAAAGGGATGTTCCATACCATATGACATCATGCTCAGCAATAAAAAGCTGGGGGAAGAAGGAGGAAGGGGGGACATTCGTAGTCATGGCATTTGTCTTCCCAAGTAACCGTTATGTGTGATGGAGCCCTGCTTTCCTGGGGATGGCTGAACACCTGCCTGCCAATGGGAAGTAGCGAATGAATTCCTTGTTTTGCTTTGCTTGCGTGCGGCGGCTTTTGCTTTACCTATTAAACTGTCTTTATCTCAACCCATGAATTTTCTCACTTTTACCCTTCCGATTCTCTCCCCCATCCCACCGGGGGGGAGTGAGTGAACGGCTGTGTGGTGCTTAGTTATCAGCTGGGGTTAAACCATGACACCGATGAAAACACTGAATATCCTGAAGCTTCTTTGCATTGATTCCTTGACAATCTTCATTGAGAGCAACCTCCGCTGGGTGATAACTTCAGCAGTCCTTTCCTATAATTCCATGGAATCATAGAATGGTTTGGGTTGGAAGAAACCTTAAAGATCATCTGGTTCCAACCCCCCTGCCATGGGCAGGGACACCTTCCACTAGACCAGGTTGCTCAAAGCCTCATCCAACCTGGCCTTGAACACTTCCAGGGATGGGGCATCCACAGCTTCTCTGGGCAACCTGTTCCAGTGCCTCACCACCCTCATGGTGAAGAACTTCTTCCTTATATCTAATCTAAATCTACCCTCTTTCAGTTTAAAGCCATTACCCCTTGTCCTATCACTATGTGCCCTTGTAAAAAGTCCATCTCCAGCTTTCTTGTAGGCCCCCTTCAGGTACTAGAAGGCTGCTATAAGGTCTCCCCGGAGCCTTCTCTTCTCCAGGCTGAACAACCCCAACTCTCTCAGCCTGTCCTCATAGGAGAGGTGCTCCAGCCCACTGATCATCTTCGCGGCCCTCCTCTGGACTCGCTCCAACAGGTCCATGTCCTTCTTCTGTTGGGGGGCCCAGAGCTGAGCACAGTACTCCAGGTGAGGTCTCACCAGAGCAGAGCAGAGGGGGAGAATCACCTCCCTCGACCTGCTGGCCACGCTTCTTTTGATGCAGCCCAGGATACGGTTGGCTTTCTGGGCTGCAAGCACACATTGCCGGGTCATGTTGAGTTTCTCATCAACCAACACCCCCAAGTCCTTCTCCTCAGAGCTGCTCTCTATCCATTCTCCGCTCAGCTTGCATCTGTGCTTGGGATTGCCCCAACCCATGTGCAGGACCTTGCACTTGGCCTTGTTGAACTTCATGAGGTTTCACACAGGCCCACCTCTCCAGCCTGTCAGGGTCCCTCTGGATGGCATCCCTACCCTCTAGCGTGTTGACTGCACCACACAGCTTGGTGTCGTTGGCAAACTTGCTGAGGGTGCACTCAATCCCACTGTCCATGTTGCCAACAAAGATGTTAAACAGTACCTGTCCCAATACCGACCCCTGAGGAACGCCACTTGTCACTGGTCTCCACTTGGACATCGAGCCGTTGACCGCAACTCTTTGAGTGCGAGAATCCAGCAAATTCCTTATCCACCAAGTGGTCCATCTGTCGAATCCATGTCTCTCCAATTTAGAGACAAGGATGTCATGTGGGACAGTATCAAATGCTTTGCACAAGTCCAGGTAGATGACGTCAGTTGCTCTTCCCTTATCCACCAATGCTGTAACCCTGTTGTAGAAGGCCACCAAATTTGTCAGGCACCATTTGCCCTTAGTGAAGCCACGTTGGCTGTCACCAATCACCTCCTTATTTTCCATGTGCCTTAGCATAGTTTCCAGGAGGATCTGCTCCATGATCTTGCCAGGCACAGAGGTGAGACTGACTGGCCTGCAGTTCCCCGGGTCTTCCTTTTTTCCCTTTTTAAAAATGGGGGTTATGTTTCCCCTTTTCCAGTCAGTGGGAATTTCATATTATTTTCTCATCTGCAGGTTGTTCCAGCTCATGCTGCAGCCATTTCTCTGCCTTTCACAGCAGAGGAGCTACTAACAGAGCAACTGGAAGATGAAAGACAAGTCAGCAATGGCAAAGTCTGACAATTTGAGGCCATCACTTCATACAGCAATCTGTATTCTGAATTCTCAATCTGAATGTCTGAATTCTCCAGGTTAGCTCTGATGATCAAGACCACGACTCTAGAGACAGAATGGCACACACAGATGCAATGTGATGCATTGCCAGGGACAGACAGAACCAAGAACACACTGCGGGGCAGTAACTGCTTAAATCCATATACCACAGGAGTGAAGAAGCAGTTAAAGGGAAATTTCTGTATGCATTGACTTAAAAGCATGTAGCTGGAACAGCTGCTTCACTTTTGAGTAAACTGACAACTCTGAGCTGTTCCACAAAGATGTTCTGTCTTTAAAAAGTACTTTTGGTACTGAGTCCAAGCAGACTTTAAGGCAGGGAAAAAAAAAAGACATTAACACTGTACAAAGTGACAAAAGCTAATAAATTGGTATAAAACATTAACTATTTCTCACCACATCATATTAAAAAAAAAAAATCTAATTGCTCAAAGCATTGCTAAAGACCTTCCAGTTTAGATCAGTGTCACAACAGCCAACTTCACAATTGGCTGGTTCGAAATGGGACCTGCTCACATCTTCCCATAGCTTACTTTTTGATGAGCATTTTTAAATACAATTTCAATGACTACTCAAGAAGTATCTTGAACAGTATGCCTGAACCACTGTTTTGCCAGTGACTGTAACATAACAAGCCAAGGAAAAAAACATATGAGGTCTCCAGAAAACATTAAGAACTGTTCCTGTTAAAACTCCATGTGAGAGATGACACATCGACACATTTTGGATCAGTCCTACTGGACAGAAAGAGAAGTGCAAAACTTTCCATTTTCGGACTGTGAACATTTATATATTTAAGTATTTGAGCATACACCACCTATAATTGTGGGAAGTTCCAATCACTGAACTGCAAACGTCAGGTCCCAGCATAGTTATCACTAATTAAAGTGATGACAAGATTACTAGGTGTGTCAAGACTCTCTTCAAAATAAACACAGAGCCACCTCCCCACAGCTATGGGTAAACAGTACAGTCCCCACAGCTCTGGCTGGCTCTGTCCCTCAGTGCCTCACGCTGTAGCACATGCTGATGTTGAAGCCTATTTCTTGGGTGACCTGAACAATTCAGTTGTCAGAGCAGTCCATCACATTCTAAAAATCTAGGAGGCCAAGCATTTAACATGTCAAAACATATTAGAGCCCCATATAGTTGAGAAACAAATGGAAGCGCCATTAACTCGGGTATGAGAAGGACCTTGGAAGCAACCTAAGGTCCAAGTGTCTTCACATGGCTAAGTTGAGAACACCATCTAATGTCAGCATGTGTTTGGGATGACAGCAGTCACCGGCTCCAGAAGACACCATCAGCTTATTCTGTAGCCATAGCTAAGGCTTTCATTCAATTGCTCCCGTGAAACAAATATGTCTTGCACCAGCAACCGCGAGTGCATCCATCGTAATGAAAGTCTCAGTAACAGGAAAAACACCCTGGAATACCTACACTTGCAAAAATTAAAATAAAAGCAGCAGTAGGTTTTATATCCTTCTGCAAAAAAGTATCCCCTTGCCCTTAAGGGTGAAGGTCCTGTTCTTATACTGCCTTCACTCCACAGCTGTAGAGCCATGAATATTTAAGCTGTTGCTTTAAACCCACAATGCAACCAACTTGTGGGATGCAAGAGGAAAAGGCTAAAAAAATTAAGCAGCAATGGGAATTTAAGCAGGAATGAGAAAGAGTATCTTCTGCCTCTTATGCAGTGGCAGGGAAAGGATTCCTTTGAATTCAACCTAGCAATGCAAGTGTCAAATGATACAACGCTTACAGGATCTCACTGTCTTTTGGTCGCTTTCCCCTCCCTTTCCAATCACTTTTGAATCTAGCAGCAAATTTTATCCAGCTATGGCAGGCAGATGAGGGCCTCAAAGATATTATGTTCTTACAATTTCCATGAAACCAGGCAAAAGGGTTAGCAGAGAAAAATCAATCCTGAACAAAGAAAAGGCTGCAACATAAGTTCAGTATTTATTAGAAAGGGAATCAACATAAGATACCAACCTCAATACACAAAGCTGTAGAAAAACAGGCTTTGCTAATTCAGTTGTTCAGGCAACCATTTGTTTAAAACAAAAACTCCATGTTTTTTGAAACAGGGAAAAAAAAAGTCCTTCCCTACTCTGTTTTTCCTAACTGTATTTAAGTGGAGTACACTACAATACTCCAAATCAGACCTCGGACAGCTAGTTTCATCTTCAATCATGACTGATAGTGGTGGCAGGGGTGAACAGAGGGGTGTGGAAAGGCAGCTGTGAGAGGGGGCAAGACCCACAACTAAATTTCCCACCTCTTTTTTTTAACTGACCAGCTCAGGTTAAACACAATAAACCAAACCCCTCTCACTCAGGAAGACTATTTGTAGAAGGAGAGATGTTTTTTGGGGAGTACCGCATGGAGTGGAGCTGGGAATGCCGCCAGCGCCATCCCACAGTGCTGCAGACATTGCGCCACGCACACGCCCCGGCAATGCCACGGCATCCTCAGAAGACACAAACCTGGATGAGGATGACAGAGCCACCCTCTTCACCATGTAATGAAAAGAGGAGACTGTGAGGACAGGACTGCAAGTCCCCTTCTCAACCTGCAGATGCAAACAGGCAGTGCCAGAGAGGCAGACAGCCCCAGAGCACATGGGGAGGCTTCCTTCCCTAGCCCCCAAAGTCATGAGCTTTTATAAGTTAGAAGTTATAAGATTGGCCTAGGCCATGATTTTAAATAAAGCTTGCTTGCTTGTTTCTTTTCTAAACCCTCAGAGTTAGAGGTCTGGGTATAAAATGAAAATCTGATACTCTAACTTGTGACACATCTTATTGCATTTACTACATGATATGATTTCCTAAGTGCAGAACAATATTAAAGAAAGCACTCAAGATTTAAGACACACAAAAATAGCTTTATAAGCTTTAATAACTACCAGTTAAAATTGAAAAATCCATCTTCTTGAACAACCCAGCTACAACATACTGCTCCAAAAAAATTAATGTTAACTATCTAAATTATATATATTTAACTCTAGAAAACACATATTCATCGTAATAAAGATTTTCCACAACAGCTGCTTTTCTTAACCATGGTCTCAACTTTATTCTCTTGAGAACAACTATTGAAGAAAAGCCAAATGTAAAATCCTGTTTCCAGTCAATTTAAGCAGATATTTTTATGTAATCAAAATCATTGCAGAGGCCCAAGCCAGACTGTATTCTCACTGAGTTCTGAAAATGTGTCTACTAACAAAACACTAGCAAAGAAGAAACATTTAGCAAGCTTATTACAGCTCAGAAACCTAAAAATTGCATTTCTCTTCAAAATAAGATTGTATGTTGCCCAATAAAAAAAAAACAGCTGCAGAAATTAAAGTTTATAAATGGCCGAGTTCCTTGAGAGCAAGTTCCCAGGGTCTACTTGGCAAGGATATAAGTCACACAGTAATGTTAATTAAGATTATTTTAAATAATTTTTGAGCATAAACTCAGCATAACCAAAGTACACTGAAGTTTGGCAGCTTGCTACTGTATCCTTTAACAACTGGAATCTGGGCCGGTGTGCTGGTTTTGGCTGGGACAGAGTTAATTTTCTTCATAGTAGCTAGCATGGGGCTATGTTTTGGATTTGTGCTGGAAACAGTGTTGATAATACAGAGATGTTTTCATTATTGCTGAGCAGTGCTTACACAGAGTCAAGGACTTTTCTGCTTCTCACCCCACTCCACCAGCGAGTAGGCTGGGGGTGCACAAGAAATTGGGAGGGGACACAGCTGGGACAGCTGACCCCAACTGACCAAAGGGATGTTCCATACCATATGACATCATGCTCAGCAATAAAAAGCTGGGGGAAGAAGGAGGAAGGGGGGACATTCGTAGTCATGGCATTTGTCTTCCCAAGTAACCGTTATGTGTGATGGAGCCCTGCTTTCCTGAGGATGGCTGAACACCTGCCCGCCAATGGGAAGTAGTGAATGAATTCCTTGCTTTGCTTTGCTTGCGTGCGCGGCTTTTGCTTTACCTATTAAGCTGTCTTTATCTCAACCCATGAATTTTCTCACTTTTACCCTTCCGATTCTCTCCCCCATTCCACTGTGAGGAGAGTGAGCGAACGGCTGTGTGGTGCTTAGTTGCTGGCTGGGGTTAAACCACAACAGTCCTTTTTGGTGCCTGATGTGGGGCTCGAAGGGTTTGAAATAAGAACAGGTTTGACTGGAATGTGCTAGATTTAATTTATAGCTGTTATTGCTGTTTAGCTATTAATTGGCGGGCTTCTGTGCTTGCCATGGGGCTTGCTTACCTTACTGTATATTAGAGTCTAGTGCTCATTAGTGGCTGCTTTTTGCTTTTGCTGCTTGCTGTGCTGCTGATCATCTTACTCTGCTGTGCCTAGGAACATTTTGATAACAGCAATGGCCACGTGCCTGGGCTGGCAGATGCCCAGGGCATCGCTGCTGTTTCTGTGCTGCTGTACTGGACAGGCTGGAAATCCAGTGTGAACTCGAGTCGAAGGGACTGTGACCTGTGGATGAGTCCACACGGGAGCAGGACACCCCAAAGAGTCTGTGGCCGTGAATAAGCCCACACCAGAGCAGGTATATCTTGAAGCATCTGTGGCCGTGGTTATGTCTGTGCTGTAGCAGGTATACCTCTGAAGGGATTGTGGCCCAAGGATAAGTCCATGCTGCAGCAGGTACACCTTGAAGCATCAGTGGCTGTGCATGAGCTCATTCTGGAGCACCTCAAAGCGTGTGGCCATGGGTAAGCCCACAACAGAGCAGGTACCCCCCTGGAGGAACTGCAGCCATGGGTAAGGCCATGTTGGAGCAGGTATATCTCTGAAGGCATTGTGGCCCATGGAGAAGGCCATGTGGGAACAGGTGCACCTCAAAGCAACTGTGGCTGTGGATAAGTCTATGCCGCAGCAGGTATACCCCTGGAGAGACTGTGGCTCATAGACAAGGCTCCACTTGGAGCAGGTAAACCCCTAAGGGACCGCAGTCTGTGGATAAGTCCAAGCCAGAACAGGGGCAAGGGGAGGAGTCCATTGCAGTGTTAAACCAAATGGTCTGGTCCAAAGGGGCCAGGGGTGGAGACTGTAATGGAAATACCTTTAAATTGTTGTAACCTGGGATTTGAGTTGCATGTTATGGGAATTACTATAGCAGGAACCCCTTGTTGCTAGCCAGGCTAGGAGCAAGGGGAAGAGTTCATTGCAATGTTAAACCCTATAACCTGGCCCAAAGGGGCCAGGGGTGGAGATTGTAATGGAAATAATACCTTTAAATTATTGTAACCCATGATCTGAGTTGCATGTTATAGGAGTTGCTATAGCAGGAACCACCTGAACCAACGGAGGAGAAGCCTTACAAGAAGCAGTGCAAGTGCAGCAGTGACCCGACCTGAGCTGGCTTTGGTGCCCAATAACTCCACGCAACACACCACCTCTCCTGTCCTGAGCAACCACCATCACAGATGGAGCCCAAAGTCATGCACTAAATGAATTCAATGGACATTTTGTGGCATTTGTGGACATTTTACAGACATTTCACAGGGGTGGTCCATAGACTAAGGGAATGATATCTGTGTATTATATCAAAGGATGGGAAGGAGAGAGGAGAGTGGTGGTTAATGAGGTTGTATTGGATAGTGTAGTACCTGAGCATGACATAAATGGTATGGAATAAGGGGTGGATACTGTCCTGGTTTCAGCTGGGATAGAGTTAATTTTCTTCCTAGTAGCTGGTATAGGGCTATGTTTTGGATTTCTGCTAGAAACAGCATTGATAATACAGAGATGTTTTTGTTATTGCTGAGCAGTGCTTACACAGAGTCAAGGCCTTTGCTTCTCACACCACCCCACCAGCAAGTAGGCTCGGGGTGCACAAGAAGTTGGGAGGGGACACAGCCAGGACAGCTGACCCAGACTGGCCAAAGGGATATTCCATACCATATGATGTCATGCTCAGCATATAAGCTGGAGGAAGAAGAAGGAAGGGGGGGACATTCGGAGTGATGGCATTTGTCTTCTCAAGTAACCATTATGGGTGATGAAGCCCTGCTTTCCTGGAGATGGATGAACACCTGCCTGCCAATGGGAAGTAGTGAATGAATTCCTTGTTTTGCTTTGCTTGCGTGCATGGCTTTTGCTTTACCTATTAAACTGTCTTTATCTCAACCCATGAGTTTTCTCACTTTTACTCTTCTGATTCTCTCCCCCATCCCACTGGGGGGGAGTGAGCAAGCGGCTGTGTGGTGCTTAGTTGCCAGCTGGGGTTAAACCACGACAGCTGGGAAACCTGAACGCATTTATTCCGACAGGCATCATCAACTGGATGTTTAGCCCAGTTTGACCCAAACCCAAAAGTACTGACAACTCATCTATTTCACACCAGAAAAATTTGCTGGCATTATGAACGGAGAAAATGGATAGTCAAGTGATGTTAACTCACAACAAAACTTCTATATCAGATACAGACATCCACATGTGATAACTGCACTTTCACAGCTCACAAGGACAATACCAAAATTCTCAAGTCAGTTCTAGGAAAGCAGATCCACATAAACAGAGAGGCAGATATGATATATACAGGGCAGAAATACTTCATATCAAAACAAACAAACAAACAAACAAAAACCAAGCAACATCCCATGGGATATCAAACCCATTAAACTAATATTTTTTTAGGGAAAAAGGAGGGACCCAACATGTTTTCAGGACTCATTGTATAAAGTTCCATCTTTCCTCAAGCACATCATCTGTTTCTGGAGGCAGGGTTAACTTCATCTTCTGGGAAACGTTTAAGGAGAGGCCAAATTCCTTCTCGATTTTCCAGCTTGATTAACAGTACCCATAAAATGCCTGAGGATGTCAGGTTGAGAGAGAGAAAAGAACTTCTATCCCTCTTTTTTTTCTTGTGGATTAATTATGTTAAACAAACAGCCTCCTCTTCATGAAGGTTGGAATAAATCTAGCCATGAATGCAAAGACCATTTTTCCTTTTAAAAAAAAAGTTATATTGCATGCTATTGAAACACATTTTATGCCATTTATCATCTTAGCCTATAAAAAGGTTATCCACACTAAGGTTGCTGGTATAACTCCAGCAATATGCCATATTTAGCACAGATAAGTCTTACATCAAAAATAGTGCTTGAGCCAGCAGAATACATCTCCCCAGGGTATTGCATAATTTTGGCACTATGACTGCATCCACTTTAGGGCTTTTGCTTCAGCTCCAACATCACTAAGGAGTTCAGTTTATTTCCAGACTCTGAAGTGACACATCAGTGTCAATAAAACACATTACTATCAGATATTACTACACAGGATTGGAACAGTGGCTTTAAGAATGTCTCAAAGTTTGGTCATACTAAAGCCACGCCATTCACCATATGAGTCTCACAACGTTTTCGTCCTCTTGGTATTAAGATACTTCTCCAGGAGCTACACCAGAAAAAGCAAAAATGATGCAAACAGCTATGAACCACTGCAGTAACAGCGCCTACTAACAGCACTTTGTTGTTTCCACACTATGGAGGAGACTGAACCGGACAAAAACTTGTTTCACATGCTGCCAAAACACATGCAAAACAACAGCCAAGGAGACCTCCTTCTTTAAGAGGAATATTAGCAAATGGAGTTACTGCTCTCCCCCACAGCCACCCAGGGCCATTTGGCGAGGTGCAGGGGAACTTGCGGAGGACGGGCGCACAGAGGCACGCTCAGTAATCCTCCCAGTCCACTAAAGATTGAAAGAACCGCAGCTGGGAGACCAAATCGAGCCTGGGATTTCAAACTTCAGGAAAGATGTGAGTTTTTTTTCCAGATGGTTCACACAAAAGCAAGAGAACAATCAGACACTGAGGGTGGGCACAGTGACCAATGAAGAAATATCATTAGAATGAGGACCATAAGGTATTTAAATATGTAAAAGGCTACCGTAAAACAACAGGAATAAGTTCACCTGCTAGTCTATTGCAGACGGGACAAGTAGTAATGGGTTTCTATTGTGGAAGTGGAGATTTGAGAAAACGAAACACAAAAAGTGCCTGGGAGAGATGTGGTCTAACAACAGGCTAAAGAGACAACTGGTAGGAACAGAAGTCCTTCCCTGGAGTGCAATCAAGGAGGAGATCTGGACAGAGCCTCACAACCACCTTTCTCCTCCAATTCCACGGTCATTCATCCATCAGAACTGATTCAATCAAGAAAACCTCGGTAACATGCAGTGCACTGATTCATCATCCCATGGATGCTGAAGGGTGTAGGTCCTGCACAGCCCTGCATCACTACTTGCTCTCATCTTTTACTTCCTCCACTAACACCTACACTTGCTGAATCTTTCCACAAGACAAATTTAAACGAGCTTGTGAAAGGGTCTGAGGAGCACTGGCACCAAGCAGCCAGCAACTAAGAGAGAAATAAGACCATTCCACTTCTTATAGCATGGGGTCTCATCTCCCCACCACCAATCACCAACGGCAATTATCTAACCACCTCTCATAGTTTTAAGTGCATCACGTGATCTTGCTTCTGTTACCCCTTTGGGGTAGTCCTTGTACTATAGGTCTTTGGAAAGGCTTTTCTCAATGTCTGCATCTTCATCTGCATCCCACAGCCCCACTACAGCTCCTCATGCAGACGCTCACAAGCACAGCGACTCTCCACTGCGAATATTACACCTTCGGAAGACAGGCAACGTAAGCACTGTTTTGAACTTAACGATCTGTCCTCCTGAAACGCAAGGGGAATTTATCCAGGATACTTCACAAAAACACCACTATAAAGACTTAAAATGACAAGTTTTATAGACAGGCACCTCCGTTGCAATCGGCTCTCTCTCTGCAAGTGTTACTATTATTTTAATGCGTTAATTGCCCTGGGGAGGCTGGCACCCCGGAGGCCGACCGCGGAGAGCCCCCGGCTCTCCCCTGTCCTGGGCAGGCACCGCCCCGCCCCGTTTGCTCTCAGTCCACCACAGCCCGCGGCAGGACCAGCACCACCCCGACCCCGCGGGGCGCTCCCTCGGGAGCTCGCTCCCCGCGTTTTATGACGGGCAGCAGGAGCGGCGGAGCCCCCCAGGCGGGCCCCCGGCGCTGTTTCCCGGGGGATATCCCCTTCTCTCGCCCAGTGCAGGGGAGGCTTGCCGGGTCCTGAGCCGCCCGCCGCGCACACCTGCCGGCCTCCCCGCCCCGTACCTGGCTGGTGCAGCAGAGCGCAGACATGCCAGCGGCGCGGCCTAGCTGGCTGCCTCCCTCATGTGGGTGCGGGCAGGGAAGCGCGCGGGGGAACCACCACCGCGGGCATAGCGACACCACCTCTGCCCGGCTGCCAGCCGCAACGCCCTCAGCCTGGGCCCGCCGCCCAGCTTCCGCTGCCGTCAGCGTGGGCGGCGGCCGGGGACAGGCGCATTATTTCTTGGCCTCCGGGGGGAACTCTGTGCTGTTTCTGCTCTCCGAATCGCAGCGTGAAGGCCGCCGCGGTGCCAGCTCGCCTGCAGCTGCTGCTGCGGTTGTTCCTGCTCCCTTTGGTGAGGCATGGGCTTCCTCGCCAGCCGGTCTGCCCCTCCGGAGGCCCTTCTTCCCCGAGGTACGCCCGGGAAGTATGCTATGGGGGGGGGGGGGGTGTGTGTGTGTGTCACTCTCTCCCCTATTGATCCATCCAGGCTGAAACGACCTGTTTGAACTCACAGGAGGCTTTTCTGGCAGGTTCACGTCTTCCGAACCTGAAGCCCCAAATCTGCACATGGGAAAAGCATTGTTCCTCCCAGCCCAGCTGATCGGAAATTGCACTTCAGCAAAAGGCTCCGGTGCATTTGTCTTACACAACAGTCAATGCAGCATATTTGAACTGTTGCACGTAACTGAGAAAACCCTCCAAACGAAAGACTAAAAGTCTAGTTTAGAGAGCCGACGTTGCTTTATTCTGTGCTCGATGGTAATTCCACAAATCAAGCACACCATCATACAAAACTACATCATATTTATCAGGTTACATGATTAGTATAAACCCGCCTACATTTACACGTATTGGTTAGTGATTAACATTTCATACACTATTGGTTTACTGTATTTAAATTAGTCTCGCTTGCTATGTAAATTAGCATGCATGCTCCTTTCAGGTGTGTGGGGGGGCAAATCTTTTTGGTCCTGAATTGAGTCAGTGGTTGTGATCTCGCCTCGCCGCATTTACTTTTCACCCAGTTACTGCAGTTTTATCAGACTTCATGGACATGGACCTGTTGGAGCGGGTCCAGAGGAGGGCCACAAAAATGATCAGAGGGATGGAACACCTCTGCTATGAGGAAAGGCTGAGAGCTGGGGTTGTTCAGCCTGGAGAAGAGAAGGCTGCAGGGAGACCTTATTGCAGCCTTTCATTACTTTTAAAGGGGGCCTACAAGAAAGATGGGGATAGTCTTTTTAGCAAGGCCTGCTGTAACAGGACAAGGGGTAATGGCTTTTAATTTAAAGAGGGTAGATTCAGACTAGATATAAGGAAAAAAATTTTCACAATGAGGGTGGTGAAACACTGGAACGGGTTGCCCAGAGAGGTGGTAGATGCCCCATCCTTGGAAACATTCAAGGACAGGCTGGCTGGGGCTCTGAGCAACCTGATTTAGTGGAAGATGTCCCTGCTCATTGCAGGGAGGTTGGACTAGATGACCTTTAAAGGTCCCCTCCAACCCAAAGCATTCTATGATTCTATGATTCATGCTTCTCTGGCCACCTTCCAGTCTTTGGTGCCAAAATGTTCCCTTTTATCGGCTTGTTAGCCCTTCTTCAAGGTTAGTTTTCCACAGTTCGTTACTTATACAAACACTTTCATATCTTTTAGCTCCCTCCCAAATTCCTTTCCCAAGGCACAAGTGGTTAGTAGTTTTGCTAATTGGAAAATTACTGTTTCCACAGGACATCAGAACTTTTTTATTTCGCTTGCCCAAGCAAACAAGTGGCAATTACATTTAGAGCAATTCATGCAGGACTAACCTCCACAGGCTGTCCTACTCTCAAGGAGACTTCTAAGATCACTTGCCTGCTCATACACTCTAAAACACCTGGGTTTTAGTAGCTGGGATTTAATGAATTCACTGAATAAGGCATATAAACATAGGGATCTTAAAAGATCAGGCATCAAATGTAAGTTTAATACTGCAATGCACCAACCTCGGATTCAAACTGCTTTGCCGTGTCCCACAGTCCTTACACTGCTCCCACCTTCATAGAAGTTGCATGCGTTCAAAGGATGGCTTGGGGGCTGTGCTTTCCTAACAGGAGCAGAGATCTTTCCTGGTGTACAGTACTAGGCAGTAGCTGGTGATTTCTCAGCTTCCTATATGATGATAAGATATTGTATTGGGTCTGGCTGAGATGAAGTTAATTTTCCCCATAGCAGCCCTCATAGTGCTGTGCTTTGTATTAATAGCTGGAAGGGTGTTGATAACACACCAGTGCTTTGGCTGCTGCTGAGCGGTGCTCAAACAGCATCAAGGCTGTCTCTTGGGAGGGGACATAGCCAGGACAGCTGACCCAGACTGACCAAAAGGATATTCTATACCATATGACATCTGGTCAGTAATAAAAGCTAGGAGAAAGGGGGGGATGGGGGGGGGCATTCGTTGTTTTTACGGCATTTGTCTTCCGGAGCAACCGCTACACGTGCTGGGGCCCTGCTTCCTGGGGGGTGGCTGGACATCGCTGCTGATGGGAAGTAGAGAATAAAATCTTTTTGTTTTCCTTTTGCTTTTCCGCACGCGGCCATTGCTTCTGCTTTCATTAAACTGTCCTTATCTCGAGCCACAAGCATTTCATTATATTTCCTCTCCCCTGTCCAGCTGAGGATAGAGCGGCTTTGGTAGGCACTTGGCATCCAGCCAGGGTCAACCCACCACAGATATTGAGAGCAGCCCTGTGGAGAAGGACTTGGGGGTATTGGTGGATGAAAAACTGAACATGACCGTATCCTGGGCTGCATCAAAAGAAGTGTGGCCAGCAGGTCGAGGGAGGTGATTCTCCCCCTCTACTCTGCATTCGTGAGACCCCACCTGGAGTACTGTGTCCAGCTTTGGGGCCCCCAGCATAAGAAAGACATGAACCTGCTTGAGTGGGTCCAGAGGAGGGCCACAAAGATGAATGGGGGCTGGAGCACCTCTCCTATGAGGACAGGCTGAGAGAGTTGGGGTTGTTCAGCCTGGAGAAGAGAAGGCTCTGGGGAGACCTTATAGCAGCCTTCCAGTACTTAAAGGGGACCTACAGGAAAGATGGGGAGGGAGTCTTTATCAGGGAGCATAGTGATAGGACGAGGGGTAACAGTTTTAAACTGAAAGAGGGTAGATTTAGATTAGATATTAGGAAGAAATTCTTTACTGTGAGGGTGGAGAGACACTGGAACAGGTTAGAATAGAATAGAACAGAACAGAATAGAATATTTCAGTTGGAAGGGACTGTACTAGGTTTGCGTGGCAAGGTTTTGGTAGCGGGAGGGCTACAGGGGTGGCTTCTGTGAGAAGATGGTAGAAGCTTCCCCTATGTCCGATGGACAGCTGGCTCCAAGACGGACCCACCGCTGGCCAAGGCTGAGCCAATCAGCGATGGTGGTAGTGCCTCTGTGATAACATATTTAAGAAGGGAGGGAAAAAAATCTTTGCATCTGCAGCTGGAAGAGAGGAGTGAGAATATGTGAGAGAAACAACTCTGCAGACACCAAGGTCAGTGAAGAAGGAAGGGGAGGAGGTGCTCCAGGAACTAGAGCAGAGCTTCCCCTGCAGCCCATGCTGAAGACCTGTACTGATTGTACTGATATTGTTTATATAATTTAATCAAAACTTTGTTTTCTTCCTTCCACTTTGTTGCCACAATAAATGTAGCAAAACTCATTGTAAGAGCACACGATACAGAAGGGGAAGGTATGCTCTGTTTTAAACAAAACTGATTTCATTTTCTCACAGAGACCAGGATTACTTGTGGTGGCATGGAGAACAAGGACTGCTAGCTATCGTGTGCTCATCTTGTCTCCCTGGTTCTTGATTGGTGCCAACACTATGTGATCTCTGTAGCCTTTTTATTTTGACAAAGAAGGCTCAGAGCCAGGTTGAGTTGTAACATACAGTTGTTGCTTTGCATTTGTGGTATGCTCTTATCCATGGTGTGGCCTTGATGCTGTCAGCACTCCAGGCAACACTGCCAGTTCTTTGCTTTTACCTGTGTTTGTTCTCTTGACTTGCTGCATATATGTTCGCTTAACTCCTGCTCAGACATTTCTTCTGGTGCACAAACATTTATGCTCCATGTGCTCCGATTTAATGATTCCTTTACAGAGCAGGTTTCACCTGTGACCTTTTAATACTCATTTGCTTCTCAGAGAGAAGGTAGGGATTGTTACAAAAAAGGCTATAGTTTGGTCTGCTTTTCTTGCTGCAAAGAAGATGGAGACTCCCTTTTTACAAGGAGTCACATGGTGAGGACAAGGGATAATGGGTACAAGTTACTCCCAGGGAGATTCCGATTGGACACGAGAGGAAATTTTTTCACAATGAGAACAGTCAATCATTGGAATAATCTCCCCAGGGAAATGGTTGACTCCGCTACGCTGAATACGTTTAAGACTCAGCTGGACATGGTGCTGGGCCATCTCATTAGACTGTGCTCTTGCCTAGAAAGATTGGACCAGATGATCCTTGAGGTCCCTTCCAACCTGGTATTCTATGATTCTTTGCATCCCTCTGTTCCCCCTTGCATTTCATACTCAACTATGTCAACTTTGTTTCTGAGTTAAGGTATCCTCTCCATATGGCTGTAATAAAATCACAGGATAAAACAGGGATAGGTCTGGATTTAGCTTGTCAGGTTGAGATAGAGAAACTTCTCAGCTAAATTGAGTGCTTTGAGCACTTTTGGCAGGCTGTGTTTTGACATACATCTTGCTGATATCCAGTAGTAGAGGTCGGAGAAGAGACATGCATGGCTGCAGTCTCTTTTTGGCTCCAAAATACAGTACTGCCTAGGAAAACATTCTGTTGATTCTTATCTTCCCCAAGACCTGCTAGGAATTAGATTTGTTCCTCCTGTAGCCCACCACCACCAGAAGGAAGGCTCCAGAAGCAGCTCTGTTCTCACTAGCTTGAGAACTCCAATGTGCATTTCTTTAACAAATCTGAATCACTTGGCTAAACTTTGTTCATCTTATAATGCCAATTTCTTATTTTTCAGCTTCCCCAAGTAGAGCTGGAATAAAATCTCAGTTTTGATGCTATTGAACTAGCCTTATATCATCTCTGTGTTCAATTCCAGTCTTTAATTTATTTTTTCTCCTATTTGTGAGCAATTTATTCAGAAAATTTCTATTTATTTCCTTTTAGAAATTCTTATTCTTTCAAATTGTATTGGGTTTGCGTGGCAAGATTTTGGTAGCAGGTGGGCTACAGGGGTGGCTTCTGTGAGAAGATGCCAGAAGCTTCCCCCGTACCTGATAGAGCCAGTTCCAGCTGGCTCCAAGACAGACCCACCGCTGGCCAAGGCTGAGCCAATCAGTGATGGTGGTAACACCTCTGTGAAAACATATTTAAGAAGGGGGGAAAAAACTGCTGCGCAACAGCATCCAGAAGAGAGGAGTGAGAATATGTGAGAGAAACAACTCTGCAGACACCAAGGTCAGTGAAGAAGGAGGGGGAGGAGGTGCTCCAGGTGCCAGAGCAGCCCTGCAGCCTGTGGTGAAGACCATGGTGAGGCAGGCTGTTCCCCTACAGCCCATGGAGGCCCACGGTGGAGCAGATATCCACCTGCAGCCTGTGGAAGACCCCATGCTGGAGCAGGTGGATGTGCCTGAAGGAGGCTAGGACCCTGTTGAGAGCCTGCGCTGGAGCAGGCTCCTGGCAGGACCTGTGAACCCATGGAGAGAGGAGCCCATGCTGGAGCAGGTTTGCTGGCAGGACCTGTGACCCTGTAGGGGACCCACACTGGAGCAGTCTGTTCCTGAAGGACTGCAGCCCATGGAAAGGACCAATGCTGGAGCAGTTTGTGAAGAACTGCAGCCTGTCAGAAGGACTCACGTTGGAGAAGTTTGTGGAGGACTGTCTCCCGTGGGAGGGACCCCACGCTGGAGCAGGGGAAGAGTGTGAGGAGTCCTTACCCTGAAGAGGAAGGAATGGCAGAGACAACGTGTGATGAACTGACCGCAACCCCCATTCCCCGTCCCCCTGTGCCACTCAGGGGGAGGAGGCAGAGAAAATCAGGAGTGAAGTTGAGCCTGGGAAAAAGGGAGGAGTGGGAGGAAGGTGTTTTAAGATTTGTTTTTATTTCTTATTACCCTACTCTGACTTTTGATTGGCAATAAATTAATTTCTCCGAGTCGAGTCTGTTTTGCCCATGACAGTAACTGCTGAGTGATCTCCCTGTCCTTATCTCGTGCCATGAGCCTTTGATCATATTTTTCTCTCCCCTGTACAGTTGAGGAGGGGGACTGATAGAGCGGCTTGGTGGGCACCTGGCATCCAGCCAAGGTTAACCCACCACACAAATAAAATTACTTGGGAGGGTTTCTGGCTCTTCCTTCCAAAGAATCAAATCTGCATGCAGGTCCTGCTTGAGGATTTTCTGAGACTTGCTGTGTGGTCAGTGCAGAGACTATCAGTGTTGTGACCATTTCCTCTAGTGCTGTTGGCTCAAATTGTGCCTACATACTAACAGCATTCATTACTGTGATAAGATCAGAATGGTATGCAGGGAAGGGAGGAGAAGGAGGGGGCATTTCACTCTTAATTAGAGAACATGTGTAGTAGAATGTGGTTTATTGCCTGCTGCAAGAGATTTGTGCCACTTCAGTAGGGACACTGACAGTTACGTTAAGCTGACTTTGACAACAGGTTGTGAACTATGTGCTTTGATTTTGAAAAACCTCCAGTTTGGGCCAGGCTGGTAGGCGGGTACCCTCAAAGCATACTTACACCATCCTTCGTGGATTAGCCATTCGTGAATGAACATATCTTTTTTTTTTAAGAAAAAGTTCACTGACAAAATTAACAGATAATTAACAAATTATTGTAAGCTGCCAATTCTGAAGAAGTCTCTTACTGAGTTGACAAGGGTAAAACTGTCTTTTTTCTTGCTACTTGAAACTTACACATACGTTCAGGAGCTTCCTCTGGTTCTGTGAGAACATCAGCATCCTGAGGAAGTCAACAGTGCAGAAAGACAGTGCCACCATAGTTTTTATCTTTATATATGATGGTAGAAACCGATTTTAATCTATCAATCAGGCTTAATTGCAGGATTTCAAATGCTGATTTACAAGTGGTTCAGTTTTCCCTGCCACTAGAGGCAGTGTCTGACAGAGAAATAAGGCAGATGGTCGGGTGTGGTAACAAATATCTGATCTTAACCTAATACTGAGAATCCTCACTCTGCCAGCTTGAAGCTCCTTGTAAGGATGGAAAACTGGGCTGTCTCTCAGCATGCAGCTTGAGCCTGCTTAACTTCATATTCTTGTAGGACTTCTTTAATGAGACCCCTTATATTGACCCTATCTAATAACTTGGGGCATGCAGGCTTCCTTTCTTCCATCTGTCACTCGTTAACTCCAGTAAGGCTTAGTGCCTCAAGGCAGCATCAGATTCCCTGCTGCTGGCTGGTTACCTGAGTGTCAGAAATGTGTAAATATGCTCAGGAATGCTGCTGTCTCTTTTCTTCTAGCACAATGTTTCCTTATTGTCACCTGAGTTAATTGTCTATGCTAGTTATTTGTAAGGTAAAGGTATTAGCTGTGATTAAGAAACCTGATTTAGGAATGAAAAGCTATACTGCATACACTTGCTGAGAATGACATTTATAATTGGTATTACATGGTGTCGAGGACTGTTATGGAACCAGAATTGTCTCGACATTGCCGTTCTATCGCCATCTTCTGGTTTCGACATCCAGCCCCCGACGAAACCACCACAGGACGCCCGCGCAGAGACCAGGACAGGAAAGGCAGGACCATGAACTGCACGCACGCCTGCACAGAGACCAGGGTGCGAAAGGCGGGGCTATGGACTGCACGCACGCCTGCGCAGAGACCAGGGTGCGAAAGGCGGAGGCCGGGACGCGGAAGGCGGGGCCATGGACTGCACGCACGCCTGCGCAGAGACCAGGGCGCGAAAAGCAGAAGCGCAAACTGCAGGTACGCAGACCCGTTCTGCGCATGTGCATGGCCCTATAAAAGGACTGCGTGCGCCTTTTGAGGCGCTCTCTTTGCTTTCTCTCTCATTCTCTTCTCGTCCTACACCGTGCACCTCCTTGGAAGCTGCTCCTGTGGACACAGAGATTGGATTGACGGGACAACGCCGGACTCGGAGTGGCGGTAGCTAGTTCCTCTACGTGGCTCTTTTCTCACCCGCCTGAGCACTCTATTTCTATTTCTCTGTGTGTCTCCCTCTCCCTCCGTCCCTCTCCCTCCGTCCGTGTCCCTCCCTGTCCCGCGGTCTCTGTCCCGCGGTTTCTGTCTCTCTTTTTTTTTTTTCCCCCCGTCTCCCTACCTGGTCCTCACCCCTTCGTTCGCCAAAACAAAGTCAAAAGGTTGTACGGCATTTGACCTTGTTTGCGTCTTAATCTCGTCTTTGGGATCGTATTGAAACCTCTCCCGACATTGGATCGGGACACGTGGTATTGTGCCAAAAAGGGTCAACAAAGAGCATCTCGAGAGTTCAGTGCAAAGCTGTGTAATGCTACTCTTCTGTACTTTGCTTATAAAAATTAACCTACTCAGAAAAGTTTAGTTGGTACATTTCCTTAATAGACAATGCAGATTTTAATCCACTTTGAATTAACGTTGAAGTGAAAAAAATAACTAATCAACCAGTTTATTAAACTATCATTCTCAAAATAAAAGGGTTTTTTAAAGCAAATGTGCCTGGAAATACTAGCTTTGTGTGGTTTATTTCAAGACCAACAAGTGATTTAAAACATTTCATTTGATCAGAATCTAATCAAATTTGATTACTTAAGTGCATGAATTTTTTTTCCTTTTGATTTTTTTTTTTTTTTTTTAGTGTAAATTATGGAACATTAATAAAGATGATGTAGTGGAAGATACAACCATTTAGTGTTATGACCAACCTGATGTTCTGGAAAGGCCGGTTACATGTCTGGCCCCATGTGCGCTGAAAATCTCTGTTCCTTCCTCATCTCAGATTTATAGTTGCAGGTTGCTCTTTGTTTGCATTTGATCCCTTGCCTTGCTTTAGCAGATCATTCAGTGCTCTCTTTGCTGTTATCGCAGAGCAGAAGCGTCAGCTGTATTGGTGTCTGAACTGTGGTGGGGTCCTCTGGGATCCCTGCAAGCTGGTGTCCTCTGCAGCTAAATAACCATCTGGTTGATAGAATTAATCTTACAACAGTGGTAAATACCCTGTCTCTAACTGAGTATATGCAGATGTTAGAGCACCATTAAAAATAAAGCATGTCTGCTTTTTATAAACTGTACCCTTATGGTAACTCCGGGCTCTTTGGCCCACGGTAGAACACCAAATTATGCAATGCTGATTCATCATATGATCCGCTTTTTCTCCTAAAGCATCAACTTTCTGTTTGCACACACAAGGAAAGAGGAAGGAGTTTTACGCAATACATCCTGCAATCCATACTGATTTCCTTTTTGGTAAGTGTAGCTACGTTATCTACATGTATGTATCTATATGCAGTTTAATAGCTTTTAGTCACACTGAATTCCTAAAGCTAGGGCATTTTAAGACTAGAGATAAAGTTCCAAATAGTTATCTTAAATATTATAGCACACATACACACACAGAGGCAACAAAGTAGACAAGGCAAGGGAGTCTTTCCACGAAGACCCTCATTGCTACAAAGGTGGCTTTGTTTGCAATAGCAAAGATATCCTAGAATCATAGAATGGTTTGGGTTGGAAGGGACCTTAAAGATCATCTGGTTCCAACCCCCCTGCCATAGGCAGGGATACCTTCCACTAGATCAAGTTGCTCAAAGCCCCATCCAGTCTGGCCCTGAACACTTCCAGGGAGGGGGCATCCACAGCTTCTCTGGGCAACCTGTTCCAGTGCCTCACCACCCTCATGGTGAAGAACTTCTTCCTTATATCTAATCTAAATCTACCCTCTTTCAGTTTAAAGCCATTACCCCTTGTCCTATCACTCCCTGGGGCCCAAATTAGGGATGTCACCACAAGACTGAAGAGCCTAGTTCAACCTTCAGACTACTATCCATTCCTGCTCTTTCATGTGGGTACTAATAATGTCACAACAAAAAGTCTAAGGTCAATCAAAAGAGATTTCAGAGCCCTGGGAAGAATGCTAAAAAAATTCGGGAGCACAGGTAGTGTTTTCCTCAATCTTCCCAGTAATGGGGGGAGACTTTGGAAGAAACAGGCGAGCCCAGGATATCAATACCTGGCTCCAGGACTGCTGCCTCCGCCAAAACTTTGGGTTTTTAAACCATGGAAGAGCCTTTGAGGCACAAGGTATGCTGGGGCCTGATGGGATCCACCTGTCCCAATGAGGAAAACATGTCTTTGGGCATAAGCTAGCAGGACTGATTGAGAGAGCTTTAAACTAGAATCCATGGGGGAAGGGGATACCAATAGGATTACAGTAGGTAAGCCAAGGGTTGGCATGGCATTGTCTGAGGGTGGCAATGCTAGTGGGAACATTTACGCTGCTCCTGGGAGCACAGAGGGCTCAGGAGCACATCTGAAATGCTTGTACACCAGCACACGCAGTATGAGAAACAAGCAGGATGAACTGGAAGCATTGATCAGTTCCCAGAGCTATGATATCGTTGGTATTAGCGAGACTTGGTGGAATGACTCCCACGACTGGAGTGCTGGGATGGAGGGCTACAGGCTGTTCAGGAGGGATAGGCAGGGCAGGTGAGGTGGAGGAGTTGCACTGTACGTAAGGGAGAGGTTTGATTGTACAGCCCTTACAGTTAGTGATAATGTGGTTGAGTGCCTCTGGGTGAGGATTAAGGGGATGGAAAACAAAGGAGATGTTGTAGTGGGTGTCTACTACCAATCGCTCAGCCAGGATGAGTTATTCTATAAGCAATTAGGAAAAATCTCTGGATCGGTAGCCCTTGTCCTTATGGGTGATTTCAACTTCCCAGACATCACCTGGGAATACCATACTGCTGTGATGAGCAAGCCTGGGAAATTCTTGAAGTTTGTGGAAGATAACTTCTTGTCACAGGTACTCAGGGAGCCAACTAGGAAAGATGCCCTCCTAGACTTGCTGTTTGTGAATAGAGAAGGACTTGTGGGAGATGTGATGGTAGGTGGCTGTCTTGGCCACAGTGACCATGAAATGGTTGAGTTTAAAATTTTCAGTGTAATGAGAAAAAAGGTCAGCAGAGTTGCTACCCTGGACTTCAGGAGAGCAAACTTTAAGCTATTCAGGGAGCTATTTAGCAGAGTACCCTGGGAATCTGCTTTTGAGGGCTTAGGAGTCCACGAGTGCTGGTTTGTTTTTAAGAACCACCTTTTAGAAGCACAGAAGCAGGCAATCCCATTGTGTCGAAAGTCAATCAAGCGGGGCAGAAGACCAGCTTGGCTGAACAGGGAACTCCTCGTGGAGCTCAAGAGGAAAAAGAAATTGCATGATCTCTGGAAGCGAGGTTAGGCTTCGCAGGAAGATTACAGAGCTGTGGTTTGTATATGCAGGGATGTCCTGGTTTCAGCTGGGATAGAGTTAATTTTCTTCCTAGTAGCTGGTATAGTGCTGTGGTTTGGATTTAGGATGAGAATAATGTTGGTAACACACTGATGTTTTAGTTGTTGCTAAGTAGTGCTTACACTGGTCAAGGACTTTTCAGCTTCCCATGCTCTGCCAGGTGCACAAGAAGCTGGGAGGGGGCACAGCCAGGACAGCTGCCCCAGACTGGCCAAAGGGCTATTCCATACCATATGACGTCATGCTCAGTATATAAGCTGGGGGGAGTTGGCTGGGGAGCAGTGACTGCTGTTCAGGGACTGGCTGGGCATCGGTTGGTGGGTGGTGAGCGGTTGCATCGCTTGTTTTTCCTGGGTTTTGTTCCTCTCTCTCTCTCTCTCTCTCTTGTTGTTTTCCTTTTTATTACAATTTATTATTATTATTATCTATTTTATTTCAATTATTAAAATGTTCTTATCTCAACCCATGAGTTTTCTTACTTTTGCTCTTCAGATTCTCTCCTCCATCCCACTGGGGAGGGGAAGGTGAGCGAGCGGCTGTGTGGTGCTTGGTTGCCAACTGCGGTTAAACCATGACAAGGGAGAAGACACGAAAGGCCAAAGCTCAACTAGAGTTGAAACTGGCCAGTGTTGTGTCAGACAACAAGAAGGGCTTTTTTAAGTACATTAGTAGCAAGAGGAGGTCTAAAGAAAACATTGGACTGATACTTGTTGAAGATGGTCACCTGACTAATAGGGATGAAGAAAAAGCAGAGGCATTCAATGCTTTTTTTGCTTCAGTCTTTAATACTACTGATAGACCTTGGGCTGCCCGGTCCCCTGAGTCGGAGGACCACAGTGACTTTCCATTTGTGGACACTGAAATTGTAAGGGACCAGCTGTACCAGCTGAATGTTCACAAGTCCATGGGGCCTCATCCCAGAGTACTGAAGGAGCTAGCGCATGTTATGGCTGGACCCCTCTTGATCATCTACCAAAGGTCTTGGGAGTCTGGGGAGGTCCTTGCTGACTGGAAGCTAGCCAATGTTATTCCCATCTACTAAAAGGGCGTGAGGGAAGACCCAGGGTTAGTCTAACCTCAGTTCCTGGAAAAAATATGGAGCAGATCATACTGGGTACTACTGAAAGGCATTTAAAGAACAATGCAATCATCAGGCACAGTCAACATGGGTTCACAAAGGGAAAGTCCTGTTTAACTAATTTGATATCCTTCTATGACAAGGTCACCCACCTAGTGGGTGAAGGGAAGGTGGTGGATGTAGTTTTTCTGGATTTTAGTAAGGCTTTTGATACTGTCCCTCACAGAATCCTTCTGGACAAGTTGTCCAACTGTGGGATGAGCAGGTACACAGTGCGCTGGGTGAAGAACTGACTCAAGGGCAGAGCTCAAAGGGTTGTAGTGAATGGGGCTGCATCTGGCTGGGGGCTGGTCACCAGCGGTGTTCCTCAGGGTTCAATTCTGGGGCCAGTTCTGTTTAATATTTTCATCAACAATCTGGATGCAGGAGTTGAATGCACCATTAGCAAGTTTGCTGATGATACTAAACTGGGAGGTGCTGTTGACTCTCTTGAGGGACGAGAGGCCTTGCAGAGGGATCAAGATAGATTGGAGCATTGAGCAATGATTAATGGGATGAAATTTAACAAGTTGAAATGCCGGATCCTGCACCTGGGACAGAGTAATGCCAGGCACAAGTATAAATTGGGAGAGGAGTGACTGGAGAACAGCCCTGCCGAAAGGGACCTGGGGTGCTGGTTGACAGCAGGCTCAATATGAGTCAGCAGTGTGCCCTGGCAGCCAAGAGGGCAAACCGCATCCTGGGGGGCATCAAACACAGTATAACCAGCTGGTTGAGAGAGGCAATTATCCCGCTGTATTCAGTGTTGGTGTGGCCTCACCTTGAGTACTGTGTGCAGTTCTGGGCCCCACAATTTAAGAAGGATGTGAAGGTCCTTGAATGTGTCCAGAAGAGGGCAACAAAGCTGGTGAAAGGGCTGGAAGGAATCATAGAATAGTTTAGGTTGGAAAAGACCTTTAAGATCATCAAGTCCAACTGTTAACCTAACACTGCCAAGTCAACCACTAAACCATGTCCCTAAGTGCCACACCTACATATCTTTTAAATACCTCCAGGGATGGGGAATCAACCACTTCCCTGGGCAGCCTGTTCCAATGCCTGACTACCCTTTCGGTGAAGAAGTTTTTCCTAATATCTAACCTAAACTTCCCCTGGCGCAGCTTGAGGCCGTTTCCTCTCATCCTATCACTCGTTACTAGGGAGAAGAGACCGACCCCCACCTCCCTACAACCTCCTTTCAGGTAGTTGTAGAGAGCAATAAGGTCTCCCCTCAGCCTCCTCTTCTCCAGACTAAACAATCCCAGCTCCCTCAGCTGCTCCTTATAAGACGTGCTCTAGACCCTTCACCAACTTCGTTGCCCTTCTCTGGACACGCTCCAGCACCTCGATGTCCTTCTTGTAGTGAGGGGCCCAAAACTGAACACAGTACTCGAGGTGCAGCCTCACCAGTGCTGAGTACAGGGGGACAATCACTTCCCTGGTCCTGCTGGCCACACTATTTCTGATACAAGCTAGGATGCCATTGGCCTTCTTGGCCACCTGAGCACACTGCTGGCTCATATTCAGCCAGCTGTCAACCAACACCCCCAGGTCCTTTTCCACCAGGCAGCTTTCCAGCCACTCTTGCCCAAGCCTGTAGCGTTGCATGGGGTTGTTGTGACCCAAGTGCAGGACCCTCCAGCAGATCAACACTTCCACCCAACTTGGTGTCATCTGCAAACTTGCTTACTGAGGGTGCACTCAATCCCCTCATCAAGATCATTGATAAAGATATTGAATAGAAGCGGCCCCAATACTGAGCCCTGGGGAACACCACTTGTGACCGGCCGCCAACTGGATTTAACTCCATTCACCACCATTCTTTGGGCCCAGCCATCCAGCCAGTTTTTTACCCAGCAAAGAGTATGCCCATCCAAACCATGAGCAGCCATTTTCTCCAGGAGAATGCTGTGGGAAACCATGTCAAAGGCTTTACTAAAGTCCAGGTAGACAACATCCACAGCCTTTCCCTCATCCACTAAGCGGGTCACCTTGTCATAGAAGGAGATCAGGTTAGTCAAGCAGGACCTGCCTTTCGTAAACCCATGCTGACTGGGCCTGATCACCTGATTGTCCTGCGCATGCCATGTGATGGCACTCAGGATGATCTGCTCCATAACCTTCCCCAGCACTGAGGTCAGGCTGACAGGCCTGTAGTTCCCCAGATCCTCCTTCCGGCCCTTCTTGTAGATTGGCTAACCTCCAGTCAACTGGGACCTCCCCAGTTAGCCAGGACTGCTGATAGATGATTGAAAGTGGCTTGGTGAGCACTTCCGCCAGCTCCCTCAGTACCCTTGGGTGGATCCCATCTGGCCCCATAGACTTGTGTGTGTCCACGTGGCGTAGCAGGTCACTAACCATTTCCCTTTGGATTATGGGGGCTTCATTCTGCTCCCCGTCCCTGTCTTCCAGCTCAGGGGGCTGGGTACCCCAAGAACAACTGGTCTGACTCTTAAAGACTGAGGCAAAGAAAGCATTAAGTACCTCAGCCTTTTCCTTATCCTTTGTCAAATTGTGTATTCCTCTCCATGGAGTCACATATAACCACAAACTAACTACAGTTTCAGCTGAGTTGATTAACAAGCAACAGAACTGCAGATGTGCAAAGGAAAAAGTATTTAACAGGCAGGTTTGCGTGTTATAAACCAAAATTTTATTTAAAATTTACGTTCAAGAAATGACACAAGTTAAAGACAGAATTCCTTTCAGCTTTCAAAAATCTCAGTACCAACAGACCTAAGGACAGAGATTAGTTGTGTACAAAATGAACCTTGACAACAGTTGTTTAAAGCAGCTATTCCACTACCTAAGAACAATCAAGTTAAATGCAATGATCTGATACACACTGCATTTGAAACTACTGTATAATTTTTGCCTTTTGAATAAAGATATTAAAAAAAAACAACTTTGCCTGAATAGTTTTGGCATTACAGCAGACAAAAGGAAATCTCTTGTGTATTCTGCACTCCTGCTTTTTAAAGCAGTACATACCTTAAATAAGCATGCCATAAATAACATTAAAAACTTGAGCCAATTAAAATATTTATTGTCTCATAATAGGTAATATGACTAGCTACAAAAAAACTCTAGGTCCCATGATTAACAGAAAGTAAAACAGTTGTCTTGGTCTGAAAGCTAGGCTTACAGGCAGATACATATTATTTCCATGTGTTTCAAAAGAACATCATACCAGAGAACAACCCCCATGGATGCAATATCCTAGCAGTTCTTACAGAGACTTTGCTATGAAAATGCTTTCTTGTGTTTTCTATTAGGAGGCTCTTGTCACTACAGCCATATCACATGAGCTAGATGCCAAACTCTGAACATCTTGATGTGCCATGACATATTTCAAGAGGCAATGCAAAACAGCTACACAATCAATATCTAAGAAACAAAAAAGAGTACGTCTTACCTTGTTACTACCTGGTGTGTATAAAAACTATTTGGGCTTCAAAAAGATTTTGCCAAGCCAAAGTCAGCCAATTTTAAAACCCCATTTTCTTCTAACAACAAATTATTTGGCTTAAGATCCTGTCAGTATAGAAAGCAAAAAAATTAATTTTGTCAGTGTTGATAAAACCAGACATATAATGAACCTCTCAGCAGGTATTTAATAACAGTATTCTAAAATGCAGAATTTTGACTCTATCATCAGAAGTCTACACTGTGAGGAAAAACCCCCAAAATGAGGAAATCAAGTATTTCATCATATATGAAAACCATATGTCCTGGTTTCGGCTGGGATAGAGTTAATTTTCTTCTTAGTAGCTGGTATAGTGCTGTGTTTTGAATTTAGGATGAGAATAATGTTGATAACACACTGATGTTTTGGTTCTTGCTGAGCAGAGTTTACACCAGTCAAGGACTTTTTAGCTTCCCATGCTCTGCCAGGTGCACAAGAAGCTGGGAGGGGGCACAGCCAGGACAGCTGACCCACACTGGCCAAAGGGCTATTCCATACCATATGATGTCATGCTCAGTATATAAGCTGGGGGAAGAAGAAGGAAGGGGGGACATTCGGAGTGATGGCGTTTGTCTTCCCAAGTAACTGTTACGCGTGATGGAGCCCTGCTTTCCTGAGGATGGCTGAACACCTGCCTGCTGATGGGAAGTAGTGAATGAATTCCTTGCTTTGCTTTGCTTGTGCGCGCAGCTTTTGCTTTACCTGTTAAACTGTCTTTATCTCAACCCACGAGTTTTCTCACTTTTACTCTTCTGATTCTCTCCCCTATCCCACCAGGGAGGGGGGAGTGAGCGAGCGGCTGTGTGGTGCTTAGTTGCCGGCTGGGGTTAAACCACGACACCCACCCCAGTTTTTATTGCTAAGCATGGCATTATATAGCATGCAATATCCCTCTGGCCAATTCGGGTCAACTGTCCCAGCTGTGTCCCCTCCCAACTTAGAATCATAGAATAGAATCATAGAATAGTTTAGGTTGGAAAAGACCTTTAAGATCATCAAGTCCAACTGTTAACCTAACACTGCCAAGTCCGACACTAAACCATGTCCCTAAGTGCCACACCTACATATCTTTTAAATACCTCCAGGGATGGGGACTCAACAACTTCCCTGGGCAGCCTGTTCCAATGCTTGACAACCCTTTCGGTGAAGCAATTTTTCCTAATATCCAATCTAAACCTCCCCTGGCACAACTTGAGGCCGTTTCCTCTCATCCTATCACTTGGTACTTGTCAGAAGAGATTGACACCCACCTCACTACAACCTCCTTTCAGGTAGTTGTAGAGAGTGATAAGGTCTCCCCTCAGCCTCCTTTTCTCCATACTAAACAACCCCAATTCCCTTAACCGCTCCATATGGCACCATACGGGCTGCTGTGAAGAAAGTTAAATCCATCCCAGCCAGACCCAGTTCACAGTGCTCATCAGAGTTATGTAACTTGAGATACTTTTATATAAATGTCTAAATAACAACTACATCAGTAATTCTTAACATTTCTTGTATTGCTATTGTCTCTCCATAACAGCTAGCATGAAAGCTTATGGACTAAAAACCTGCGAACATCAAAACCACCTTCATTAGACTTTAGACTCAAATTCTATCAAATGTGACTTTTGTTACAGCATAAAGGCTGTCAATTTAGTACATGCTTACCCTGTGTAGAATCCAGTGCTGATGTAAATATTCTAATCCTTGAAGTGTCATCAGCATATATGCCTTGATGCGAGACTGTGTCAACACAATACAAGTATCTTTTAAAATAACCTGTAAAGTGTTAGACTGATAGCAAAGCTTACCATGCAAGATTAACTTCAGTTCTTTCAGCTCAAAAGTTATTTCATTCTTTTAAGACAAAGTTTGAATTGGCAGCCACATATTCTCTACCATTCTCATCCTTTCTCCAGAAAAATGCATCTATTCTGGAGATCAGAAATTGAAATGGGGAGTCCAGATAGCCTACATGAGCTTTGCATAACCAGCAAATGAGAAAATGGGTGGGAAACACAAGTTTATAATTTTATCTCAGTTCCAGGTTGATACCCAATCTTACAAGACAAAGCTGTACACATAAAAGTGATGTGTCAGTAACCTTGAAGAAATTATGTTCCCACTTATTCCTTCTTCCTCCATGCAACCTAAGCATCTAATCTTTGTAAATGCAATGGTTTCCTCTTCTATTTTCAAGACAATCAGGAGGTATAGCCACTTCACTATATTTTAACAAGTCTACTTAATTTTCAACATTCTCTGATTTTTAACATTAAAATTCTATATAAGCATCCTGTTTGAAAATATTTTCTACACTACTCCCCAAAACTTGCTTAATATTATTTTCCAGTTCAATAATAGCCTTTCCCAAGCTTTAAGTTGCTTAAGATTTACAAAGTAGCTATCTACAACTACACAAAATTTCATGTATGCAGCACATGCCTAATCACAACAGGCTGCAGTCCCAAATAGTGGCCTGAGTGATACCACAATGCAGTTAAATGCTCTGCATACCATAGCATTATGTAGTACAAGAGTACAAGATTTTGTTCCTCTTTGTACACTGTATCTTCTTTAGGTCTAAATGTTGCTTAGTTACTAGGTAAACAGAATGAATCCTCTAGAAAGTCTACTCATTCTATTAGCAAAAACCTGATCTAACCTTTTCAGTCTTGCATTCCTCTGGGTTTCAGCAAACTTGTTAATGTTTTCTTTTAATATTTTAAATGCTAGCCCCAGTGCTTAACAACATATGTATAATGAGTTAGCTTAACAGCTACATTAGTTTCAGTCCAGAGTAGGGATAATGTGTGCATATACAGATCTGACATGAATTGCCATCTAGGACAGTCTTCCAAAATGAAGAATCTTGCCTCAAAATATCTGATACAAACACTTCCGCAAAGACAAACTAACTTAAGGTCTTGGAGAATGAAACATCTGTAAGATGCAGATTTGCAAGCACCTAGCATTGTTACATTTAAAAGAATGGTTCAGGTGTGCGTGATTTTAGTACCAGCTCATCACTTGGTATACTTTAATATCGCACTTACTTGAACGTTTGATGCTATTATGCTTAGCAATTGCACTCCAAGATGCTGATCTATGACTGAGGTTCTACGCTCTGACTGAAGTCCCAGAAAAATAACATAGTAAACATAATATGTTTCTTGAAGATCATGCTGACATCAAGTATTTAAAAGTAAAGGCATTATCAGCTGAGAACTCACAAAAATTATCAAACTATTCAAACTTTTTTTAAGGCATGATCAATTTACATAATTAAAGTCACCTTTCTAACATGGGCACATGTAAACCTGTTAAAGTAGTATTTTCAAAAACCATTTAAAGATACCGAAATAACAGATGTCTTAAAAAAATATCTTACCTCTAGATCTGTTTCCATAAAATCAAACACTAAACTAATATTGGACTTGTGTCCAAATGCATCTAGAAGCTGGAAAACAAAATACATTATGATGAAGCATACTCTCATATTTCCAGTTTTCTAAAATTCTGCACCATTTTAGTCTGCATGTGGATCTTCAGCTTGTGAGGGAGGAGGACAGGCACAGGGCTACCTATTGAGAAGACCTGATAATTAGAGGACAGTATGGGACTCTGACATTTCAGTTCTGTTTTGACTCCGATTTTCTTTTATGTAAACCTTGAGAAATTTTATTGTTTCAGTTTTTCGACTTGCAATACAAAAAATTCTTACTCAGTTTAGCTTCTTAACTCAGTCTCCCCCAAAATCCCCATTTAGTATGGTAATAACATTTTACTCAATTGCAAACTCCCTCCTTCCTGGAGTCAGAAATTTTAAGAACAGTGTTAACTTTACCATGTTAGCTACAACAGATATTCTAATGCACACCTTGTCCTCTCCCTAAGTTTAGCTGTTCTACAATGCTCCTACCCTCTTCTTGAAACCAGACTAAGTTTTCCCATGGATTCAGCTTTGTGTATCTGTTTTCTGCAAGTATGCAGTATTTAGAAATTTTAAGTGTTAGGCTTATCAGCTTCCTTTAAAAAATATTCTTAGGCATGTATTAATCTTTGTAGCAAGCTTTCTAGGATAAATAAAACTCTCTGTAGAATATCCAGAATAACCCTTTCTTAGGATGAAGCAGTATAACAATAGAATCAGTTTTTAATTTGAGATAACACAAGCCTGATGCTGAGTAAGAACAACAGATCATCTACCCTCAAGATCAGGAAGGTATGCCCTCCATGGTGTGGCTCATTCCTTATAGTCTCAGTATGATGACCATGTGAATTACCCAATTGCAAGATAGTTGTTTGCATAGTTCATAACAGCAGTAACTGTGTTCATGCTCTCCCTCTGCAGAAACCATGGTAACAGGAGATACTATGCATGTGAGCATACAGGCTTGGCTACTTTTTGTAATTTGTGCCCCTTACACTTCCAACATCCACAACTGTTTTATCAGGACTGCTAAGAGGGATATATCCTTGTCTATTGCCTTTAGTACCTGCTTATGGACCTGCTGATGATGAATTTTTTTTAATTCCTTTTTGAACTGCTGATGCTACCTGCTTCTACAATGCCCATGGCAACAAATTTGAGAAATTCACTACATGCTGTGTAAAGTAGTACAGATTTTTTCCCCCCTCCCAAAATATGTTTTAAAAACATCTCCTATTTCTAGTGCTGTGGCATTTTGCAAATATCAGTTCTGCATTCACTTTACCTACCACCTCAGTTTTGTAGACCTCCCCATGCCCAGCCTCCTCTCCAGAGTGAGGAATCCCAGACTTTCATAAAGAAGATGCTCCATCCCTTTACCATTTTAGTTGTCCTTCTCTGCACATTCTCTAATTATAACTAAAGCAACCACTTTGAAAGTAAGTTCACAATCCAGAAGATGATAATAATATTTCCACTCTGAAAAGTTAAATAAAATATCTGGAAAACTCATATTTGGTCTAATATTTATGACAGAGCTTCAAATTATTGGCATTAGCTAATTTTAAAATATCTTTAGCTCAAGCTAGGTATCTGTAGCTGGAAGTCAACTTAAACCCAACTGAAAAGATATAGGTTTTACTCCTGCCAACAGAGGTTTTAGATATCAGCACTAAAACCTAGTAAGCCACATGAATTCCACTTTACCATTGCTTAAGAAAGCCTGCTTTTGGCTGTCACCAATTCCACGTGAAGCAAATAATCAGGTAAATTCAGAACTGTACTCATTTGCAAGTCTATCAGCAAGATGCAAAATCAGGTAATCTAAATTTCCACAATTCTCCCCACCATTAATATCCACATAGCCCCAGGCTAAAAAGTAAGAGGATTTAAAAAGAAATTACTTTGTTATTGAAATAGGCGTTCTGCCATGACAATTATTTTACTGCCCATTTTGGGCTGGAAAAAATAGCTCAAATAAAAATTTAGTAGCATCTCCATGATCCAACTAATTCTAAATTTCCATTTGAAACTGTACCAACAGTATTTGAGGACTGATTCTAGAAGTAGCATTCATTTTACTTACACCAATAATATTCAGATGGCTTAGCTCCTGTAACAATTTTATCTTCCTGAGGGCTGTTCTGTTGATTCCTACACTGAAGAAAAAATAAAAGATGAGACATAGAACAAAATTTCAGACTTTGGATTAAGCTCCAAAGAAACCTCTCATTCTGTTACTCACTAATGATTTACTACTACAAACTACTTCCTCACCACTCAACAATTTGTTAAATAACAAGTACATTGCCACAGATAAGTAGACTGCTGCAGAATAAAAGTGGACATATACTCTTTTCCACAGCAAATAAATTCTATACCACATGTATTGGGTTTGCGTGGCAAGGTTTTGGTAGCAGGGGGGGCTACAGGGGTGGCTTCTGTGAGAAGCTGCTAGAAGCTTTCCCCCGTGTCTGATAGAGCCAGTGCCAGCCGGCTCCAAGACAGACCTGCCGCTGGCCAAGACCGAGCCAATCAGCGACGGTGGTAGCGCCTCTAGGATAACATATTTAAGAAGGGGGGAAAAAAACTGGCAGAACAACGGCAGTGGAGAGAGAAGTGAGAATGTGAGAGAAAGAACTCTGCAGACAGCAAGGTCAGTGAAGAAGGAGGGGGAGGAGGTGCTCCAGGTGCCAGAGCAGAGATTCCCCTGCAGCCCCTGGAGAAGACCATGGTGAAGTAGGTTGTCCCTCTGCAGCCCATGGAGGCCCACGGTGGAGCAGATATCCACCTGCAGCCTGTGGAGGACCCCACGCTGGAGCAGGTGGATGCGCCCGAAGGAGGCTGGGACCCTGTTGAGAGCCTGCGCTGGAGCAGGCTCCTGGCAGGACCTGTGGACCCATGGAGAGAGGAGCCCACACTGGAGCAGGTTTGCTGGCAGGACCTGTGACCCCATGGAGGAAGCTATGCTGGAGCAGTCTGTTCCTGAAGGACCGTGCCCTGTGGAAAGGACCCACGCTGGAGCAGTTTGTGAAGAACTGCAGCCTGTCAGAAGGACTCACATTGGAGAAGTTCGTGGAGGACTGTCTCCCGTGGGTGGGATCCCACGCTGGAGCAGGGGAAGAGTGTGAGGAGGAAGGAGTAGCAGAGACAGTTTGTGATGAACTGACTGCAACCCCCCATTCCCCATCCCCCTGTGCCACTCGGGGGGAGGAGGCAGAGAAAATCGGGAGTGAAGTTGAGCCTGGGAAAAAGGGAGGGGTGGGGGGAAGGTGTTTTAAGATTTGGTTTTATTTCTCATTACCTTACTTTGATTTGATTGGTAATAAATTAAGTTAATTTCCCCAAGTCGAGTCTGTTTTGCCGATGATGGTAATTGCTGAGTGATCTCCCTGTCCCTATCTCAACCCACGAGCCCTTCATTATATTTTCTCTCCCCTGCCCAGCTGAGGCGGGGGAGTGATAGAGTGGTTTGGTGGTCACCTGGCATCCAGCCAGGGTCAACCCACCACACCACAGTAATTAGATTTAGATTATGAAGCAACATGCTCCCCCTCCTTTTGGCAAAAAGAGGAAGTTCTGGCAAAAGTCTAAAAAAAAAAAAAGTCTAAAAAAAAAGAGAGAGAGGCACACTGACAAACCTCATGAATATATCTCTCTTCTTTTTGAAATAGCATTATTTAATAAGGCAAGGCACACATTCTTTTATACCACAAGTACAGAAAAGCTACAGTGGCCAAAACCTGCTCATCCTTGCTTGAATCCTTTAATAGCCAGATTTTATAGAGGAAAAACCTGGGGGGGTGCACTTTGGCAGTCACACTGACTGCACTGCATCAAACCACGATTCCTGCAGGGTAACAATTCCTCCTTCAAAAATGCTGGTATGTATAGCTTGTATGAAAACTGACCGGCAAGCAAATGCTCCTGTGGTATGTTGTTCAGCAAGAGTTCCAGCTGTGCATGAGCTGAAAAACAGTGTTCTCCCAAAACTCAGGATCTGATTCAACATGTAAGACCCTAGCAAAGTTTTGGTTAAAGCTACATGGATTACTTTACACTCCTGCTTTGCCTATTTTAATTACTTATTTTAGAATCAAGTCAACAATGTCTGCTTTCAGGTGGGCAAAGCCTTAGATTCAGAAAAAAGTATGCCAGGTTACCAGACAACACAGTTATATCTCTTAACACAGGGAAACCAGACATGATCATTATTTTTAATAACTTCTTTGAACTACAGCTAGACATTGTATAGGCCAAAAGTAATGACTGAATGACTGTCCTTGAAGGACATTAATCCATTGAAGGCCAGGTGGATCACGACTGTGTCAGCCCAACTGGGAAACTCCGGGATGAGTGCTCAGTTTCTCTTTAAAAATTCTTCCCTTAGAATGGAATTGGAGAGTTGAGAGCAAAGATTACCACTGGAAAGTTGGTAACTTGATGCAGGATCCCTTAAGGATGGCAGCCTACACACGTACAAAATTCTACTACACCACACAGGCTGTAAGAGATGACCATGATTATTGGGTTTTTACTTGCAATATCCATGCCTAAAGGCACATGACTAGTCAGAGCACATGATCAAAAGACACTGCTCTATGGACCTGATTTCTCAACATAAAACAAACCCACACAGAGACAAGAGTTTTAAGATCTTGTTTTTATTAACTCTTGTCTCAGCATAAATCACAATAATAGAACAAAGGAAACATCTGAAAACCAAGATAAACACTCTCACCTGTCTTACATATTTAAGGCACAGAGATGCAAAAAAGGTATTCTAAACTCAGTGCTGTGAAGATTATTATTCTGTGCTATATTCGTGTTTGTATTCCACTTAAATTGAGAAGCTAGCCAGTTATATACGCATATTTAGACATATACTGTGCATGCAGATATTTCTGCTGCTTTTTTTTGTCCCTGCAGTTTGGGAAGCAATTCTCTACTGAGCCTTACACTAAAAGAGTTGAGCTAATTTTTCTCAGCCAAGTTATGGTGTGAGAAATTAATGCACAAATTTACAAAAGTAAAGCAAACAAAGCACAGCTTCTGCAGCATGAATTTGTTTTAAAACTCACCATCTTTAGTGTATGATCTATGTCCCAGTTTAATCTGAAAATAAATGTTTCATATTATACAAGGTTAAGCCATCTGCCCCAACAGTAGAGGATACATTCTTTAGTGTTATTCTTCTAAGACAGGAGGAGTTTTAGTACCATGAAGTGCTTTACCAGCTAGGTGGTGGTTTGTTTTTTTTAAGGAGGGGGAAGAAAAAAAAAAAAAAAAAAGAGAGAATTGTCTCCACAGCATTAGCTTTTACAAAGGCTTAAAAATAGTCATGATGCTTGAAAACAGAGATAATGCAAACTGGCAGCATAAAATGCTAGCCACAAAGCTTTATTATACCACTAATGAGCTTCTCCCCAGGGAGAAATGAGGCCAAAGTAATTGACAACTGTCTTAGAAGGACTTTTAGTCAGCCCAAGTTGAGAGTATGCTAATTTTACTAGAATCAGTTTATATCTCAATCATTTACTGCCCTGAAATTTTCAAGTCCAGAATCCTCTCACTGATATTTTCCAGATAATAAAAGTTAAGAAAATATTCCAATACAAACAAGAACGTTTTCCACAACAGCTGCTACTAGTAGCAACCATACAGAACAGAATTATAATGCTAAAATGGATTAGTGTATCAAACAAAATTACTTACTATTTATATGGTTTAATTAGCCTAGTAAAGTAGGCCCTTTAACTAACCAAAGTACTGTAACATACATTTTTCATCCCTCACAAAGTACAACTAATCACCTATTTTTAATACAAAAACTTTCTGTAATCTCTTCAGATAGTATGAAGCGAAACACTTTATGAAAACATAGACATTTTTAACATTTATATTCAAACAGTTAAGTTGCAGATCTAAGATCACTTTTGTCACATTCTGTCAAAAATTACCATCAATTCTGAAGAACTTCATCAGGAATAACATTCCCAGATTGAAGGAAAAAAGGTATGGCAGGAGGAAAGATTCAAAAAGCAAGCCACTAGCAAGGATTAATAAAGCCTGAATTTTGGAAATGTGTGTTTTAAGGATATACCTGTTTAACAAGTAACCAAAATTTCAAGCTACAGACTAGGTAACCTTTCAGAAACTCAGAAATGTAGCAAGACTGAAGCTAGTCTGTCTTCTTGGAGGAAAAAAAAAGTATTAAAGAACTTAACTGGATCATTTAAAACACTCTAGAAACAAAATCTTCCCCCATTACCCATTAAGTCAGTCCAAAAAAATCATTAGGCAGGTCAAGAGCCACCAGACACTTGATCACACAACGGGAAAATATTCTGACACTCACCTTTTTAACAGCAACAATTTGGTTGGTGTTCTTATCCCTTGCTTTATAGACAGTAGTGTTGTCCCAAAAACTTGGGTCCGTTACCTGGTGTGTGTCGCCCAATTCACACACAGAGTCGAGGTATTTTCCTTTATTACGTAAATGTGCAGATACGGGTGCATGGTACAAACCAGCACACCATTGATGTAAACTAACAGTTATTTATACAATCGTCTAATACATATTCATTGTCACTTTGTTAAATGATTGGTTAAAATTCTTCGCCTGCCATGTAAATTACTACGCATGCTCACTATGATTCTCGAGACCTTTACTTCCTTAATCTTTTGGGTCGGTGGGTTTCTTGAGTGGGTGGTCCTTGAGTCGGTGGTCGTGATCTCCCCCTGCCGGAATTACCTTTCCCCTAAGTTCACTTAACTTTGGCAACACTAAGCAGTCCTTTACGGACCATTAGCGAAGCAGACTATCATTCACTTTGGGGTTATTTGTTATGAGACAGATATCCTGTTTCATGATGCCATAGTATTGTTAGGGTAAAAATGAGCAAGGTTAATCTTTACTGACATCAGTAGCAAACTAAGGAGAAAGAGAGAGGCTTGTGCGACTACAGGGGTATGCAAGTCGCGTGCCAGCGCAGCCTCGTCAGAGGCTTGGATGTTGCCATGGCAGACGGCCCCCGAGCCGTAGAACGCAGCTCCTTGAGCTGGAGAGGTGCCTGCGCTAGGGCCTTCCCTCAGGAGGAGGCCATGAAATCCTGGTGTCAGCACGGTGGTGGGGGACAACGTGCCTCCCCCAGCCACCTCCCCCGCATGAGGCCGGCCTTCTCACGGGCCAGGCAGAGGCCTCCAGAGCCAGCGCCACTGCAGGCAGCCCCAGGGCCGCAGGGCTCCCCTCCGCCACAGCCCCTCCAGTCGCAAGAGAGCTGTCACCAGAACTGCTTGACCATCCCTCACAGAGTGGCCAGGCCAGGCCCAGCCCAGCCGACCCCTCAGAGGGGACCCCCGCACCTGGAGGGCCAGGGGGAGCCGAGGAGCTCTGCATACACCAACCTGTCCCTCCTCCAAGAAGTCAAGTTTCATGTAGCGCTTGGCACGCCCATGCATCCATCACTGCCAGGGCAGGAGGATGGGGAAGAGACACAGAGAGGGAGGCGCGTGCGCACGCACCTGCCCCTGGCAACCGCCGCTGGCACCACACCCCTCGCCGCCCCGTGTGCAGCTTCCCGCCAGCGCCAGGCGGTTCCTCGCAAGAGCCGCTTGGCACTGTCCCCAGCTCCCGGTAACTCGTAGGAGGCGTGAAGGGGAAGAGGACTGGTGAAGCAGTCGGCGCCATTATCTCCAGTGCCAGAGGAGAGGAGGCTGGAGCACAGCCTGGGAGGGGAACGTGCGGCTGCTCTTCAATACCACAGGTTACAGTGCTACACGGCCCCTTGGCTGAAAACAGTGTGACTGATGCTAAGGCCGTTGGCTGTACTAGCCCGAGATGCACAGGCACAGCCTGGCTCGCTTCTGCCTGCCACGTGAAAGGCTGTAGTTATGGACTACACATATTAAGGACTATGCAAATTAAGCCTAGAGATCAGGTATATTGTGGACTTCTAACTGTAATTGGATGCAAAGGGCTCTCTTCTGAAACAGTTAATAATTTAAATAATCCCAGAGCAACCTATTTATTTTTTTCCCAACCTCAGATCTGATATTCAGTTGTATAACTACTAAGAACAACCACACAGTCTCAATAATCTTTGAGAATACTTCAGTGTCCCTTTCCTGTCCATAAAATTATTCCTGATGAGACATCTGAATCTTTTTAAATAGAAAAAGAAAACAACTCAGTTCTATTGGCAAGTTTGCAAATGGCTAACTAGAAAAATATTTTGATGGTGTGGACATCAAATGCTAGTTAGATTTTCTGTTGATGGCTTTCTCAATCACAAATTAATATATAGTGTGCTGTGTCAACCTTCTCACCCTTCATATGGGTTTTTATTAAAGCTATTAGTATACAATCATAATATTAAGTAAATGCCTTTATTGTGAATACAATACTTCATTCTTCAACAGTGGCAAACAAACTATCTTCCATACTTATTCTGGACCTCCACGCTGTAAAATAAAAGCAGACAGTTAAATATATTCCACTAAAAGAATGGGAAATGGAGATCAACTCTTTTTCACTATTCTAGATTAACAGAGTTCTAGTTTTAATTTCTGATTTAGACATTGATTTTTAATCTATATAAGAACATGCATGGAGTGTCAAAGTATCAGCATCTACCTGTAACAGCTCCATTTTTTTCAGGGGAGAATACAAAAAGATCAACACCTGCAACCTATACTTACAGCTGCTTCCAATTCTCCCACTCTGAAGAAACCGGACTCTTACTCACTTTAGAAAGGTCTGATAAACATAGCAGTATTAAACAGAAGTTTTAGAATTATTTTCACTGCCCAAATTCCAAAGTGCAAAGTAAAAACAAAACCAAGATCAGCCATTACAATCTTTATGAGAAATCAGAAAGGTACTCAATTCATTATTTTGCCAACGAAATTATTTTACAACTTACCTCACCATTAGAAAATTTATGCTAGAGGTCAAGAAGTGTATTACTATGGAAAATAAATAATTTTATTTTTAATTACAATACCCTACTGATATACATGCAGGAAAACTGATTTCCTCTACTAACATGATCACACTGTAGGTGTCCTTATCATTTAACAAAGCTATGTAAGCGTCTTTTCATTTCAAACTCACACCCATCTCCCCAGTTCTTCAAATTTTGTGCATTCTCCCTTTTTAAGCATCAGTGTTTACAATTGAAAATTGTTACAAAACAAAAGCAGATTTTTCTTGCATTTCATGTACAATGCCATATTTGCAAATATTGCAGAAAATATTTATATCAAGTTTAATAAAATGTTTCCACTACTAGAAATACAAGAGTTAACTTACTAAAAAAATAACTTATAAAAACTAGTTTGAGAAATATTTTGGACTTCAGTCACCTGTTAATAGCCTTTGCCAGTCTAAGAACAGACTCTTGTGCTCCTGTCCAGCATATTCAAATTACACATTAAACAGCTGTTACAAAACAGGTAGTGACTGTGATTAATGTAGGCTACGACTATCACTAGCTATCTGCATGTCTGTTTTAAGTCTGTATCTCTCTAATCAGTGATACCACAAGCTACTAATTAGTGAGAGTTGGATACCTTGTGTATTAAGATTTTGTAGTTTGGGTATTGTGCATCAAAGCTGTGAAAATTCCGAGTATACACTTACCAAGAATTACAATGTAATACCATATTTTAAACTTTGAAGAAGGTGTAGAAATAAGATAAATGCTAGGTAAATACAGACAATACACACCAATAAATGAAACTTACTTGAATATATTCAATCTCTTCATCTGACATAAGTTTCCTTCTGTATTTCTGAGGTAAGGTTCTTGCTAATTCAGAAGTGTCTGGTATACCTTGTACTCTAATAACAGGTGAAATATTTTGAAATGCCAGTAATCTGCCTCCTACAGACTCCTGTGCTTTTGAAGCATCAAGAGATGACACACTTGCTTGTAGAGATTCCTGTACTGAAACCCAGATTGCAAAACCATTTACAGAAATATAATAAGACTGTAAAATTAATTAATGAGCAGTCAATAAAAGTTACCAGTTATTGACAATTTTCTTCATTATAACAAATACTTAAAAGAATTAAAAGATACTCTACTTCTCACAAGCTGTTTTTATTGTTGTTAAATATACCAAGAACACAGTGAAAAAATTCTGAAAGTAAAAGAAAGCATATTTGAGTGGCAGAAATACTGATGTGGAAACAGAAGATAAATCAGCATATATCCTAACAAAGTCTTTTTCACTGGGAAGCTGTACTTGCAGAAAAAGCATAAAGTATCAAATGTATGTGTGGAGGGAGTTATGTAGAAAGATAACTAAGATAAATAACTAATATCCACTAAGATGATGCTTTTTGTTTATTGCAACTGTAAAGACAGACAAGTGAAAAAGAGGTAGAGGCTTACAGAAAGATAAAGCTCACAATTATGACATACCACAACATGCAATACAATGCTGTACCCATTTTTAATATTACAAAATGGCATCATATCAAATTATGTTAATGATGTGGAGAATTAACCCCACATATTGGGCATCAGCAATCAAACTTAATGAAATACAGTGACCAAGGAGTGCGTGAAGTATTTTACAGGTGAGGACCAGGAACTAGGCTTAAGAAATTCACATCAGAGAAGTTGCCTTGAGTTTAAGGATAGGAGAACCGATGACAAAAGGGCAGTGTTATCAAAGTCAGCACTGAAAGAATTTTGAACCTTAGGTCTGTCCCACCATGGCTGATCTTGCAGTGGAAACACACAATTACCCCACCAGGCAGGACTGAGTCTTATAGCAATATGTTTACTTCAGAAGCACTTAGGCCTCTGTATATAAGATTAAAACACCTGATAAAGCAGAATGCTTCCACAGGAAGTCTCTCCCAGTGCTCCTGGATAAATGAGCAAGACAAATGCAATATCTAAACAGCTAGGACAGAGGGACTATATAATTATAAAATAAGCAGCATCAAGACTGAGCAGACCTGGATGAGTCAAAGAATGCAAGGAGTTAAAATGCAGTGTTAACTTGTCTCTCTCCCCTCTGCCTCCAACGAAATCAAAGAGGACAAAGGAGAGGAGCCAGTTTTAGCCATAGTGAGTCTGAGTCAATTGCAGGACAGGGATGTCAAACACCTGCAGCAATGTGTTTTTTGGTAAAAAAAAAAAAAACAAACCACCATTGAGAGGCATATTCAGAAGTTCTCAGTCAGAAGACTGTATCTGAAAGTTGCAAGTTGATCAGGTGGTTCAGGAACAAAGGAAGGTCCCAAACAGAGCGAGGAGGAAGAGAACCCATTAGAAGGACCGCAATCTGAACAGAGGGCATGCCATTAAGCTGAAATTTTAAAATTTAAGAGCAGGAGGCAAAGGGAACAGAAGATGAAAATAGAAGAAAACAACACACAAATTATAATAGTTTTGGCTAGTAATGACTACAAAGTATTTTTGTTTCAAGAAGTAACACACCTTATATATGAAAAACAAGAAACAGTTTCTCCAAATTTGTTTTATATATGACATAAATGTTTAGAGATTTGCCTAAGATTTTCCTCTATTGTATGTTTTAAAGTCTGAAGTGTAGTTAGAATAGAAGCATTAGCCAATTAAAAACCTGAAGTCAAGACTCAAAAATACCTGACCTAATATTGCTGTTGCTTAAGCTCAGATACAGTCCCTACTACAGTTTTCTCTTCCCTGTTTGAGACCATCATGTTGCAGTAGTAATATGATAATAGAATTTGGCTAGCCTTTCAAGCACTCACATCCCTAAAAGTATAGTCTTGATCTGTAGAGCTCTGTTTAGCTATGTAGAAGCAACAGTCTGGTACGATGAAATACAGTTATTGCTACAGCGTTCAAGCAAAATGAGGTAGATTGCAATTTACTAGTGAGACAACAGATATCGATTAAGGTAGAAAAGTCTAACATACTTAAAATATATAGTCACAAAAATCTTCTGATGCAAAGATAAACATGAGCTAAGTAACATGTTTTTAAGCCTTTGAGAAAGCAATTCACTGGCATGAGAGGTGGTGCAATTGGCTGAACCAGGAACAAGATACAAAATTCTGACTGAAAGTTATCACAGAAAATAGTTCCTGAAGAATTCACAGGTAAGTCAGAAGTGGCACTGATATGCACTGTAGATACTTTGCAATGTTAATGGATAAACTAAACTTAAAGCTAAATCCCAAATGTGACAAATATGTGGTACGGTATCATTTCTAAACAAGTGAGAATAACAACAGAGCTTCTTAAAACATCTACTACTTTAGTTTCAAATGCTTTATTGACTCAAAAGGAATATTAAAACAACATACAGCTCATTAACTTTGATGTCTAAATGTAACAGTATTGGGGTTCCTATAAATATAAACATAGCTATAGGTATAAAAATTAATGTCAAAGATTGCAATGAAGTTAATTTTTTCTCAGCATTAATTAATAGCACAAGGAAACACTTCTTAAAATGTACAGTGGGATAGCGCTCTCAGCTATAATCAGGGTTTTAAATACCATAGACATCACACACTCCAATTAGGAAAAGAAAGGATGAGGAAAATGCAACATCGTTTCTGCAAATATCACCAAATACCTAAGGCTGCTTCAGATTGACTTGGGCACTATCACTTCAGGCAAATGTTAGTATTTGCAAAAATAGGACTTTGTATATAAGTAGGAAAACAACACTGGAAATCTTCATGAATCTGCCTTGACCAAGAAATAAAGACGTGTGTATTATGTATATTCCCACAGTTGTATAGAGTCTGAAAAGGAAGAGTCAAAGAGCTGCCTTCAAACAACTGTGGTTCAGAAACCCTGCTCAAAATCAGTTGAGTCGCATAGTCGAACCAGAAAAATTGTGTGCTGGTTCTTATATGAAACAGCTAATGCAAAGAAATGTGGCGCAAGTTGTATCTATAGATGAAATACTTACTCTTAGGTCTGGGACTACTTTTTCTGTCCGGGAACTTAATTAACGGAATATGTGGCTTGACTACCTAGAACAAGACAAGGTAGCAGGAGAAACAGGGAGAATAAAATATATTTCTAGACAAACATTAACTTTACCATAATAAAATGGAACATACAACATATTAAACAACCACTTTGTCCTGGTTTTGGCTGGGATAGAGTTAATTTTCTTCTTAGTAGCTGGCATAGTGCTGTGTTTTGGATTTAGGATGAGAATGATGTTGATAACACACTGATGTTTTAGTTGTTGCTAAGTAGGGCTTACACTAGTCAAGGACTTCTCTGCTTTCCATGCTCTGCCAGGTGCACAAGAAGCTGGGAGGGAGCATAACCAAGACAGTTGACCCAGACTGGCCAAAGGGCTATTCCGTACCATATGACATCATGCTCAGTATATAAACTGGGGGGAGTTGGCCAGGGGGGCAGTGACTGCTGCTCTCTCTCTCTCTCTCTCTCATTACAATTTTTTAATTATTATTTTATTTCATTTATTAAACTGTTCTTATCTCAACCCATGAGTTTTCTTACTTTTGCTCCCACCGGGGCAAGGGGAGGGTGAACAAGCAGCTGTGTGGTGCTTGGTTGCCGACTGGTGCTAAACCACGACACACTTCTATACTGCTGCTTTGTGCACCACCACTCTGATAAACTTACTACTTAAGTTCTATTTTTACCCAAGGAGAAATTTCACCTTTAAAGACATTCCTCCACCCTAGTGTCCAGAACAGGAATAAGCATTCTCTTCCTTTTCTCACAGCAATCAGTGTGTATGCAGAAATAGCTACCACAGTAGCATAAATGGAATGATAAAGTTTTAGCACGTGGAATTGCTAGCTGTGCTCTGCCTGTACATATTTATTCAGCTGACTGGATGGGACTGACTAGTTCCATTAAGAAAAAAAACTATAAATTATAAAGCCTGGTATTCAAAGCCACTCTGCTTATTTTTGAAACGTCTTTTCAAGAAGACTCCATGTTTCACCTTCACCTTGAAGGGAAGAGGGATGACTTAAAAAGGAGATGCTGGCTAGCGCCCTCCCCTCTTGAACGGCGCACAAAAGGGGCAGCCCGCAGGCTGCCCGGTAGCATCCTTTGGTACCAGAAGGAGAACCAGGCACCGGAATCAAATGACCGGCACCACAGGGCCAGCCCCGCCACATGCTTCTTCCCCCGCGCCAAGGACACCGGCCTCTCCGGCGGCGTCTCGGACCTCGGCCACCTCAGGCCCCAGCGGCCACGCACGAGGAGAGGCCCGCCACCCGCGCCGGGTTCCCGGCCCCAGCCACCGCAGCTGCGCCGCAAGCCGACCGCCGTTACCTGAACGACCCTAGTGGCGACCGCCATCTTACTGCCCATAGTGACGCCACGGCGCCGCGCCCCACCGCCTGCGCTGAGGGACACCAGGCCACGCCCACTATGGGCGGGGCCCGGAGGAAGGGCTGTTGGAGGCAGTGCCAAAATACAAATACAACAAAATACGGGGGCAACGAATTAAAAGTAAAAAACGACTTCAAGTAGCTCTGCGTTTTATTTGAATTCGATCAAGACACGGCCGATCCACCTTTTAAAAGCTGATATTCACTTATAAAGAGTGTCAATGTTTTTATTAAACATATTACTGTGGTGGGTTGACCTTAGCTAGACACCAGGTGCCCATCAGGCTGCTCTATCACTCCCCCTCCTCAGCTGGACAGGGGAGAGAAAAATATGACGAAAGGCTCATAGGTCGAGATAAGGACAGGGAGATCACTCACCAATTACCATCACGGGCAAAAAAGACTCGACTTGGGGAAATTAATTTAATTTATTACCAATCAAATCAGAGCAGGATAATGAGAAATAAAACCAAATCTTAAAACACCTTCCCCCCACCCCTCCCTTTTTCCCAGGCTCAACTTCACTCCCGATTTCTCCACCTCCTCCCCCCGAGTGGCACAGGGGGATGGGGAATGGGGGGTTGTGGTCAGTTCATCACATCTCTGCCACTCCTTCCTCCTCATGTTCTTCCCCCACTCCAGCATGGGGTCCCACCCATGGGAGACAGTCCTCCACAAACTTCTCCAACGTGGGTCCTTCCCACAGGCTGCAGTTCTTAACAAACTGCTCCAGTGTGAGTCCTTTCCACGGGGTGCAGTCCTTCAGGAACAGACTGCTCCAGCGTGGGTCACCCAAGGGGTCACAGGTCCTGCCAGAAGACCTCCTCCGGCGTGGGCTCCTCTCCACGTGGTCAAAGCTTCCTTCAGGTGCATCCACCTGCTCCGGCATGGGGTCTTCCACAGCCTGCAGGGTGGATATCTGCTCCATCATTAACCTCCATGGGCTGCAGGGGGACAGCCTGCCTCACCATGGTCTTCACCACGGGCTGCAGGGGCATCTCTGCTCTGGTGCCTGGAGCACCTCCTCCCCCTCCTTCTTCACTGACCTTGGTGTCTGCAGGGTTATTCCTCTCACATATTCTCACTCCTCTCTTCTGGCTGCTGTTACGCAGCAGTTTTTCCCCTTTCTTAATTATGTTATCACAGAGGTGCTACCACTGTTGCTGATTGGCTCGGCTTTGGCCAGGAGTGGGTCCATCTTGGAGCCGGCTGGCATTGGCTCTATCGGACATGGATGAAGCTTCTAGCAGCTTCTCACAGAAGCCCTCCCTGCAGCCCCTCCACTACCAAAACCTTGCCACACAAACCCAATATAATGACCATTATGATTTAGTCAATTTTTTTCAAACATGAAGGCAAAATGCAACTGTCAATGTAAAAATACATTTAAAATACTGCTTAGCTGCATAGTTAACAGGATGAAGTCGAATCTTCCATTTTACCTACATTTTCTCTGGGGCTGTCATTTTGCCACGTGGGACAGCATCTACAGGTTGCATCTACTCCTGGATGCTTTGCTTAACTAATCACCATACAGCACAGGCACAAGTGATAGTCAAAATTAAGAGTATTGTCCTGGTTTTGGCTGGGATAGAGTTAATTTTCTTCTTAGTAGCTGGTATAGTGCTATGTTTTGGATTTAGGATGAGAATAATGTCCATAACACACTGATGTTTTAGTTGTTGCTGACTAGAGTTTACACTAGTCAAGGACTTTTCAGCTTCCCATGCTCTGCCGGGTGCACAAGAAGCTGGGAGGGGGCACAGCCAGGACAGCTGACCCACACTGGCCAAAGGGCTATTCCATACCATATGACATCATGCCCAGTATATAAACTGGGGGGAGCTGGCTGGCGTGGTAGTGATTGCTACTCGGGGATGGGATGGGCATCGGTCGGTGGGTGGTGAGCAGTTGCATCACTTGTTTTTCCTGGGTTTTGTTCCCCTCTCTCTCTCTTTCATGCTGTTTTGCTTTTCATTACAAATTATTATTATTATTTTTATTATTATTAATTTTATTTTATTTCAATTCAATTATTAAACTGTTCTTATCTCAACCCACGAGTTTTCCTGAACATCCTTGGATAGTTAAGATACTTCTATTAGTATTTCTTGGGAATATTGTTTCAGTTTTGCTTAAGGTTAATAAGCAATTTAAGAATACCATCCAGAGATCTGCCCCAAGGCTGGATAGTTATGAATTTATATACTGAGCATGACGTCATATGGTATGGAATAGCCCTTTGGCCAGTTTGGGTCAGCTGTCCTGGCTATGCTTTTCGATCCTTGAAATACCCTCTCCTGAGGTAGTCTATGCCAAGGATGCACGGAGCCTCTGGGCCAGTCACAATGGGGTGCTTCTGCCACTCGTTCCCGCCTAGGCTCGCTTCAGCCTCCAATACAGTCAGCTGTTAGGATCCCCCTGTCACTCCAGAAATACAGATGGGTTCTGCCCCTTCATAGCTTGATGGCATGAGGGTACACTGTGCACCGGTATCTACTAAGGCCTTCTACTCCTGTGGGTCTGATGTGCCAGGCCGTCAAATCCACACAGTCCGATAAACCTGGTTGTCCCCTTCCTCCACCTGGCTGGAGGCAGGGCCCCTCTAGTCCTGTTCATAGCATTCGTTACTCACTTCTTGTCAATGCAAATCAAAAGTTCCTCTATTAAGATTGGAAGTATGATTAGCCCTTCTACTCTGGGGAACTGCTCACTGGAAACTGGAGCAGCAATTTTCCTGGGAGAACCCCCTTTTGTAGTTGTTTTACCTTGCAACTCACGTACCCGTGCCTCTAGGGTCGAGGTAGATTTTCCATCCCACTTCCTCATGTCCTCTCTGTGGTCACACATGTAAAACCACAGGGTTCCCCCCAACACCCATCACATCCTTTGATATAATACACAGATATCATTCCCTTAGTCTATGGACCACCCATGTAAAATGTCTGTTGAGTTCATTTAGTCCATGACTTTGGGCTCCATCCATCTGTTGTGGACACTCATGACAGGAGCGGTGGTGTGTTGTGTGGAGTTATTGGGCACCAAAGCCAGCTCAGGTCGGGTCACTGCTGCACTTGCACTGCTTCTTGTAAGGCTTCTCCTCCGTTGGTTCAGGTGGACTCATCCACAGGTCACAGTCCCTTTGACCCACTGGAGTTCCAGCCTGTCCAGTACAGCAGCACAGAAACAGCAGCGATGCCCTGGGCATCTGCCAGCCCAGGCGCATGGCCGTTGCTGTTATCAAAATGTTTCCAGGCACAGCAGAGTCAGATGATGAGCAGCAGAGCAGTACAGCAAGGAGCAAAAGCAAAAAGCAGCCACCAACGAGCACTAGACTCCAATATACAGTAAGGCAAGCAAGCCCCATGGCAAGCACAGAAGCCTGCCGATTAATAGTTAAACAGCAATAACAGCTATAAATTTGATCTAGCACAGTCCAATCAAACCTGTTCTTATTTCGAACCCTTCGAGCCCCACGTTGGGCACCAAAAAGGACTGTCATGGTTTAACCCCAGCCGGCAACTAAGCCCCACACAGCCGCTCGCTCACTTGCCCTTGGTGGGATGGGGAAGAGAATCAGAAGAGTAAAAGTGAGAAAACTTCTGGGTTGAGATAAAGACAGTTTAATAGGTAAAGCAAAAGCCGTGCACGCAAGCAAAGCAAAGCAAGGAATTCATTCACTACTTCCCATCAGCAGGCAGGTGTTCAGCCATCCTCAGGAAAGCAGGGCTCCATCACACGCATAATAGTTACTTGGGAAGACAAAATACCATAACTACGAACGTCCCCCCCTTCCTTCTTCTTCCCCCAGCTTTATATGCTGAGCATGACATCATATGGTATGGAATAGCCCTTTGGCCAGTCTGGGTCAGCTGTCCTGGCTGTAGTCCCTCCCAGCTTCTTGTGCACCTCCTTGCTGGCAGAGTATGGGAAGCTGAAAAGTCTTAGTATAGACTTAGTATAAACACCACTTAGCAACAACTAAAACATCAGTGTGTTATCACATTATTCTCATGCTAAATACAAAACACAGCACTATACCAGCTACTAAGAAGAAAATTAACTCTATCCCAGCTGAAACCAGGACAACCCTCTGTATCCTCTCACTTGAGCAGAAGGTGGCTGACTCCTAATGGCTGAGATACTGGTCCATACAGGTGGAGAGTAGGGCATATCCTATTTGAGTTGCTGGAACTCCCGGGACAGTTTCTCCACAGCCGAGACACAGACCCATAGGGAGGAAGAGAGACTTTCTTCGTATTGTCGGAGTTGGCCAGCCAATTCATCCACCGTTGGTCCCTCTTCATCTTTCCAGTTCATTATTGCCAAAGAGTTGGCATATGATGCTGGTGCTCTCCGTACAAACTTCTGCCACATGGGTCGTGTGCACTGGACTTCATCTGGATCTTTGGATAACTGCTCATTGTTCAGGTCACCATAAATCACCTCCAGCATGGCTAATTCCCTCAGGTACTGGATACCTCTCTCCATGGTGGTCCACTTGCTTGGGCGATACATAACATCTTCCTGGAAGGGATACCTTTCCTTCACGCCTGACAGGAGTCGTCTCCAGAGGCTGAGGGCTTGTGCCCCTTTTCCAATCGCTTTGTCAATGCCCCCTTCCCTAGAAAGGGATCCCAGCTGCTTGGCTTCCTTACCCTCTAATTCCAGGCTACTGGCCCCGTTATCCCAGCATTGGAGCAGCCAGGTGACTGTGCTCACCTGGATGACAGCCGAAATCTTTTCGCATATCTCACAGCTCACTCAAGGATAGGTATTGGGTGGTTTCCGTCTCGTTTACGAGTTCTTCCTCTTCCTCCTCCTCTCCTTGTGAAGGCCCTGCTTTTTCATCATCCCTTTCTAAACGAGCTGACTTTCGCTTTCAAGATTTCTTCTTGTGTATAGGGGCAATTGATACTGGCACAGGTTGGTTCCCTGGTTCAGCTGCAGTGCCTGTCGCAGGGTTTGGAGTAACCACAGTGCCTGTCGCCGGGGTTGGAGTAGCCACAGTGTCTGCTGCCCGGGTTGGAGTAACCGCAGTGCTTGTCGCAGGGGTTGGAGTAGCCACAGTGTCTGTCATTTTGTCGTGAGATCCAGAGACCTTCTCTTCCCCTTGAGGGTACTGAATAGTGTTGAAAACGGCTTGGTAGGCATGGGCAGGTCCCAGCACATTGCAGTGATTTGTGTCTCCCTAGAATTGCCAGGATCACAGCATACTTTTTCAAATATTCTACTAATTTTTCAGGATTCTGCGCTTGTTCAGGGGTGAAGTTCCAAACGGGGGCAGTGATTGCTGCTCGGGGTCGGGCTGGGCATCAGTCGGCAGGTGGTGAGCAATTGCATTGTGCATCACTTGTTTTGTATATATTATTATTATTATTATTATTATTATTATTATTTCCTCTGCTGTCCTATTAAACTGTCTTTATCTCAACCCACGGGTTTTAGTTTTTTTATCCAATTCTCTCCCCCATCCCACCAGGGAGGGGAGGAGGGTAAGCGAGCAGCTGTGTGGTGCTTAGTTGTCGACTGGGGTTAAACCACGACACAGGGTAGCCAGGAAAAGCACTGTGCATGTGTGTTGGGTAAAACATGAAAGGCTGCCAGATGCATGTTAAGATGCAGGCTTGCACTTGCCTGTTAAGTATCCAGGTACTAGCTGATCCTCACTGCCATAGCTTGATCATCTAAGATGTTCCCAACCACCTTAATTTGTTTTGGGTCCTGTTGCTAGCTGCTGAAGTGGGAAACCAGCAATTGCTCCAAGTTGTGACAAGCATGAAGGCTTTTCAATTATGTTAAGCTAACTTGATTTAAAAGGAAAGAATCACCCTTCTTTTCATCTACCTTATCAAGACTGGGCTAACGCTTGGTTTGGTAAAACAGTTCCAGTACAATCACCTCAAATATGAGTGGAACATGTAAATATTATTAACTGAAGCTTTTTGTTTGAAAATGGCTTTTAAAACCAAAAGATCACTCCGCTTATAGGCTGATTATAATTGTAGCACTGTTATTCAGCTGACCTGAGCCTTCTGGAGGAAGCAAGGTGAGAAAACCACTTCAAAAGGCATAAATCAGAAGAAAACGGGATAAGCTTTGAGAATTCTGCTGGTTCTGCAGTGCTATCCTGAGAAATGAGGGACTTGTTGATTTGCGTAGTCAATCTTGATCACTCTATGTAAAAGCAATGCAACTTTAAGAAACTTTCTGACCACAGTTTTTCAAGTCAGTCCTGCACTGCAGATACTGTTTTAACACAGCACTAGGGGAAGAGAATGGAATGCAAACTTGTTTAACAGTTACAAAAGAAACTATACGGTTTGTATAAACAGTCCGATCACAAGAGAAGCAGAATTGCTCAAGGACATTTCAAACTGGATTGCTGGTGAATCTGATCTGATAAGGTAATTCCTATATCACTCAATCCTCCAATTCCACTAACATTAATTCAGGTCTTTATTATGATACTCAGGTACTGATCCTAAATACCAGAACAAGAAAACAAGATAACAAAATAAGACTGCCACAATACATGGAATGATGAAAGATGCACTCATTCTTGCTAACCACTGAATTGATTGCTGAATTTCAAGGAAAATATCTAAGGGCTTCAGACAAGACAAAAAGGGGGCACAAGAAGACCATAACAGATGTAAGGATAACTACCTCTGAAGACATATATATTACCCTGTTAACAGTTTTTCCCTAAAGACAGAGATTTTTCTTTGCAGTATTAAGACCCCAATGTGCATAATTCTTTCTTAAACACACTCTTTCTCTTTTCAGTCAAGAAGTCTCAATTTACAGTTTGTTTCAATAACTTGCCAAGTCCCAGACTATTTGCACAGTTTAGCATTCTAAACCTGGACTGCTTCCTTGGGTAATACACAGTGGTATAGTTAGCTACAGTACACATGCAGCTGCATTATGGTACAGTTTGGTTTTTTTTTTTAAATACAATAGATCAAGCATGCCCCCCTATTACCTGTCCAGAATGGCAAGTCTCTCCTCCTTTTGCCTAGCTAGATATTCAGTCACTACAGCTTATCTTGAACAAAAGTCAAGGAAGAAAAAAACAACTGAAAAGCACTTCAGCAATGAGCGAGCCACAAATAGTAAAGATTTCACCTGCCAGGTCACTCAGCTGCTCTCCATGTAAAATAGATTTAAAAAAACCCTTTCCAATGTAAAATAGATTTTGGCACAATTGAAAGCTATGGAATACTGGTATGAAGCTGTGTCAAGGGAAGTTCAGATTGGACATTAGGAAAAGGTTCTTCACTGAGAGGGTGGTCGGTCGCTGGAACAGGCTCCCCAGTGAAGTGATCACAGCACCAAGCCTGTCAGAGTTCAAGGAGCGTCTGTATGATGCTCTTAGTCATATGGTTTAGTTTTAGGTAGTCCTGTGAGGAGCAGAGAGTTGGACTCAATGATCCTTATGGGTCCCTTCCAACTTGAGATATTCTATGATTCTATGACTTAATGCTAATTATCACAAAGCATATATAAATATTAAGTCCATCCGACTAATTATTTTGTATGAAAAAAATCAAGTAAATGACAGAATAATCTGTCTTGAAGAGGTAAAGTTTAACTGTGTGCTAGGATGCTTAAACCATTGCATTTGCAGTTATTCATAGAAAAAGTACAAAAAAAATTTATTTTACAGAGTGTTTTTTTGATCCTGAGTCTTCCCAGGAAACAGAGAAGTGTCTGCAATTTTTTCCCCTCCCAATTTCTCACTGTTAACCTGTGGATTTCTCTCCTTAAAAAAATAATTTGATATAAATTTTAAATGGTAACATCTATTTGCTCTGATGCAGTAAAATTAAGTTTAGAAATCAGTTTTGTATGCAGAGACATAATATAAAACCTGTATATTTCTATTATCTAACAAAGTCTGCAAAAACTTTGTATTCAGTTTTTTACTCCCCATAATAAACATGTATTATTTTAATTCAATGAGTCTTCAAGCTATGTTTGAAAGAAAGAAAAATATTTTAAAGTTGATTTTATATTTTTCAATATAAACTATTCCCATTTGCCACTGCTAACATGAAATTATAATCACAATGTTCCATACTTAAGAGAAAGTATGGAATATATACATGCGTATCCACAAGTTGCAAGACTTCTGTTTAATAAACACCAAGTACAGTATTTAAGATTTCCATTATTTTCACATATACAACAAATCTTCAAGTCCATTTTATTTCCTTTATAAAAGCATCTTGATCCGATCTTATTAAAGATATTATGCTTAAAGAAATTAAAATATATAGAACATTTGTTTCTGTAAATGCATGTGCAAGATCTCCTGACAAAAAATAATACAAATATGGAATCCTACAGCTTCACCATTTATACCCCCTTTGGAAAACACAACTTTGTATCACGTGATATAAGCACCATCTGTCGTGGTTTAACCCCAGCTGGCAACTAAGCACCACACAGCCGCTCGCTCACTCCCCCCACCCCGGTGGAATGGGGGAGAGAACTGGAAGGGTGAAAGTCAGAAAACTCGTGGGTTGAGATAAGAACAGTTTAATAACTGAAGTAAAATGAAATAGAATAGTAGTACTATGTCCTGGTTTCAGCTGGGATAGAGTTAATTTTCTTCTTAGTAGCTGGTATAGTGCTGTGTTTTGGATTTAGGATGAGAATAATGTTGATAACACACTGATGTTTTAGTTGTTGCTAAGTAGGGCTTACACTAGTCAAGGACTTTTCAGCTTCCCATGCTCTGCCAGGTGCACAAGAAGCTGGGAGGGGGCACAGCCAGGACAGCTGACCCACACTGGCCAAAGGGCTATTCCATACCATATGACGTCATGCTCAGTATATAAGCTGGGGGAAGAAGAAGGAAGGGGGGGACATTCGGAGTCATGGCATTTGTCTTCCCAAGTAACCGTTATGCATAATGGAGCCCTGCTTTCCTGGAGATGGCCAAACACCTGCCTGCCGCTGGGAAGTAGTGAATGAATTCCTTGTTTTGCTTTGCTTGCGTGCATGGCTTTTGCTTTACCTATTAAACTGTCTTTATCTCAACCCATGAGTTTTCTCACTTTTATTCTTCTGATTCTCTCCCCCATCCCACCGGGGGGGAGTGAGCGAGCGGCTGTGTGGTGCTTAGTTGCTGGCTGAGGTTAAACCACGACACAGTAGTAGTAGTAGTAATAATAATAATAATAATAAAAATATAATAATACAATAATAATATACAAAGCAAGTGATACCCCATACAATGGCTCACCACCCGCCGACCGATGTCCAGCCCGTTCCCGAGCAGCGATCGCTGCCCCCCGGCCAGCTCTCCCCAGTTTATATACTGAGCATGACGTCATATGGTATGGAATAGCCCTTTGGCCAGTCTGGGGCAGCTGTCCTGGCTGTGCCCCCTCCTGGCTTCTTGTGCACCTGGCAGAGCATGGGAAGCTGAAAAGTCCTTGACTGGTGTAAGCCCTACTCGGCAACAACTAAACCATCAGTGTGTTATCAACATTATTCTCATCCTAAATCCAAAACACAGCACTATACCAGCTACCAGGAAGAAAATTAACTCTATCCCAGCTGAAACCAGGACAGTATCCACCCCTTATTCCATACCATATACGTCATGCCCAGGTCTTACACTTTCCAATACATTCCAATTAATCACTACCACTTTTCCAGTCTTTTGATGTATATATATATATTTATATATACACATACATAGATATAATTTCCTTAGTCTATAGGCTACCCCTCTAAAATGTTTGTTGAGTTCATTCAGTCCATGACTTTGGGCTTCATCTGTCATAACAGTCCTATAGGGCAGGAGAGATGGTGTGTGGTGTTGGATTGTTGCATGCTGAAGCCAGTTCTGGTTCCGTCACCGCTGCACTTTGCTCGATTTCCTCAAAGTTCATTCTTCATTAATCTGGGTGATTCTTACTGTAATACCATTGATATGGCACATAGTAATCATAGAAGTGATGACATCCAGTATTATATAGCAACTAACATTATACAGTTCAGTTCATTGGCTATTTTCACCCAAAATCAAATCCCCTTGAGGCACACATCGGACTTCCCCATCGTCCCGCATCACCCACCAAGTGCACCCCGGTCCTTGAGCAAAAGCAAGCCCACAAATGGGTTTACCTCTGCCTGAGGCAGGAGTAACCCAGACTGTCTTCCCCAGCATATTTTTTAGGTGCGCTACAGGGACTTTATCCCCCTCTACAGTACGTAAAAGTCTTGATTGGGCAGGGCCAGCTCGATTGGCAGATCCCCTAGTGTTGACTAACCAGGTGGCCTTTGCTAGATGTGTATCCCAATGTTTGAATGTCCCACCACCCATTGCTCTCAGTGTAGTCTTTAACAGTCGATTGTATCATTCGATTTTCCCGGAGGCTGGTGCGTGATAGGGGATGTGATATACCCACTCAATGCCATGCTCTTTGGCCCAGGTGTCTATGAGGTTGTTCCAGAAATGAGTCCCGTTGTCTGACTCAATTCTTTCTGGGGTGCCACGTCGCCATAGGACTTGCTTTTCAAGGCCCAGGATAGTGTTCCGGGCGGTGGCATGGGGCACAGGATATGTTTCCAGCCATCTGGTGGTTGCTTCCACCATTGTAAACACATGGCGCTTGCCTTGGCAGGTTTGTGGGAGTGTGATATAATCAGTCTGCCAGGCCTCCCCATATTGATATTTCAGCCATCGTCCTCCATACCAGAGAGGCTTGAACCGCTTGGCTTGCTTGATTGCAGCGCATGTTTCGCATTCATGGATAACCTGTGCAATAGTGTTCATGGTCAAGTCCACCCCTCGATCACGAGCCCATCTCTATGTTGCATCTCTTCCTTGATGGCCTGAGGTGTCATGGGCCCACCAAGCTAGAAATAATTCACCCTTATGTTGCCAGTCCAGACTCACCTGAGCCACTTCAATCTTAGCAGCCTGATCCACCTGCTGGTTGTTTTGATGTTCTTCAGTGGCCTGAGTCTTGGGTACGTGAGCATCTACGTGACATACATTTACAACCAGGTTCTCTACCCGGGCAGCAATATCTTGCCCCAATGCGGCAGCCCAGATGGGTTTGCCTCTGCGCTGCCAGTTGCTCTGCTTCCATTGCTGTAACCACCCCCACAGGGCATTTGCCACCATCCATGAGTCAGTACAGAGATAAAGCATTGGCCACTTTTCTCATTCAGCAATATCTAAAGCCAGCTGGATGGCTTTCACCTCTGCAAACTGACTCAACGCACCTTCTCCTTCAGCAGTTTCAGAAACTTGTCATACAGGATTCCATACAGCAGCTTTCCACCTCCGATGCTTCTCCACAAGACGACAGGACCCATCAGTGAACAGGGCATAGTGCTTCTCATTTTCTGGCAGTTTATTATACGGTGGGGCCTCCTCAGCATGCGTCACCACCTCCTCTGGTGATATTCCGAAATCTTTGCTTTCTGGCCAGTCCATGATCACTTCCAAGATTCCTGGGTGACCGGGGTTTCCTATTCGAGCCCGTTGTGTGATCAGTGCGACCCACTTACTCCACGTAGCATCAGTTGCATGATGTGTACAGGGGACCCTCCCTTTGAACATCCAGCCCAGCATGGGCAGTCGGGGTGCCAGGAGGAGCTGTGCTTCAGTACCAACCACTTCTGAAGCGGCTCGAACCCCTCCATATGCTGCCAATATCTCTTTTTCAGTTGGAGCATAGTGGACCTCGGATCCTCTGTATCCCCGACTCCAAAACCCTAGGGGTCGACCTCGAGTGTCCCCCGGTGCTTTCTGCCAGAGGCTTCAGGTAGGGCCATTCTCCCTGGCTGCAGTGTAGAGCACATTTTTTACATCTTGTCCTGCATGGACTGGCCCAAGGGCTACTGCATGGACTATCTCCCGTTTAATTTGTTCAAAGGCTTCTCGTTGCTCAGGGCCCCATTTGAAATCGTTCTTCTTCTGGGTCACTTGATAGAGAGGGCTTATGATCAGGCTGTAATTTGGAATACGCATTCTCCAAAATCCCTCAACACCCAAGAAAGGCTGTGTTTCCTTTTTGCTGGTTGGTGGGGACATGGCTGCTATTTTGTTGATTACATCCATTGGGATCTGACAACGTCCATCTTGCCATTTTATGCCTAAAAACTGGATCTCCTGTGCAGGTCCCTTGACCTTACTTGGTTTTATGGCAAAGCCGGCCTCCAGAAGGATTTGGACTATTTGCTTCCCTTTCTCAAACACTTCTGCTGCTGTGTTGCCCCACACAATGATGTCATCAATGTATTGCAGGTGTTCCGGAGCCCCACCCTGTTCCAGTGCAGTCTGGATCAGTCCATGGCAAATGGTGGGGCTGTGTTTCCACCCCTGGGGCAGTCGATTCCAGGTGTACTGGACGCCCCTCCAAGTGAAAGCAAACTGTGGCCTGCACTCTGCCACCGAAGGGATTGAGAAAAACGCATTAGCGATGTCAATGGTGGCATACCACTTGGCTGCCTTTGACTCCAATTCATATTGAAGTTCTAGCATGTCTGGCATGGCAGCGCTCAGTGGCAGCGTGACTTCGTTCAGGCCCCAATAGTCTACTGCTAGTCTCCACTCTCCATTAGACTTTCGCACTGGCCATATGGGACTGTGAAAAGGTGAGCGAGTCTTGCTGATCACTCCTTGGCTCTCCGGTTGACAAATCAGCTTATGGATGGGAATCAGGGAGTTTCGGTTGGTGCGATATTGCCTCTGGTGCACCATTGTGGTAGCGATTGGCACCTGTTGTTCTTTGACCCTCAGCAACCCCACAATAGAAGGGTCCTTTGAGAGACCAGGCAGGGCAGACAGCTGTTTAATTTCCTCCGTCTCCAAGGCAGCTATACCAAAAGCCCACCGGTACCCTTTTGGGTCTTTGAAATACCCTCTCCTGAGGTAGTCTATGCCAAGGATGCACGGAGCCTCTGGGCCAGTCACAATGGGGTGCTTCTGCCACTCCTTCCCACTTAGGCTCACTTCAGCCTCCAATACAGTCAGCTCTTGGGATCCCCCTGTCACTCCAGAAATACAGATGGGTTCTGCCCCTTCATAGCTTGATGGCATGAGGGTACACTGTGCACCGGTATCTACTAAGGCCTTCTACTCCTGTGGGTCTGATGTGCCAGGCCGTCAAATCCACACAGTCCGATAAACCTGGTTGTCCCCTTCCTCCACCTGGCTGGAGGCAGGGCCCCTCTAGTCCTGTTCATAGCATTCATTACTCACTTCTTGTCAATGCAAATCAAAAGTTCCTCTATTAAGATTGGAAGTATGATTAGCCCTTCTACTCTGGGGAACTGCTCACTGGAAACTGGAGCAGCAATTTTCCTGGAAGAACCCCCTTGTGTGATTGTTTTTCCTTCCAACTCACGTACCCGTGCATCTAGGGTCGAGGTAGATTTTTCCATCCCACTTCCTCATGTCTTCTCCGTGGTCATGCAGGGAAAACCACAGGGTGGCCCGTGGTGTGTATCCACTATATCTTATCTCTTGAGCAGAGGGACGCTTACTCCTACTGGCTGAGATACTGGTCCGTACAGGTGAGGAGTAGGATATATCCTCTTTGAATCACTGGAACTCCTGGGATAATTTCTCAGCTAGCACGTCAGGCAGTTTCTCCACAGCCAAGATGCAGGCCCGTAGGGAGGAAGAGAGACTTTCTTCGTATTGTCGGAGTTGGCCAGCCAATTCATCCACCGTTGGTCCCTCTTCATCTTTCCAGGTCATTATTACCAATGAGTTTGCATACGATGATGGTGCGCTCCGTACAAACTTCCACCACATGGGTCGTGTGCACTGAACTTCATCTGGATCTTTGGATAACTGCTCATTGTTCAGGTCTTTATGAATCACCTCCAGCACAGCTAATTCCCTCAGGTACTGGATACCTCTCTCCATGGTGGTCCACTTGCCTGGGTGACATAGAACATCTGCCTTGAAGGGATACCTTTCCTTCACGCCTGACAGGAGTCGCCTCCAGAGGCTGAGGACTTTTGCCCCTTTTCCAATCGCTTTGTCAATGCCCCCTTCCCTAGAAAGGGATCCCAGCTGCTTGGCTTCCTTACCCTCTAATTCCAGGCTACTGGCCCTGTTATCCCAGCATCAGAGCAGCCAGGTGATGATGTGCTCGCCTGGACGACGACCGAAATCTTTTTGCATATCTCGCAGCTCACTCAGGGACAGGGATCGGGTTGTTACCCTCTCATTTGTGGGTTCTGCCTCTTCCTCCTCCTGTTCTCTTGATGGCCCTGGTTCATCATCAGCCCTTACTACACGAGCTGATCTTCTTGTGTATTTTTCCTTCTGTATAGGGGCAACTGATACTGGCACGGGTTGGTTCTCTGGCGTAGCCACAGTGCCTGTTACCGGGACTGGCATTGCCACAGAGCCTGTTGCCAGGACTGGCATAGCCACAGAGCCTGTCACGGGGACTGGCATAGCTGCAGCGCCTGTTACCAGGGCTGGCATAGCCACAGAGCCTGTCACAGGGGCTGACATAGTTGCAGCGCCTGTTGCCGGGGCTGGCATAGCCGCAGCGCCAGTCGTTTTATCGTCAAATTCGGAGAACTTCTCTTCCCCTTGAGGGTTCTGAATAGTGTTTAATACGGCTCGGTAGGCATGGGCCAGGCCCCAGCACTTTGCAGTGATTTGTGTCTCCCTAGAATAGTCAGGATGACAGCATACTTTTTCCAAATGTTCTACTAATTTTTCAGGATTCTGTTCAGGGGTGAAGTTCCAAAATACTGGAGGGGCCCACTGTCCTAGGCATTTGCCCATGCTCTCCCACACACCCTGCCACTCATAACTATCCAGCCTTGGGGCAGATCTCTGGATGATATTCTTAAAATGCTTATTAACCTTAGACAAAACTGAAACAATATTCCCAAGAAATACCAATAGATATATCTTAACTACCCAAGGATGTTCAAGATACTGAAAAGTTGTTGCAATGAAGGAGGAAACATCATAGAAGAAGGCAGCGAAGGTGCCATTCTGTATTTCCTCCATGAAAAACCTCTCAGAGGAAGAGGTATAATTGCTAATTGTCTCCATGAGGTGGTACCCGAAGTACAGCAATGACTTTGCTACAGAACCCAAATACCAGCTAATGCTCAAGGCCAGTGTTTTAAAAATAAGTCTCCAAAGCTGATGTAATAATAAGTCTCCAAAGATGATGTTTTCATCACTAATCACTGCAGAGCACAGCAAACTGCAAAACCCAACACCGATCTTTAACATGTACTGCAAAAACAAGAGCATGGTGCAGATCAGGTAGACTAATACCGAGAACATATGAATCAATATTATGACCGGCAACTGTTAACAGATACAAATTCCTTAATACACTCTGGTTAATCTGTTATTATCTCAAACCCTTTGTGCCCCACGTTGGGCGCCAAAAAGGACTGTCGTGGTTTAACACCAGCTGGCAACTAAGCACCACACAGCCGCTCGCTCACTCCCCCCACCCCAGTGGGATGGGGGAGAGAATTGGAAGGGTGAAAGTCAGAAAACTCGTGGGTTGAGATAAGAAGAGTTTAATAATTGAAGTAAAATGAAATAAAAAAGTGGTGGTGGTGGTGGTGGTGGTGGTGGTAGTAGTAGTAGTAGTAGTAATAATAATAATAATATACAAAGCAAGTGATACACTATAGAATTGCTCACCACCCGCTGACCGATGCCCAGCCCATTCCTGAGCAGCGATCGCTGCCCCCTGGCCAATTCCCCCCAGTTTATATACTGAGCATGACGTCATATGGTATGGAATAGCCCTTTGGCCAGTCTGGGTCAGCTGTCCTGGCTGTGCCCCCTCCCGGCTTCTTGTGCACCTGGCAGAGCATGGGAAGCTGAAAAGTCCTTGACTGGTGTAAGCCCTACTCAGCAACAACTAAAACATCAGTGTGTTATTAACATTATTCTCATCCTAAATCCAAAACACAGCACTATACCAGCTACTAGGAAGAAAAATCAACTCTATCCCAGCTGAAACCAGGACACCATCTTTGTAGTATTTCATGGATTCCAGTTGCTGAGTCATTGCAAGGACATCCTGAAATCCTGTACTGATGCCAGATGTGTTGAAAATAAGATTCCTTCTCCACTTGGACAGTTAGATTTTTTACACCAGCATCTTTTACAATCACTGTAACCTGAATATAACAGTATGGTTAACATTAGTATTACACTTTATATGCATCTAATAATAACTTACAGTATTCTAGCTCTGAAATATTGCAGATTAAAAAATATCATCATAAAGAATTCAATTTTCTGGAAAGTGAAGGCTATCTTCACAGGGTATGGCTTTGCAACTTCTGCGTAACTGGTAATTCTCAGTGCCTTGCATAAGGAAATAAATATCTTTTTAAGGAAGAGAAAAACCCAAGACAGATAGATATTAGTAAGCCGGTTATAAACCCACGATTAGCATCCAGCTATCCCTACTTCCCGTTTACTGCCTGTTTTGCAGCATGAAATCAATCTACTCCTCCTTTTGTCAGAGCAGATATAGTGCCACTTTCAATAGAGTGAGCGAGGAAAAAAACCCACACTTTTTTTTTTGTTTTGGCAGACATCTTAGCAAACAACTCTTTATACAAGTATTTCTAAGCTAGCAGGCAAGGGGAAGTACAGCATTAGAGACCAGCTCTGAGACATTAATTAATAGCTACAAAAATGATCACAAACAGCAGCTTCGAACTTCAGTCTATGATTGAAATAGGGCTACAGAGTAGGAAATGAAGACACTAGGGTCTAAAATCCTCGCACCTTACCTGCTGTACAGTTCTCCTTTCCATCACATCTGATACCACTTACATATGTATTGTACCTGCCACAACACTCGCAGAGTGACACCAAAAATGAGGATCTCCGTAGGATATGACTCCCTCTATTTTTTTAATCTGTAAAGAAATTACATTAGCAACAATTAATTTAAAAACACATTTAAACTTGTGCATGTACATGGATATTGGTGGCAAATATTTCACAGGAAAATGAAGCTGTATAGCAAAGCAGCTTTCTAGCTAACCTTTATACAGAAATACGTAGTATTGTGTCCTGGTTTCAGCTGGGATAGAGTTAATTTTCTTCTTAGTAGCTGGTATAGTGCTGTGTTTTGGATTTAGGATGAGAATAATGTTGATAACACACTGATGTTTTAGTTGTTGATGAGCAGTGCTTACACTAAGTCAAGGACTTTTCAGCTCCTCATACTGCCCTGCCAGCAAGGAGGCTGGAGGTGCAGAAGAAGCTGGGAGGGGGGCACAGCCAGGACAGCTGACCCAAACTGGCCAAAGGGATATTCCAAACTGTATGACGTCATGCTGAACTAAAAATTGGGGGGAGTTGGCCGGGGGGGCGCGGTCACTGCTCAGGAGCTGGCTGGGCATTGTTCAGCGGGTGGCGAGCAATTGCATTGTGCATCACTTGTTTTGTATATTCTTTTATCATTATTATTATTTTCCCTTCCTTTTCTGTCCTATTAAATTGTCTTAATCTCAACCCACGAGTTGTACCTTTTTTTCTGATTCTCTCACCCATCCCTTTGGGGGAGGGAGTGAGTGAATGGCTGTGTGGTGTTTAGCTGCCTGCCAAGTTAAACCACGAGATGTTGAGATGTCACCTTTCTATTGTCAAAGACCAGAAGCGAAAAGTCAAACTAAATGAAAAACCCATCTGTCCTGGATTCATCTAGGATAGAGTTAATTTTCTTCTTAGTAGCTGGTATAGTCCTGTGTTTTGGATTTAGGATGAGAATAATGTTGATAACACACTGATGGTTTAGTTGTTGCTAAGTAGTGCTTACACTAGTCAAGGACTTTTTAGCTTCCCATGCTCTGCCAGGTGCACAAGAAGCTGGGAGGGGGCACAGCCAGGACAGCTGACCCACACTGGCCAAAGGGCTATTCCATACCATATGATGTCATGCTCAGCATATAAAGCTGGGGGAAGAAGAAGGAAGGGGGGGACGTTCGGAGTGATGGCGTTTGTCTTCCCAAGTAACCGTTATGCATAATGGAGCCCTGCTTTCCTGGAGATGGTCAAACACCTGCCTGCCGCTGGGAAGTAGTGAATGAATTCCTTGTTTTGCTTTGCTTGCGTGCATGGCTTTTGCTTTACCTATTAAACTGTCTTTATCTCAACCCAGGAGTTTTCTCACTTTTATTCTTCTGATTCTCTCCCTCATCCCACCAGGGGCGAGTGAGTGAGCGCCTGTGTGGTGCTTAGTTGGTGGCTGGGGTTAAACTATGACACCAGCAGAGTGCAATGCTAAATAGGATGAGAAAAAACTGTTTTAGTGTACAGGTCACAATAATATCAATGGACAGATCAACCAGAAAGTTGGTTGGGCATTTAACCATTTCTAGGACATCTGTTACCTCACTATCCAGGATAAGCAGCTATTTAGTTATCATAGCTGGACTTAATTCAGAGACATAATATCTTCCCATAATTTATCATTTTCTGAAATTGATCTTTGGACTGGGTCTGGCTGGGATGGATTTAACTTTCTTCACGACAGCTCATATGGTGCCATGTTTTGGCCAAACCAGTGTTGATAACACACCAACGTTTTGGCTATTGCTGAACAGTGTTTGGGCATTACCAAGGCTTTCTCTTTTTCCCACTCTGCCCCTGCCCCAACAAGTAGGCTGGGGGTGGGCAAGAAGTTGGGAGGGGACACAGCTGGGACAACTGACCTGAATTGGCCAGAGGGATATTGCATGCCATATAATGCCATGCTCAGCAATAAAAACTGGGGTAGAGGAAGAAGGGAATTTTGGCTTCCAAAGTGGCTGTTGCTTGGAGACTGGCTGGGCATCAGTCTGCTTGTGGGAGATGGTGAGTGATTTCCTTTGCATTGCTTGTTTTTTTCCCCCCTCTCTTTCTTTCACCTGTTAAAACTGCCTTTATATCGCTCCATGATTTTTCTTGCTTTTGCTCTTTGTGTTCTCTCCCCTGTCCTGCTGGCGGTGGGAGGGTGGGATGAGGATGGAATGAGTGACTGGTTGTGTAGGTGCTTCACTGCTGGCCAGGGGTCAACCCTCAACAAGCATATTGTTTTATGCTAATGTAATTTTAAAAATGCTTTTCCTATTATCTTTTAATGACTTGCTCTTTGATTGTTTTCTAAAAGTACTTACTTTTTCTCAGTCTCTCAGAAATGCTTTCTGTCTTCCCTTACTGAAAGGTGAAACCCCAATCTGTACCTCCCTTTCACTACACAAGTCTCTCCTAGCCAATTTCCATTTATTCTTTTATTTCTCATGCAGACAAGAACACATCTCCTCCTCTACTAATTGACAGGGCAACATTAGGATAGTCTTCCTTGCCACCTCTAGTTGATGGCATCCTCACAGAACATGTAACTAGTTCTTTAACAGAGAGGAGTTCTCCACACTGAGGTCTGGAACTTCTGAGGAACTTCTAATGAGCCAACAGTGAAGACTAAGTGCCGCCTTAAAGTAGTAGTAGTTGCAAAACCTCTTTAATCAGTAAAAGTCCTAATCCTGTCACATCTCTGCACAACAGATTTAAAACAACTTGAGACATGAAGTTGTCTGAGACAACAGAAGCTGTCAGACTGAACTACCTGAGTTTAATAATTAATAACAGTTATAGCTTTGTATGTATATGAAAACATTTAGAATTCTAGTTCTGACCCTTTCTAAAGCAGCATGCAGATCTTTCTCCTGTTCTGGAGGTATCCTGAACAAAAGTACTTGACAGGCTGTATGACAGGTACATCACCCCCCACCCCCCCCTGAAGATCGGGGCTTTTAACATGGTGATCACCGGCTTTTCGCGCCTCATTTTCACGCCTTTTATGCTCTACTGTGCCTGCCGGCACATGCACACCTTGGCCAAGTGCCGACCATCACGCTCCCACCAGGGTGCCGTGGCCCCAGGCACGTCCACCCCTCGGTAGGGGGAGCAGGAGAAGCGAGGCCCCTCGGTCAACAGACAGGGTCCACAGCCAATGAGGCGCCTTGGCTCAGAGAAGCTTCTGGATCTGAAGTGTTAAGAAAAATTGTCTCAAAGCTTGCTTGTGTGTGTTTATCTGATAAGACCGGACAGCAGACCACTCTTTTGTCTGATAAGACCCGAGGGCAGACCATTCTTTGGCTTATCAAGTACCACTAGCTTGCAAGGAAACCTGTGCAAACTTGCTGAAGCAGCAGGCCATTCTTTGGCTTATCAGGCACCACCAAGAATAGGACACCAACTGGTATCCGGGCCAGGCCGCTTGCCCACCAACAATATATATTGCGTGATTAGATGTGCATGTGTTGGGTACGTGATGTTGCCCTGGGTAACCACAATGGAAACAAGAGGGCAAACTCCCTCTCCAACACCGGATAAAAGACGGCACAACAAAACCTGAGTGTGGCCATCCACCACCAAAAAACTGAAGACTGAGGACCAACGGGATGTCGCTGGATCCATGGTGGTGACTATGCTTTGCTTATCTCTCTGAATGCTTGCTTAATTTCCTCCTAATATTTCCTGCCTTTCCTATCGCTTTACTCTTTTGTATTTATCCAATAAAATGTCTGATTGGTGGCATATGACCTCATTTGTGTCTTAATTTTGCCCTTGGGATCATTACAAACCTTCCCCGAGCCTGACAATCAGACCAGGACTTAACAACACCTGAAAACAAAATACACTAAATTGAACGGTTCTGTTTAAAATGTATGTATGTTCAATAGCAGAAACACAGTGGGGTTTATTATATTGGCACTCCTCAAGCTAAAAGGAGGTAACTATCTGCCTAACCTGGTGCAAAATAAAACAAAACATTTAGCTTTTCTAACGTTTAATTACAAATCAATGTAAAAAAATAATTTCACTCTAGTGCAATGATCTAGGCAGGCATTTGCAGATTAAATCAAACGTGAATAGTCTTAAATTGTTAGTGAGATTTGTATTGTATAGCGTAAACATTTAACTCTGTATAAAGGGATAAGAGGTCACTGATCCTTAACAGAGGATAAAGAGATCACTGTAAATGCATTGGCCTGCTAATGTGGAGAGATATTAATGTATCATTAGGATTTTGTATGCCAACTCTGCTCCAATTTTATAAGAAGACTGTCTATCTGCTACTGCTAGGAATAATCCTTTATACTGCTTTAATGGTGGGTAGCATACCTGGTGTATACTCAAAGGGCATAGAAAAATAATCTCTAACCATTTGTAAGATTAGTGCTAGTTAAGTATCAGGATTTGAAAGAATCTTAACTATTGTTAAGAGTATAGGCAGATTTCACAAAAATGCCAGACAACAGAATAGTCAACTGAACTAGGACTGATGTAAAATAACCAATGAAATATGAGACTATTAGCTAAAATGCTTATGCTCTGCCAAACTTGCATAAAAAAAATCATTACTTTATAGTTTTTTCATAAGCCAGGCAGTTGGTAAATAACTACCTTCTAACTATTAGGGAAACAGATTCTAAGAAGTAGCTATACTGGAATTTTATATATATTGTTCTTCTCAGCTTCTGACTTTAGATTTGAAAAAGAAAGTTTCATCTTTACCGCCTTATCTTCTGAATCACAAATAGAAGCATATTCTAGATTGCTGGTCTGCATTTGTTCTTCTGCTTTTTAGCTCTTCCTCCAGTGTTTTTACAACCAGCTGCCACGTGATACCTAGAAGCATGGTAATATCTTTATAGACAGAGACCTTGTACTTTCATTTTCAGATGGAACTTAGAAACAAGGACTTTAAGCTCTTTCAATAAGGTTTATGATGACTGTTTATTAATGTTAATGAAGACTGTAGATTAATGCTTTTTACTGGTCCTTGGGTATTACCCACATCTGAGAAAGCTATGCAAAGAAATGTTTCAAGTTATGCTTCTTGAAGTTAAACTCATTAATGAAGAAACAGTTTGATAAATTCACATATACTGCATTAAATGGTTGTCAGATCACTTCTTGAGAGAGATTTGAAGAATGATGCATAGTACTGGGTCTGATTTTGAAAAGTCTTCAAATTCTGCTGAAGATCAGATACATCACTTATGATTCAACAATCTGTACTTGCCTCTCATGTTGGTATTTATGCCTCTTCAAGAAGACCTGTAGGAATATCCATGGTTGTGCCCATGGTCACTGTGGGAATGGCCATGCCCATGGCTGTGATCATATGAGTGACAACCTCCATGAGAAACCCCATGGGAGTGTGCATGGCTAAAGACACGGATACCAACAAGGCTTATGATCAGCCCTCCAACAAAGACTGGCTGTGAGTGGGAGGGGGAACCCTTTAACATCACAACACTACAGGTGTTCAAGTTTATTCTCTAGAACATGGTAATTGGAAACACTGTATACCTAATGAAGGAAAACTGCAGAAGCATTAGCATCAACAAAAGGATTATTCTAATGTGTATTCCTCATCAGCAGACTCTCAGTATACAAGCTGGTTTCAAAGGAATTTTCTTCCAAAACAAATCCAATTTTCCCCAACCTTCCCGAAAAACCCACCCAATAACCACCACCAAAATGCAAAATCTAGTATCCACTGTATTGGTTTTGCATGGCAAGGTTTTGGTGGGGGGGGGCTACAGGCATGGCTTCTGTGAGAAGCTGCTAGAAGCTATGTCTGATAGAACCAATGCCAGCTGGCTCCAAGATGGACCTGCTGCTGGCCAAGGCTGAGCTAATCAGTGATAGTAGTAGTGCCTCTGTGATAACATATTTAAGGGTGTGTGTGGGGGAGGAACTGCTGTGCAACAGCAGCCAGAAGAGAGGAGTGAGAATGGGAGAGAAACAACTCTGCAGACACCAAGGTCAGTGAAGAAGGAGGGGGAGGAGGTGCTCCAGGCACCAGAGCAGAGGTTCCCCTGCAGCCCCTGGAGAAGACCATGGTGAGGCAGGCTGTCCCCCTGCAGCCCATGGAGGTTAATGATGGAGCAGATATCCACCTGCAGCCTGTGGAGGACCCTACACCAGAGCAGGTGGATGTGCCTTGAAGGAGGCTGTGACCTCATGGGAAGCCTGTGCTGGAGCAGGTCTTCTGGCAGGACTTGTGACCCTGTAGGGGTCCCATGCTGGAGCAGTCTGTTCCTGAAGAACTGCACCCTGTAGAAAGGACCCATGTTGGAGAAGTTTGTGGAGGACTGTCTCCCATAGGAGGGACCCCATGCTGGAGCAGGGGAAGAGTGTGAGGAGAAAGGAACGGCAGAGACGATGTGTGATGAATTGACTGCAACCCCCATTCCCTGTCCCCCTGCGTCACATGGGTGGAGGAGGCAGAGAAATTAGGAGTGAAGTTGAGCCTGGGAAGAAGGGAGGGGTGGGGGGAAGGTGTGTTAAGATTTGGTTTTATTTCTCATTATCCTACTCTAATTTGATTGGTAATAAATTAAACTAATTTCCCTGAGTCGAGTCTGTTTTGCCCATGATGGTAATTGGTGAATGATATCTCCCTGTCTTTATCTTGACCCACAAGTCTTTTTGTCATATTTTTTTCCTCCCCCTGTCCAGCTGAGAAGGGGGAGTGATAGAGCAGCTTGATGTGTACCTGGTGTCCAGCCAAGGTCAGCCCACCACATCCACAAATTGGGGCAAGGTGGCAACTTTAGTTTTAAGAAGGGGAGATACTGATTTTTATTTAGTTTCAAAAAGAGACAAAGTGTTTTGAATACAAGATTTGCTTTGTCTATCCTTCATTAGCAAAAAAAAAAAAAATCATAGGAATATTTAGGACATGTACTCATCTAAAATTGTAGTTAACTGAAGACAGCAACTACTGCTTTATTGGTTGTGCTTTTTATCTGTCTGCATATTTTTCTGTTCTTCTCTTGAACTAGCAAAGTGCAAGAGAGTAATTCCAGCTAATAAAGGAGTTAAGCAAGTCCTACTTGGGGGCTATTAGATCTTTCCTTGGCTATGCAGACTGTACTCATGTAGAGGGGGTGACTCCTTCACCCCCCAAGAAACAAAATTGGTAGTGAAAACAGAGGAAATACTGAAGATCAAAAAGGGGAGGGGAAAAAAAAAAACAAACAGGTCTTGACTCCAGTAATGCACATCTCTAATTTTACCAACATTAAAATCTCTCTGTTACTGAAGAGCAGGAGAGCACAAATTCATGTGTGTTGGGGAGAGTGAAGCCAGAAACGTGATAAATGAAGGCTTGGACTTGCAGAATTTCATAACTGAAAAAATGTAGTTTGAAGAAAACAAACTATTGCATTTTGGAAGAAAGGGATGGAAGCCTGAAAATTTAAGTGGGGAGCCTCTGAAGAGGCTGTGAAAGGTAATGTGACACAGGTGCAGTTAGAGTAGCTACTCACAGCTTCATGATGGTTAATGCCATAGTAACATGCTCAGCATAATGTTATGAATTCTGGCTGATTTTTGAGGTTTCTCAGACTAATACAAAAGCTTTTCTGTAATAATTGACGCTGGTATATATAACAGCAGAACCAATTTTAGTCTTGTACAGATTACTTCCTTAGTATCTTTTATTGTAGAAAGACCACCATCTAAAAAGAGTAGAGCTGCAACATCTTTGAAAAAAATGCAATTTAACTTTTATAATGAAATTATATTCACCCTTATATATTTTCATATTTTAAAACTAGATGTGGTTTGGATTTTGAGAGTGAAGAACAGGTACTCTGAACAAATTTCAAAGTTATAATACATTTAATATAGCATTAAGATTGCTTTGATTTTTTTTTTCTTCAATGCCACAAAAATTATGCCTTAATTTCTGGATTATTTATTTCTGACCAACAGGTAGCTAGTTTGCAATTGTCCATACACCAATAGTAAACAGCTATAATAATGTAAGTATTTTTTTATATATACTGCACATTTAGGGCTTCAAACTGCTAAACTGCTATGCAGTTTAACCATACAATTTTTTATTATGTCAGCAGAAGTGAAATCCTCATATAAACACTGACTTTCAACATATATTTTTTGTTTGATATACATATATAGAGTGAGGCAATTTCTAAATAATATTCACAGTGATAAAGTTTTATTTGTAGAAATAAATGAAAATTACATTTCAGACACTTTTTGGCTGGGGTAAGAGGGGAATATGATGAACAGAAAAGAGACATAGCAAAAAACTCACAAAAGCATCCACCATTAAAACATCCTGAATGTATCTTTACAGCAGAACATTTTGAAAATAAGTAGAATCATTTTCAGATAGTCCTTACACAACCTAATATACATACCCATAGGAAAATACGCAAGTTGCTTTCTATCTTGTCATCAGAGCTGCAAAAAGCAACATTGTTAATGCAGAACAATCAAAAAGCATGTGAAATCCATCATAAATAAGACCAAGGCTATTGGTTCATACTCTATAAAAAAGCTCCACAAAAGTGAAAGCCTAAAATGAAAGGGTTTCAATTTTTCCTCGAAGATTAAATTGTAATTTAATGTCTTGGTAGCTAGCAGGAAACTTTTCATAGGGCACTTGCTAGTTTTTAAAGGTATTGGTCAAAGTATTTCTAGACCATTTTCTCTCTCCTCCAACAAAACAGTGATACATTCCAAGTCTATGAAGAGACATTTTTGAACTGACCTTCCCAAAAGCCTTAGACCTAAGAAGAAAACCCTCTACGTGAGTAAACTTGTTTTCATTTAGAATTTTAAACTAATGTTGTACAGACAAAATTTTAAGCATTTTGTCATTAAACAATAGAACAACTCTGATCTGATGTATTATTAGTGCAAAAGCAATGCTGTCTATACATCTGTTCTGTAAAAATTTTCTTCACAGATTAGTTCATAGAATATCTCAAGTTGGAAGGGACCCATAAGGATCATTGAGTCCAACTCCCTGCTCCTTGCAGAACTACCTAACACTAAACCATATGACTAAGTGTTGTCCAGACACTCCTTGAACTCTGACAGGCTTGGTGCCATGACCACTTCCCTGGGGAGCCTGTTCCAGCGACCAACCACCCTCTCAGTGAAGAACCTTTTCCTAATGTCCAATCTGAACTCCCCCTGACACAGCTTCATTCCATTTCCTCGTGTCCTATCGCTGGTCACCAGAGAGAGGGGGTCAGCACCTCCCCCTCCGCTGCCCCTCTTGAGGAAGTTGTAGACTGCGACGAGGTCACCCCTCTCTTCTCCAAGCTGAACAAACCAAGTGACCTCAGCTGCTCCTCATAAGTCTTGCCCTTGAGACCTTTCACCATCTTGGTTGCCCTCCTCTGGACACACTCGAATAGTTTGATGTCCTTCTTATACTGAGGCACCCAAAACTGCACACAGTACTTGAGGTGGGGCTGCACCAGTGCATTGTAGAGGGGGACAATCACCTCCCTCGACCGGCTAGCTATGCTGTGCTTGATGCACCCCAGGACATGGTTGGCCCTTCTGGCTGCCAGGGCACACTGTTGACTCATATTCAACTTGCCATCAACCCAAACTCCCAGCTCTGGAGTCCTCAGTACAAGAAAGACAGGGACCTATTGGAGCAGGTCCAGAGGAGGGCCACAAAAATGATCAGAGGGATGGAACACCTCTGCTATGAGGAAAGGCTGAGAGAGCTGGGGTTGTTCAGCCTGGAGAAGAGAAGGCTACGGGGAGACCTTATTGCAGCCTTTCATTACTTTTAAAGGGGGCCTACAAGAAAGATGGGGACAGTCTTTTTAGCAAGGCCTGCTGTAACAGGACAAGGGGTAATGGTTTTAAACTAAAGGAGGGTAGGTTTAGACTGAGCACAAGGAAAAAATTTTTCGCAATGAGGGTGGTGAAACACTGGAATGGGTTGCCCAGAGAGGTGGTAGATGCCCCATCCTTGGAAACATTCAAGGACAGGCTGGATGGGGCTCTGAGCAACCTTATCTAGTTGTAGATGTCCCTGCCCATTGCAGGGGGGGGTTGGACTAGATGACCTTAAAGGTCCCTTCCATCCCAAAGCATTCTATGATCTCTTTCCGCGGGGCTGCTCTCCATCCTCTCGTCCTCCAATTTGTATGTATAACCAGGATTGCTCCATCCCAGGTGCATAATCTGGCACTTGGTCTTATTAAATTTCATATGGTTGGTGTTTGCCCAGCTCTCTAGTCTATCCAGATCTCTCTGTAAGGCCTCTCTACCCTCAAGGGAGTCCACAGCTCCTCCTAGTTTAGTATCATTAGCAAACTTACTTAATGTACGTTTGATTCCTACATCCGGATCACTTATAAAAACATTAAAGAGCACTGGTCCTAAAATTGAGCCCTGGGGAACCCCACTGGTGACTAGCCACCAGCCTGATGTAACCCCATTTCCTATAACCCTTTGAGCCTGACCTGTCAGCCAAGTGTTCACCCATTGTATTATGGACTTGTCTAGCTGTATGCTGGACATTTTGTCCAGAAGGATACTGTGAGAGACAGCATCAAAAGCTTTGCTAAAATCCAAAAAAACCCCACATCTACTGACTTCCCTTGGTCAACTAGATGAGTGACCTTGTCATAAAAGGAAATTAAGTTAGTTAAACAGGACTTTCCCCTCGTGAACCCGTGCTGGCTGTGACCAATGCCTGTGTTGTCTCTCAAGTGTTTTTCAATAACTCCCAGAATAACCTTCTCCATAATTTTACCAGGCACTGAAGTGAGACTGACAGGCCTGTAACTACCAGGGGCTTCCTTCTTACCCTTCTTGAAAATTGGGACAACATTTGCCAGCTTCCAGTTGACTGGGACCTCTCCAGATTCCCAAGACTGTTGAAAAATAACGGAGAGAGGTCCTGCAATGACATCAGCCAGCTCTTTCAGTACCCTGGGATGAATCCCATCAGGCCCCATAGACTTATGTGCATCCAGCTGGAGCAGCAAGTCTCGAACAAGTTCAGGGTCAGCTGGGAGTTTATAATCCCCCCAGTCATGGTCTTCCAACACAGGGCTCCGGGGGTCCTAGGGCCTGTAATTGGTGTTAAAGACAGAGGTGAAGAAAGCATTAAACGTCTCCGCTTTGTCTGTGTCTCTATTTATGAGATAACCAACCTCATCAAGTAACAGACCAATGTTATCTCTGATCCTCCTTTTTCTGTTAACATATTTAAAAAAGCCCTTTTTGTTGTCCTTCACAGTGCTGGCCAGCTTGAACTCTGCCCCCCTTGCTTGACTTCTGACACTTTGGAATTGCCTGCTCCTGCGCTCTCTTAAGAGATGGCTTTTAAAAAGTGACTAGCATTCCTGGACCCCAATACCTTCAAAAGCAGATTCCCAGGGGACCTTACTAACTAGCTCCTTCAGCAGCCTGAAGTCTGCTCTCCCCATATCCAGGGTCGAAGTTTTGCTGGCAGTTTTTCTCCTGTCGCCAATGATTTGAAACTCAACTACTTCGTGGTCACTGTGACCAAGACAGCCACCAATCACCACTTCGCCTATGAGTCCCTCTCTGTTTACAAACAACAAACCTAGGAGAGCACCTTTCCTAGTCAGCTCCCTTAGTACCTGCACCAAGAAGTTATTTTCAACGTGCTTCAGGAATTTCCTGGACCTGTTTGTGTCCGCTGTATGATATTCCCAGTTGATGCCTGGGAAGTTAAAAATCACCCATAAGGACAAGGCCAGCTGATCTAGAGATATCCCTTAATTCCTTGTAGAATAATTCATCGGTGTCATCATCCTGGCTGGGTGGTCAATAGTAGACTCCCACAACATCATCTGCTTTATTTGCTTTCCCTTTCATCCTTACCTAGAGGCTCTCAACCGTGTCGTCGCCAACTGCAAGCACCATACAATCCAACCCCTCCCTTATATACAGCGCCACCCCCCTGCCTCCCCTGCCCTGCCTATTCCTCCTGAAGAGCCTATAACCATCCATCATGGCACATCAGTCACTGGACTCATCCCATCAGGTTTCACTTATGCTAATGATGTTGTAGCTCTGGGACTGGGCCAAAGCTTCTAGCTCCTCTTGTTTATTCCTCATGCTGCACGCGTTAGTATAAAGACATTTCAAATGTGCTCCAGTGCACTCAGTACATCGTGGAGCAGACTGAAGGACCTTGCTAGCACACTGTCCCTCAAACATTGGTGTGCTGCCCCATGGCTTATCACTAGTGAGCCTGGTTTTATCCCTTTCCCCCTTCAAATCTAGTTTAAAGCTCTTTCAATGAGCCCTGCTAACTCTTGTGCAAAGATCCTTTCCCCACTTCGAGAAAGGTGTATCCCATCTGTTGCCAGCAGGCCTGGTGTCATGTAGATTGACCCATGATCAAGAAACCCAAAATTCTGCCAGTGACACCAGTCTCAGAGCCAGGTATTGATCAGCTGGGCCTTCCTGTTTCTTCCAACATCATTCCCTGCAACTGGAAGGATAGAGGAAAACACTACTTGTGCTCCTGAACCCTTAACCAGTTGTCCCAAGGCCCTGAAGTGTCTCTTGATTGCCTTTGGACTTCTTATTACAACTTCATTGCTGCCTACCTGAAAAATCAATAATGGATAATAATCCGAGGGCCGTACCAGGGTAGGAAGTTTTCTCTTCACATCTTTAACCCAGGCCCCAGGGAGGCAGCAGACTTCCCTAAGAAGTGGGTCGAGTTGGCATGTTGGGCCTTCTGTTCCCCTCAGAAGAGAGTCTCCTGTGACAATAACCCATCTTTTTTTCTTAGTGGAAGTGGTTTTGATGCAGGGTGTGGGCTGACCTAACCTAGTTGACTGTTTACATCCTAGGAATTAGTTTTGAGAAGGGTACACAAGGAAACATTTTTAATACATACATTTTCCCTGTATGATTTACTGTTCTTTATTAATTGGTCTGCCTATAAACTTTCTTTCCCATCTTTCAGATTCCATAATGGAATTCCTTAAAGTTATCATGGATACTTCAAGTTTCTCCCCCTGTTTTCTTGGATAATTGCCAAAGAACGAAGAGAGATCTCCACAAATGATGTTCTATCAATCTTGCTTACTGCATGATCTTTTCCTATTTGAGACAGAGAGAAGCTAGAAATAAAACCAGCGTACTCCAAAATGACATTACGCAATCCCACTCTTAACTATTTTGTTGTCCCCATCATTGAAGGCCTTATTAGGCTTATCTGCTGGTAACGTTAAGATACCTCAATCTTGAATGGGACCCTACTGTTTCAGTCATTATACAAGTATTTACTTACTGGTATAATAGTTATACATAGAACTAGTGCTGCACTGTGACAACAAATCAAACTGACCTGCCACTTACTGTAAGATTAGCATAAGAATCTTCTATTTTAACATTCCATTTAATGAAACTACTGTATCAAGGGTCACTTTAGAAACAATCAATCATGAGAACTTTTAAAGAATAACTCTTTTTACTGTACTATGTATGTACTACTGTGATTGGGTTTGAAAAAAACCCATGCACTTACCAGATTTAGGCACAAGAAATAGAAGATCTTCCTAGAATCGTACTCCTCAGAGATTTGTTTCAGTGATTCCTTAATAAACCGGGGTAATGACTGAGAGATCTGCTGTAATGCATCACCCATGAAGTTACAGAGAGGAGTGCCTTCAGGGGAATAGCCAATGAGGGTGCCTTTCTGCCCTTTCCTGGAGGTGGAGGACAGAATATTGGCAGCTACAAGGAAAGTATTGAAGTTTTTGTTGCTGTTTCTAAGCTTCACAGCTATTTTATAATGTGTTTTATCAGCAATCAAAGCTTACATGAAATTTACAGGCAACGAAGTGATTGTCAATTTCATCTTGAGGTTTATCATTAGATTTCATTGCTATGTAAGATTAGATCATCACTTCCACAACAGAACAGATCTATTACATTCTTTTTTTGTAGACAGTAAAGGAGCACAAAGTTACAGGCCCTTTTTATTCAAATGAATCCATAAAAGCTCATCCAAAAGAATTTTGCACACATCCATTTTCTGATTGGCTTCCCAGTCACATGGACAATGGATTTATTGAAAGATAAATAAGACAACATACATAAAATGAAGAAGACAGCACTCACTACCACTCCTCCAGAAAGAATGTGCTCTGTGCTTTCATGGTGTGGTGGCTTGTTAATAGCTCGAAGTTGGTCTGTTATTGGATGTGTCCAAAAGTTGCTAAAAAGCAGTGCACTAATGAAAATAAGAAAGGATCCATATCGAGCACGCTTGAAAGCTTCCATCTTGACAGAGCATATGGACTCCACATAGAAATCCAGGATCACAAGAACAAAGATGACTGTTATGAAAGGCATGATGAAAGAAGACCAAGACTCCACTCTGCAACAAAAAATACATTTCAAACAGGATTGTTCATCATTAGATGCTTGTATATACAGCATTAAATCTAGTTCGCTTTCATTACAAATGCTTTCATCAATCCATCAAAACATAAATACTTTTATACTTTCAATTTATCATATAAAACCAACATTCCAGCTATAGAAAGACACATACAGCTAATATGCATTACTGTAGCTTATTTTAAATACTTTCATGTACTTAAAAGCAATGCTATGTGCAATGCCACATTTGTGGCAGTGGTCTACTCTCCCTAAGCAGGAAGGCATAATGAACACATCTTTAAATTACAATAATCTACTCCTCAGGAAAAAAAAGATCCCTGTATTTATACAGTCATTAATACTTGTGCAACATTAGTATATGAATCCAGGATATAATATCTGAAGCTAGAAAGATGAAATAAAGTTATCGCATAAAAGAGGAAATTAAGGTATCATCACACAGATATACATCAAAATATAGAGGAAAAATTTCAAACAGAGCTTACTAGAAAAATAAAGATGACAACTTTGGTAGTTTTAAAGATATTTTAAAGAAAAGATTTAAGTTGCAGTTCACAAGCAGAAGCATTACAAAAAATGATTTATTTTTGTTAATGCGTACTTGCTATCTTTCTTACCTCTGTTGTCAGAGAGAGGACAATGATCCATGAGCACAACAGAAGGACGGAAACAAGATGAGACAAAGCTTGAAGATGCTTGGCTCCACCTACATCTACGGATAGCTTTCAGGAAACCATGTGAAAAACAACCTTATGGCACAATGCCAGTACCAGAAGCAGTACTCCTCCCTGGAAACAGGGATCTCGTTAGCATTTCTTAAGAGCTAAATACCTCACTCCAAACAAAGTGACACTTACATGAAAAAAAAATGAATGTGCTTTCCTTAACTTATCAACAAAAAGCAAAGACAGGATATTTCCTCTAATTATTACTCTAGTTCAAAACAGTAATACAGCATACATGGTTATACCTCAGCACTATCCACAATAGCCTAATATGACTTGAAATTTAAAACTCAATAATGTTAATTGGTATACAACAGCAGCAAATTGGTAGTGAACAGCATATGGGGAAAAAGAAAAATCACACAAAACTCGGTTTCCCATCTCCCATTATAAAAAAGAAAAGCATTGAAAGCATACGTAAACCCCAAAATTGTCATGTCACCTTGGCCTCTAATACTTTCACAACCTTTTCATTCACTTATCTTTAATTGCACCATACCATATTTCTTCACAATATTTTCTTTCAAAATTGTTCTATAAATGAATCACAAGATAATCCACACACAGCATCCCATCCCCCTTAGATCACACTTTGCGCACAGTTAACCAGTCTCTCAAACATTTGATTTATTTTGATATTAATACTTTCTCAGCTGCTCCAGATATCCCCCCCCCCAGTGCAGCCACTTTAGCAACAAGACTAAGCTAACAGAACAACTCCATCAGCCAGGTCAATCCCATACAGTAAGATTTTGATACTCGGTTATTCATCCCACCAATGATAATGGGACTATACTACTGAAAGTATCAGACGTATCAGAATCTGTGTCTTCAAATACAAGTGTCTAATGTAAAGGAAAGACTGGGGAAAGATAAAACAGCAGCAACAAAACATAGACCCTAAAAGTGATCAAGAAATGGCTTGTATGCAATGCATTATGAACATCCAGAACACTGATAAAATGGAGTACTTTATGATAATTTTAATGAGACTTTTTAGGTTACACATTACAGCAAAGTCCTTATCATCAGCTATATAAGTTGAATATTGTATTGTTTGGCTTGCTGTGTGGTTTGGTTCAGTCCCAGTTTGGGTTCAACTGAAATTGAAGCTGCTCTTAATCAAGATGTAAAAATTACAGTGCTAGTTCAGTTCCAATTTGGGGTGGGGGTATTGAACTTCTTTGTTTTTTATTTAGTCTTAGATTAACTCTGAACTGGTGAAATTCTTACCTGCAAAACTTAGATAAATATTAACCTATTAAAATACAAATTATTTACCTTGTGATCTGCAACACCCAGGAAAGCAATGATTGTATAGAGAACATGGGTAAGAGCACTGTTATGATGCCCCTCAGCTAAATAAAAAAATTAAGGAAGATTTTAATTTGATGATATTTATTTATTTATTTATTTATTTATTTAAACCAAAGAACAGGTAGAGGTAGCAGAAGATCATGGAAAGCAGAAGTAAGCAAACTGAGCTTTAAGGTTCGTCAGATCCTTAAAATTTAGGAAAGAGGAAAATATTTCCATAGAAAATAAATAGCTAAAAATAGTTGGGGGAAAATAAAGAGTATTTTAAAACATGAGAATATAGTCACTGTTAAATACTGTACAGCAGTCATGATACAGGATTTATGTTAATTTTGGCAACTAGACTTAGAAAAATATACTCAACAGCATTAAAAATTAGCTCAATTTTCACTAAAAGCACTAAAACAGTGAGGTGTCTAAAATGTGATCTATATCTTTCCAGTTTCTAAATATTTAAACTTTAGAAAACTAAGAATAATTGACAAGCACAATCCAGCAAATATTCAAGTAACGATAGCTTTTGGGAAAACTACTAGAGGGCACCTTAACAATGAATTAACTCACTGAAAACTCAGTGGATTAATCAATACTATTTCTGAATATACCATTTGGATCTGTAATTCCATGTTTTCATCCTTCCTTGAGAAGGTTTACTTTCACCTTGTTATCATTTACATGACACTGTTTTTACTGCCCATCCTTAGATGTACCACTTTTTTCCAGTACACTTCACTATGATGAGAAGACTTGTTGAAAACTTACTTCAGAATCACTTACAATTTACTCAGTGGCTTTGGAAGCATGTTAGCTAGCTTCCATTTCCAGTTTAAAGTCCATTGTTGTTGGAGCTACTGCAGGCTATTTCACATCACTTTTCAGCCTAGCAGATGAACTGTGACTAGCATGTTTGCAAAAGCACAAAACAATCTGGATATACCAAAAAGACTGCCAGCCAGGCTGCCAACCATTTACTGCACACACTTAGGCTACAGCCATTATGTCTAGAATTTCTAAAAAAAGGAAAGCTGATCAAAATAGCTTCTAGCAATCCTAAGTGGTCTGATATGTGCAAATGGGAAGGAACCTTTAACTACAACTTAAAATCTATCACTGTGTTCTAAGTTATCAACAAAGTAAGCAATGCCATTCATTTGGTTGTAAATATCAGTATTTAGATGTAAAAGTAAAATCTTATGCTATAATCTTGAAAGCTAAGATTCCTATCAAGAAAAATGCAAGCATATTTAATTTGGTGCATTCAGCTTCACGTTCTATTCTCTCTGCTCCAGTAATAATAAACGCTTGTTCTTACACATAGCAAGAAAGGATGCAATGTTCTGCTATTTTAGCTATGAGGTCATCATTATCAAATAGTAAGCAGATGACAGCTATGATGAAAAATGCAGCACCTCTTGTCTATAAAAAAAAATTAAAATTTTATAATATGCTGTAACAGATTAATGTAAAAAATTCCAGGAAATCAGCCCTCTCCCTCCCCCCCTTCCTGATCAATGTAAGCATATTTTAGTTCAGTAAGAAAAACATGAGAAAAACATATTTTTTGAAAAAGTGACCTTGACAATATAATTTTATATTGATTCCAGTTTTCGGATTTACCAGATAACTCAGGGCAAATCACCACCGTAACAAGCTAGAAACCTGTATCTTATGAACTTCAAGTGTGATTGCTTCCTTCTTCATTGAGGCCAGAATGCACAGCTACTTAAGCCTGATGATTTAATACTTTGTAGTATCAAGGAGCTATAAACAAGATCTAGTGGACAAACTGTAGAATTTTGTCTTAGGGGAGGTGTGGTGGGTTGACCCTGGCTGGATGCCCACTAAAGCCACTCTATCACTCCCCGCCTTAGCTGGACAGGGGAGAGAAAATATAACGAAAGGCTCATGGGTCAAGATAAGGACAGGGAGATCACTCAGCAATTACTGTCACAGGCAAAACAGACTCAACTCGGGGAAATTAATTTATTACCAATCAAAATCAGAGTAGGTTAATGAGAAATAAAACCAAATCTTAAAGCACCTTCCCCCCACCCCTCCCTTCTTCCCGGGCTCAACTTCACTCCCAAATTCTCTACCTCCTCTCCCCCTGAGTGGCACAGGGGGATGGGGAACGGGGGTTGCGGTCAGTTCATCACACATTGTCTCTGCCATTCCTTCTTCCTCAGGGTAAGGACTCCTCACACTCTTCTCCTACTCCAGCGTGGGGTCCCTCCCACGGGAGACAGTCCTCCACAAACTTCTCCAACATGGGTCCTTCCCATGGGCTACAGTTCTTAATGAACTGCTCCAGCATTGGTCCTCCCAAGGGGAGCTTCCTTCAGGCACATCCACCTGCTCTGGCATGGGGTCCTCCATGGGCTGCAGGTGGATATCTGCTCCACCGTGGACCTCCATGGGCTGCAGGGGGACAGCCTGCCTCACCATGGTCTTCACCACGGGCTGCAGGGGAATCTCTGCTCTGGCGCCTGGAGCACCTCCTCCCCCTCCTTCTTCACTGACCTTGGTGTCTGCAGAGTTGTTTCTCTCACATATTCTCACTCCTCTCTTCTGGATGCTGCTGGTGTTGTGCAGTTCCCCCCCCCCTTCTTAAATATGTTATCACAGAGGCGCTACCACTGTCACTGGCTCGGCCTTGGCCAGCGGCAGGTCTGTCTTGGAGCCGGCTGGCATTGGCTCTATCGGACGTAGGGGCAGCTTCTAGCATCTTCTCACAGAAGCCACCCCTGTCCCCCCCTTCCCCGCTACCAAAACCTTGCCACACAAACCCAATAAAGGAGGTAAAGGCTAGAGCACTGTGCAAAGGCTCTGAGAAAGCAGAGCTCTGCAGTGCTTTCGTGAGGAAGGGACAGAAGTAACTATGAAATCCCAACTCCCTGAGCTTTCACCACCCTGACTTAAAATACTGCAATTTTGGTATTCATCATCTTGGCAAAACACTGAGATCTACAGCTAAAAACTATTATTACAATTCATCTTCTGAGGCCAAATACAGCTATCACATTCTTGTTTTGGAAAGTCAGCTGACTTCTCTTCACCACTGTTCACTTCATAAAGCTGAAACATTCAGAGGACAAGGTTATCGCTCCCTTGTTTCTACTGCCTTAGACATACAGCTTAACTGCCAAGCGCGGCCCATTAAGATACTGATTGACAAAGAACCTCTCTGAAGCTCTACATTTACCCTTTGAGTGAATGGCTGGAGAAAGAATTTATCTTCTAGATGAACAGCTTCATGCTGGATGCCCTAAATATCTCAATTTGAGGGGGATGGGGTGTCAGAGCAGACAACTGTGCTATTCACTCTAAGCCCAGCCTAAAAGCAATAAGAGGACTCCAGCAGAAGTTATGAGACAGATTTCAAAACTCTCAGCCTGAGGATGCACCAAAGCCAGACTTTCTCTTACCCAGCAAGTACTCTAGCCTCAGGTATATAACATCATAAGGTATCTTCCTCCAACTATCACTGTTTTTGAGTGAAAGTGGCCAAGACTGCTGGGATGAGCTCATTCTATTTAAGGCTGATTAGGCACAATTATAGAACAACTTGTGAAATTGTGTGTAATGGGACTCAGACAAAAGACGTCTCAGGTATAGATCTCTGATTAAGTGAAAGACTGGGTCCAAGAATTCAGCACATACAGGCTCATGCAGAAATTAAAGTACGTACTTTGAGATTTTTTTTGCAGAAAAACGAAGTATGTGAAAAGCTACAGACACTGAAGAGGATAGGAGAGGATCTGGAGACTGCATTGCTGGACTTCAGTGCCTAAAGGCCAGGACCACTTTATGCACATATGTCCTTTTTTGTCAGTTTGAACCCAAAAATCCCTTTAGGAAGAATGCTGAAGTAAAAAAAAAATTAAATCATTCTCCAGGCTTTTTTTCACCTACAAACAGAAAAACTTCTCAAATGTCTGTCATGGATCTCAAACACCTTCACCTACTGTTTCTCTCTTCATGTCATATTTCTTATTTCAAGTAGTACATCTTATAATTTCACCACTAATTAAAAAAAAAAACCCACACAGTTTCTATGAACATAGTTCCGAAAAACTGTTTATTCTGGGTAGAGATACTTGTATTTATAGCATTCAGTATTTTTTACATTTGGTAAAATACATTTTAAAATATCTTTGTTGGTCCTCCACCTGAGCTTGTGAACAAGACACTAAGGAGTGATAGTACAACCACATCACTGTGCTCAAACAGCAACAGTGTCCTATAAAAAAAAGTGAAATAAACACTTATGGCTGTTTACAGGGAGTTTGCCTTGCAAGCTTGATTATTTCAGCTAAAATTCAATGAAGCAGCAGTTAAAGATTTATCCTGTGATTTCAACAGCAAGTTTAAACAATTCAAAAGGATAATTGCAAATCTATTTGCCTTCACCAGCAATAAATCTAGCTGGTGACAGTTAGACATATCACAAAACTAAGACCTTCTTAACTCAAGGAACAGATTAAAATTATTCATTTATAGATTACCTTAAATTGTAATTTCTTCCAGTAACACAACAAGATACTAACTTGCTCAAGATGGAATTATTATTCCCATTACAATACCTCCTCTAAACCAAAGTTTCTGGCTCCCAGAAAAAGAGGTCCTGTTCTGCTGTATTACGTCCTGTTTATTGAGGTGTTGATGGTCTAGTAGTTTATGCAACCTCAGAACCTCTTAATTGCTGAAAATAAGAAATTCTGACTTGCACACTATCTCCTTCAGATAGCAAAGGCTGACTAACAAGCTATATCGACTAGCCCCTCATCACAACGCACCAGTCGTGGGGGGCATGACTGGAGCACTTTGACATTCTGGCAGTCCAGAAATTGCTCTTTGAAAATGACAAAGTCAGCTAAGTAGACTAAGCTCTTTTTGAAAATCCAGTCCTCAAAACAGATGCTTGCATGGAGCCAAAGACCAATACTTTCATGATACTCTCAAAAGAAGTTGACAAAAGCTAAAAATGCTGATCATTTTTTACAGAGCACTAGATACAAAGTTAGTTACACACTTCTGGAAGTTGCAACCACATCTTCCAAGTGGAGTAACCTTTGTTCCGCTTTCATTTTTTTTCAAGAGCCATGTTGTCAAGAATATCTACAAAGATGTGAATCACTATTACATATGTCAACTCACCTGATGCTTGGTTATCACTTTTCCAGAATAAAATGTTTTTTGAAACAAAACCATAAAAAATGCAGACCTGTTAAAAGTAGAAAGTTTTCTCTATTAGTGTATTAGCAGTCAGCTTTTTATTCAAACCAGCTCTAAATAACCAGGTCTCTTCTCATATCAGGCTCAGATAACAAATCTGCTTCCTCTACATTTTTCACTAAAAGGCCACATTGACCACACTCACTGGTTGTATTTTCCCTGCTGCATTATGTATGTTGATAACAAGTGAACTTCAGTTCTGGTCAATTTTACATACAAGGTTTTCAAGAATAGCTAATGAGAAGTCTATCTGTGATTTACAAAAATCAAAATAACTGATCTTAGAAGTTTTGAGGAGAAATAATACTATGTTTTTTATTAGCGAGATACATACACCCTAAGGCTTCTTCACATATGGAATGCTGAATACACAGTCTTGTTAGAAATGGTAAGAAGCAGCATGCATCTTTCTAAACTGTGATCAAGAATAAGTGATGGGGAAAAAGAGTACGGTGCTCGCTATCAGTTTCTACTCTTTAGTTCTCAATCAGGGAAAAATAGCAGTTGAAGCTCACAAGAACTACAGGAATACAAATTATAAGGAAGAAAGCTTGTCTTCTATACATTTCTTAAAAAAATTTGGACACTCCTGAGTGTCAGTATGATCAGTACCGTTGTAATATTTTAAAGTAGCAAATTCATTGAAGTTTCTGAAATTATAGTGAGTATAGATATGAAAGAAAAACACTGCTATGATCAGAATATTTCCTGGATTCACCGCTACGCCGCCTTCTCCTCCTCGATTAATCTATAATAACACAATGCAATGTATAAGCTTGATGCTGACAAAGAACACTGTAGACAAAGCGTGCCGTTACGGCGGCGGACAAGGCTTCACCCTCAGCGCACTCACCCCAGCTGTACTATAAAGAAAAACTGCACAAGGTGTACCGCTTTCAGAAGATCGTAGGATTCAAGCAGCCCCACAGCTTTCAAAAACTTGGTGAAGCACAGCAGGACGATATACCGAGTCAGCCTGCAAAAGGGGAGAGGGCAGTTTGCATCTGCGACCACGCACATGCCATCGCTCTCCGGGCCCAGGACCCGCTGCGGGGAAGTGGCCCCCCTCCCCCTCCCCGGCGACCCTGCGCCTCACGCGGAGGAGGCCGCCGGCTCCTACCCCCCCCGGAAGGCTCAAGGGCGATGCTCGCTGCTCCCCAGCGGGACGGACAGCGACGGGCAGTTCCCCGAGGCCGGGGCTCGCCCGAGGCACCCCTCATCCAGCGGAGCGGCCGCCCCCCCGCGGCCGTTACCGGGCGCTGGGCACATCCACGGGCCCCAGTACTCCGCCGCCGGCCAAGGCCTTCCCGCTGTACTTCTCCCCTGTGCCGGAGCGGGAGAACGGGCACGGCCCCGCACCCGTGCGAGGGAAGGGGTGCAAGCGCGGGCACTCAGACGCGGCGCGGCCCGCCTCCCCCGCCTCGGGGACGCCTCATCCTCCGCGGCCGGCCGGCCGGCCGCCGCTGCAGGAGGGGGACGGGAAGCCGACGGGAGGAGGGGCTGGCCACATCCGCGGGCGTCGGAACCGCTGCTGGGGCGCGGGGGCAGGAAGCGGCGGGGGTGTTCTCTACCGATGGAAGAGCCCTGAGGGATTAGGCTTTGGCCATGGTCTTTCAGGGTGGGATTCAGCTGCCCTCACTGAGGCATCTGCCACTTGCAGTCTGCTGTCCCCAAAACATCGTGGTTGGTCTTCAACTGCGGGTGCAGGAAGGTGCGTGTCCCCTGTGGGTCCTCCCTTGTGTCCGTCTTGGGTGTCTGATGTGAAAAGAAGCTTTGTGATTTTGCATCGTATTGTTTTATAGAGACCTTTTTTTCCCCATTTAGTGAACTGCAGTTTTTTTGTATGATGTGACACTTTATACCTGACAATATTACACTGAAGAGGGAAGTCATGGATTCCTTGTGCACAGGCATATAGACCATGAGTAAAACTGAGTTTTAAAAATGATATGCATGTATACTATAGAGGGATTTGCCAGAGATTTTTTGTGACTTGCTTTCACAACCCATACTCAGGTTTTCTCTTTTACTGTCCTTTAAAGGAAGTGGTTTTGTCCTTAAATTTGTATATGATATATGCAGCCTGCCTTATGGTAGTTTCATATGCTGTATGATGCAGTAAAGTAAGGCTTTGCCAGGGCTCAGCAGGTTTAAGAGCTCCCAGTGCCCTGAAAATGGGACCGTATTATACCATCTGATATCAGAAGTATATTGCAGCCATTCTCACTAATACAAGGATATATACCAATAACTTTCATTTTTGAAGGACACTGTGCTAGCAGGAACCTGATGGAATAGATAGCAGTAATTAGCTGCAATGTATTATATCACTCCTTTTCATCTGAACAAGTTGGTCAATATATAGAGCCTTGTAAGTTGTTTCCATTAGAAGGAGAGATTGACTGTGGACTTGCATTTTTTTTATGCAAGCCTGTCTATTTTGCACTATTTTGTATTATTATGTACAAAACCTTATTGTCCTGACCACTGTCAGAATCAAGCAATAGGAGAGGATTTCCCTGCTCACGGCTCCAAGCCCCTAAGCACTTCCACCAAAAATACATTTGTTTTTTTACTTTTTCTCAGGACCATTGCTGCACATTCTTCACTATCTCTTCTTTTTTTCCTTGCACTTCAGCAGTCTGGTATATTCCTAGTTTCCTAGATGAATTTCTAATTGCACAAATTGTTGGGATCAGATTTTTTGTTTAAGACCTATCAACTGAGCTGGAGTCCACCTCCAGCAGCCTGGTGATTCAGTGGATGAACCAAAAACATTTGCACATATGCCTTGTGAGTTGCCTGAGCGCTTTCATTCCTTTGAATAACCAATTCTTTGTGCTCCCATCTGTGACAGTGTTTACAGTCAGTCTCCCTCCCTTGATGCCCCCACTTTTTGGAGAAGGCATCAACATAACCATGTTTCTACCCAAGCCTGATTTTGCTTGTGAAGCCATTATATGGCTGTTTCTTCATGTGTGTAGTAAGTCGCTCAGGATTTTCTGGTAACAGCCAAGAAGCTGTGAAGTTCTCCACAGTGGTGAGCTTTGATATTTATCCTCAGTGAAGTGTCTGACACCCAGCTGGTTTCACTGGTGTAACAGTTGGGTCTCTGCACAGGGATCGCTTCACTCACACGTAAAGTGGAGCAACATCCAGGGTGACGCACAAAGTGTGTAACAGTTTATGGAGATGCTACAGAAGAGCACAGGGGACTAGTCCAGTTGAAACTAATGGGAAATTTGAGGCAGACAGTTGGAAATGTCCATATTGTGGGCTAGCAGCTTTTTTCCAGCCACGTATCAAACTCCCTTGTCTCGGGACATCCTGACACATGATTTTGGTCCTTAGTTCAGCACTGAAGGCAGGGAAAAGAAATTATAGAAATCAACTGATATGTGAAGGGAGGTGGAGTGGGGAAGGAATGGGACAGGGAAAGGGATGCAGATCAAGTATCTCAGAGAGAAGAGGCTGGAGAGATGAGAAGAAGGGGGACTGTAACTATTTGCCTTGCTTATTTTAAGTCTTCTGCTAGCATCATGTGTTGAATGATGGCCAGCTGCATCTTAGATTTCTTTGAAGTAATGACCTAGGGTAACCTTTAACTGGGAAGAGATGGAGGGATGGGAGCACAGAGGAATATGGCTGCTGGCAAATGAAAGCTTCAGAATTTCACTGTTCAGAAATCAAAGATTTTTAAAAATTATTTGCAGATTTGTAAATTGTTCCCAGTGCAGTTGGGGACCTCTGCATAGTAAGCGTAAGCCTATTAAAGGAAATGCTGGCTCTGCTATTTCAGACACCTTTTGAAGACCCCTTAAAAGTTTAATCCACAGGTCCTGCCTCCTGCCCACAATTCATAGCCTGAAGTTCCCTGAAGTCCATGGATCAACCAGAAGATGTCGATAACGTTTAGTTTAGTTACATGTCGTGTGCACTGTGTCCAGGAGATGGAGATGCTGGCAAACAGCACAAGGGAGAGGACTGCAAATCAGAGGCAGGGGTGGGTGGGCGGCCCGGGAGCTAAGCAGGGAGACCAAGTGCTGTGGGAGCGGGCTGAGGGTGAGAGTCAATCCGCTGGGTCAGAGCCATCCAGATGGGGAAAAAAAACAAAAAAGGCTAGAGAGGCACAGGGGAGAGCTTTCTGGGACTAAAATTGGGAGAAACACAAAAATAGAGGGGTGAGTTAAATGACAGCATTGCAAAGACCAGGGATGCAGGCATGGATCCTCGACACATTTTAAGGGTGGGAATATGTGGCATGCTGGGGCAGGCTGTTGCCCATCAGTGGCTCGCCTGTGACTCCCGGGTGGTGACAGCATGCACAAGCCTTATGTCCTCCCAGATACTGGCCTGCAGATTCACTGAGCTGGCCCCCACCAAGCACCTCCTCAACATGTGTCTCAAGCACCTGTACCTGGTGGCATCCTCTTGGCTGCTGGTGGTGCCAGGTGTCCTGGGCACCCCTGCCCAGGCTGTGCACCCCGGCAGGACCCCTGGCTCAAAGGAGCCCTCCAAGAGGACAAGTATCCTGCTACATCGGCGGCTCCTGCCTCACCTGTACATGCAGAAGCATATCTAGGACATGACCTTACATGCATGTGGATCTGCCTGTGGTCTTGACATACTGGAAATTCATCCCTGGCTTGTCAGTCTTGTGCAGTGGTATTTGGTTTGGCCAAGAGGTGTCTTGATGTCAGCATTTTAACTCTATTATGTGTGAAAATGTATCATGTCTCCATTAGTTGTGAAAATACACATTACTATATCCCATCAGGGTCAGCATGAGGGCTGTTAAACTTGGATGTTCATATATTCAAGTGGAGCACCACCGCACAAAGAGATGGCTACTACCCTGCTGTAAAGACAGGACATGGTTAACTAAAAAACAAAATTGGAGAAGAAAAAACACCTGGTGAAACTGGTTAGGATTGTTCAAGGGAATGGTGAAAATAAATGACTGTTAACCAGAGCAGAGTTGGAGTCTGGCTTGTCTGCAGGGGCAGCTGAAGGAGAGAGAAACTAAAGTCTCAGAAAGGATAGACCCAAACCCAGAGACTCTGACTGAAAAGAGAAGCCATACGGAGGAGGATATGGGGTTCTTGGATAGGGCTTGAAAGGGCTCTTATTTAAACCTCCCAAAACATGCAGAAATGGTGAGAAAATCAAGACATAAAAACATATATAAACATTTATTGTTTCTTTTAGTTCTAAATGTGTATTAAGCTAGTTAATTTTTTTTTGAGGAGCCTTGCAAAGCCTGTATTTCTGTTTGCTTAAATATTGCATGCTCTTGAAGACCTGAATTGTAAAATCAGAGTATCTAAAAGGGTAGAGCTCTGGGGAAAAAATGTAATTGGAGTGTTAGCAGTAGTATCTGCATTACCCCTCAATGAAAATGTGATGTGGTAAGAAGAACACATGCCTAAGAAATGTCCTGTGAAACAATAAACCTGATTGTTGCTGCAACCTAGTGAGACCAAGGGAAACTTAGAAGAGAAAGGCCGAGAGAAATTTGGGAAGATAATTTATTTTTTCCATTTTTTCCACTAAATGAGATCTTGGGGCAATTGAAGCAAAAAGGGACCTGTGCCAGTTTCTAAGTGACATACTTCTTTTTGCTATTTCAAGATTACACTTAACTATGGTCGCTTAAAAAAAAATAATCCCCTCCCCCCAAAAGCAAAAGTACTTAATTTTGTGCTCAATGAAGAACTGCAGAGTCATTTCAAGTTTGGGCTTTTGGTCTGTCAAGAAAGATCAAGCTTTTTCCTTCTGGGTGGAATGAAATGATGTGTGTGGGTGCCACTGAACACAGAAGTGGTTATTTGGAGCCGGCTCTGGACTCGGGTCTGCAGGGAAGCACACTCGGGACTGTGGCGAATGTCCGGGTGGGGGAGCTCTGGCAGAGCTGTGCTGCAGATGGGCATTTATTCCAAGTTGTGCTTTCATTAAGAGTTTTGTTTAGAAAATATCTTAATAGCTTTGTATTTATTGAGTAATAGCGACACAGATATCTGTTCCAGGAAAAGCTCACCGGGATTAACTAAATAATTGGAATGGCAGAAAAATGTCTTTTCTTTCTGATTCAGCATGAGAGAACAGTGACTTTGCTAAGACTTGGCTTCTGCATTTCTTCCTTCTGATTCTAATGCAAGCTGCGCTCTTTCATTTTTCAGATAGCAAAGAACAACTGAGCAGAGAGCGGCATTTCTGGGAAGTATGCAGACATCAGTGGTCCATGGATTTCAGTTCAATCATGATAGTAAACTGACCCATAGCAATTTGCAGAAAATTTCAGGATTGGTGTCTGAGGAAGTGAGGAAAGAAGGGGAGCTGTCTCTAAAATAACATCGTGACTTGGATTGCTGTGAATCTCCTTCTCTTCTTGCGTTGCTGTTGTATATCAGTGTATATCACTATGTAAACTAGTGAAATTACAGTGATAGAAGAGAAAGCAAAAAAAAAAAAAAGGCCTCTATGTTGTAATAATTCAGATAAAATAAATGACTTAGCGAGAAAGCCTTATTGTGACTTAAAAATGACATTTTCCTGTTATAAAGCTCCAATATTAACTACACAGCAGGCATGAGAAGGGAAAAAGGGTTGACAGAAAATTAGAAAAGTGCCTGAAAATCAGGGTCACTTTAGAGGCTTTTGTGATTTCCTGTAATGTGACATAAACCATCTATTGTGTTTTTGCTGGGAAATTTGTAGTTGAGGTCAATGTAGCAGAAAATAAAAGTAGAGGAAACATATACAAGGTTGCTGCGCTGGAATGAGAGTTGTGTTCCTTATTGAACTGGTCACAGAGGATGGTGCCTGTTCAAATTTACATAAAACAAATGCTAAAGCATCTGTCAGACTGTATTCTAACATCTGTGTTGCTTCCTGTCAGTTTAATTTTGCATTATCAGAAAGCTTTTGTTTAGATATAAGCAGCTTTTGTTACTCAGACTTGTTAACATGGGTCTCTGGCAATGGTTTTCCCTCCACTCCCCACTGCTGTGCTCAGAGCAGATGGGGCTGGTGGTAAGAAGCTGGCCAGCTCTGGCACCTCTTGTATGGAGGGCAGTCAGCCTCCTCCGCCTAGCTCCATGCTCAGGTGTGCAGCCCTGCAGAGAGCTAGTCTGCAGTCTGACCTGGGTTTTCCTGAGAAAATCAAGAAACCCCAGAGATCGGTCCTCCCTTCCATGTCCCCCCTTCAGGGTTTGGCCCTTTGATGACGGTGATGCATGTGGAGAGCTGAGCATCTCCCAAGGTCATGTGTGTGATTTGCTAAAAGTTTAGCGGAGGGAGCACATACAGCAAGGACCAGCGAAGTGATGTGGTTTCATAGGGAGCCGAGTCGGGGACTGAACCTCAGTCCTAGGCCAGTGGTTTAACCACAAGGTCAATTCCTCATTCATTACGACTTTACTTAATAATAAACTGAAATAAATACTTGAAATTGTCTCAGAGAATTTTTTGCAACTTTCCAGTCAGAATTAATTAGGTGCTATGAATAGAGCACCTGAACCATTAGAAATGATTCACTGCTTTCCTTCCTAAGGATGTAAATTAACACATGTTCTGTTTTGCTGACAAAGTGAATTCTGCTTTAGGAAACTCATGAAGCATGGCTAGTGTGAGTAGAGACAAATGCATGATGCTAACTTTCTGTCCGAAAACAGCAGCTTCAGTTAGCTCTTATTTTATATCAATCATCTTCCCTCCCCTGTGACAGTCCTGAGTAACAAGGAACACATGCTGCTGGGAAGCTGAACCACACAAACCTCTTTCAACAGCATTTTGCCTCAAATTTCCCCCTTCCCCAGCATGACTGAAGGCAGCAATTACAGAGTCACAATCACATAAACATTACCAATAAAAATACTGTCCTCTCCAACCTCCTGGATGATATGGAGATAAAAACATTGATGGTCAGTCTACACCAGCCCACCTACGTTTTCTAACACTAGTAGAAAATTGAAAAGAACTGGTAATGCAGGCATGGGGAGATGATGGAGACATGGTGAATTCAAGGTAATAGATGGTCTAAGCCCTGTGACCTGCTTCCCCACCCTCCTGCCTCCCCCCCCAGATACTGCCCAGGGGCTTAAAAAACAAGCCCCTGGGCATGTGTTAAAAAAAAAAAAAGTGCTTAAAAAACCCTATATTTGGTCTATGTTCCAGCAGACTGTGCCTCACTGTATCTGGCTTTGTGCTGGTATAAGATGTGTACGGCCCATGAGTAAGCGCTTGGACCCATGTTCAGGAGCCCAGGCTCTTGACTGTGGAGGACTGCAGATGTATGGGCTTGAAATGATGTGGATGGCGGGCAAGCCCAGCCTCGCAAACAAGCCTCGCCCGATGCTTAATTCATAGTACAGGCATATTCAGAAAGCTCTCCATGCTGACAGAGATAAATGGAAGCTGTAGGAAAGTGATAGAAAGCAAAGTTCAGGGTACTCTCTGTGGGTGATATTCCTCTTCATGTTTTATTTCCAGTTATTTTATAATTAAACCATAAATTGAAGGCAGAATTCACATTATACATTCATCTCCTCTTCTGCAGGCCCCTGGGGGACATCTGGTCTACTTTATCAGGATGCAGAGCGGAGGGTTTCTGACCACTGTTGAGCTGTTGTGTGTATGTATATGTACTGCTTGAACAGGCAGGTGTTTTCTTTTATGTTGTCCTGGGATCTATCAGGCTTTTTTCCCCATACTATTACTCGTTAACCATCGTACTGGTATTCCTCAGGTCCTGTTTTGACAAGATGTATAATAGAGCCCGATCCCTAGAGAACCAGGACTTATGCTGAGGATACATTTTTGCCCATATTGGAACATAGGGTTGAATAAAAGACTTTTTTGGATTTAAAAAAATATTGTTATGAAAGCAGGTAAGGTGAGGAGAAGAGGGAAGAGAAATAAAAAAGGCACTATGAACAAAGAAACATTTTTATTGCCAAAATCATAACTAGTAACGATAGATAAGTTGTCTAGAATGACTTTCCAACCACTGAATTGTTAATTAAGCCTGAATGAAACTCCCTGCTATTGAGGCATTTAGGATGGTCTTAATCTATGTGGATTCTCTATTGCCTAGTAGTTGGGTCAAACTCACACTGAAGACTTTTCCCTAGTGGGACGCCAGTCTGGGTCTCTCTCCTCTACCTGGCTGCATATTTTCACAAAACTCTAGGAACTGAATGTCTCTAGGACCTCTACTGCTTTGTCAGTAGCTAAGGCTGGCCAACAAGTAAAAATATCTTAGGAGGGGATCAACGCAAAGCCAATGAAATTACCTGTAGGCACTGCTTAGGAAACCTTCGGCTGGGGCTGCACGGCTAGAAGGCGCGTCCCCTGGGTGGTGGATAGGGGATCCCTCTCTGGAGGGTGCACCGGATAAAATTGAAGAAGGTGCCGCGAACCAACGCAGCCTAAGGGAAGGCCACCCTGACAGAAAAACCACTGGCCCTCCAAGTCATGGGGGTTGGGCAGGAGGCCAACTACCTCCTCCCGGAAAAAAAAATAAAAAGTTGCAGAAACAACGAGCATCAACTCAGAGATGGAGAAAATCAGTAATGAAGTGAGGAGGAGGAGATGGAACTGGATCGGTCATGTCTTGAGGAAAAAAACAACAGAAGACTGTGCTGTGGCCCTTGGGACTCCAGAGCACGCAGCCGCAGACCGATCGAAGTGGAAGAACGATGTTCGCGCCTTGTGTGCCTCCTGGCACTGAGAGAATTCAGATCAGACTGCTTAGGAAAGCAGGCTGGTAGAAAAGTACACATCCAGCAGCAGTGAACCTAGCTAGTAAATTAAGTGGTGAACACACCTGGGCACTGGACTGAAGTGTCTGCATTGTAAAATGGTTTGACTGGCTCCTGCCATGTGTGGCCTTGGACAGTGGGTTCCCTCGGGCTGTCTTGGAGTATGGGTTTTGTTCTGGCCCCAAGGAAACTCATCAGCACGACTACTCACAGCTTATTTACTCTGTGAGATTTCATGGGTTGGAGGCAGGGTGCAATGGAGGGTGGCTGGCTGGCTTAAGGAGGGAGGTGCATGGAGTTGCTGGGGGCCAAATGAGGTAGCTTGTTCTGGTGTCGTGGAAGGAAGGGAACCTAAGTGATAAGTCCTTGTTGGAGAAGCAATGGAAATGAAAACCAAAGGAAGAAATGCACTGGGGGATTGTAAGGAAAAGAGCAGTTGAATTAAGATGGAGGTGCTCTGACAAATTTCTTTCAAAATCTGGTTCTGCCTACAGCTCTGAGCTCATATTTTTGTAATCCCCAGCTTGCTCCATCTGCTCCCACTTGCTCTCTGGCAAGGCTGAATGTTTTCATGGCTGGGCTACAGAGTACCAGGCTCTTAGGCACAGCCGGTGGCTGGGATCAAGGCTTGCATTGCATTCTGGCTTGGCAGGCTGTGCTTCTCCTCACTGCAAATCCTTTTGGCTTTTGCCACCCAGGGCTTGTTCTTTCCTGACTGAGCGTAGCCTGTGGATTTAATTGTCCCAATTAAAGCAGCACTGTTTCCCTCTCAAATGGACCAAGAGGAGCCTGTGGTGCAGAGGCTACAAACATGTCCTTTCTTACCTGACAAGTGAAAACCCTCTTATAGCAGAGCTTCCTTGCCTTTTGGGAGGGTCTAAAGCACTGCAGCTGTATTTCACACAACCATCTAAGGCTCTCTGTTGCAGGCTGCAAAAAATAGCAAGAAAGGACATGGTCAGCAAGACAATTCCCCAGATAATTGCGGAAACATGTTTAATCTTATGTTGCTGTGAACCTGTTGTTTGTTTCTTGATGCCAGTAGTCAGAACATTTATCATAACTGCTCTGAATTATCTCAACATGCCGTGACGTCAGGTAGGGCGAGAGTCTCCCTTTGAAGTGACCTTTCTTTCAGTAGGTAGATTTAGCAAAGAAAAGGAGAAAGGATTTAGTCAAGGTTACTGGAACAGCCTGAGATCACTGAGCTCGCTTGGAGCAGATGCTCCTGCATGAATGGTTGCTTTGTGTGCACTCAGACAGCAGCAGCTGATGGGTAGCCCTGTAGGAGCATGGACGATGAAGGGCAAGATTTGACACTGGCATCCACGAGTGCAGGTCCACTGAAACCAATGGAGTGGCCTATTGTACCAGGTCTGGATTTGGTAATGAGTGTAAAGACAGATGGAATGTGAAAGGAGATTACCAGAATTCAGGAAAAAGCACTGGGCTAAGTAGTTAGTCCATACTAGAGATGATCAAACTGCTCCCTGTCTCCTGATAAACAATTATTGGGATTATGGGCTGAGGGAGATGTCATGTCTCAGTCCTTCTAGTGAAGCCTATTACCGAGGCTCATTTTTCTCATGTCCGGAGCAGCTGGAAGCACTTGAAATGTGCTATGACATGGAGAGCTTGAGTCTTACAGCCATTAAAACACAGCCACGGGGCAGGCTGGAGGGATCGGCACTAGTTCTGCCTGTGCTCAGAGCTGGTCGGACACCAAGCAGCTCAGCCTGAGCGTGCAGTGGCAAGAGGCTCAGCCAGAGCAAGTACATGCTGCATGCATGTAGGATTATTAGCTTAGCTCAGCACCAGGCTAATGTGGCCATGAGCTTCCCAAATGGCATGGCTCACATCCTGCCAGGGAGGCAAAGCAGGCCTGTTCCTCCTTTTGATCTACCCCATAGACATGCCTAATGTGTCTGGGACAATGCTGGTAAAAAATTGGCTTCAGCCTGGCAACTGCTGCAGATTCCCCCATGCAGGTGAGGACGTCAGAGGAGTGATCCACCCTCACTGAAGAGATACACTGACCCTATAGCCTCCAGAGGTGCTGCCACGGGAGAAACCCGAAGCTGCAGAGAGGACAGAGAGAGGAGGGTGGCAGGTCTCAGAGCCGCATTGCATACAAGGATCCGGGGAAAAGCCTGCTGATTTAATTGGAACAACTAATGCGTCTTACAGCTTTATATCCTCTGCAGCACCAAGAGAGCAACATGCCTTCGCCTGTATGTGTTCCTGTCAGGAAGTTTGGCATCAGTACCATAATGGCTAAGACCCATCGTTTTTGCCCCTTTTTCTCCCAAAAAGAGGGCTGTTGTAGAAGCATTGATTTAAAATAATTTTCATGAAAATGGCATCCTGGACAGAGAGGAGAGATGCCATGAAGGGCTCCTTTGAGGGGCCGGTGGCTGTCTGCGTTCACCCTTTATTGAACTCTGTAGAAAATCTACATGGGAAAGGGATATTTTGGATGTTCCTCATAAAAGAAGCTTCACCTGGAGTTTGCGCCCAATTAGAAAGCCCAAGCCTGAGAGGCAAAGTGGCAGGAAACCAAACTCCAGTAGTTCAGAGGCTCCTGGTGCTACTTCTCCCTCCCTCTCTCTCTTCAATGGATGTGCAGACCTGGGAGCGGGTTTGGCTGGCAGCACGCGGGCATCCTGGCATGTTTGGTTTGAAGGAGCTGAACCACACGGAGAAGCTTGCCTCATTTGCAGCATGCTACCACGTTGGGGGCATGCTGTGAGCTGGGCTCAGAGGCGCTGGCCCAGAGGAGGATGAGGCCCAGGAGTGAACCTGGGGGGATGGAGCGGGTTTGGCTGCTGAAGTCATGGAAGAGCCAACCCCATCTTACTGACTTGTTTCCTTTTTTAGGAGCACTCCTATAAAATGTAGCTCACTGAAGGGCATTGTCCCATTTGCCTAAATGTTTTGACACTGTTAGTTATTATCAGATTTTATTGGTGCTCTTCGAGGTTTCGTTGGTTCGCGGAGACCAAGCCCTCAGGGCATATGACAAGGGATATGAGCTAGAAAAACAAGTGGCCTTGTACTGCAAGAAGTCACGTTTCTTTACTGTAAACACGTGGAAATTCTTTGCTAAAAACACAATATGGGAAAAGCAAACTTTGATGAAAACTAGATCAAGGAATGACTGAGCCAATACAGTTCATATGAAAATCAAAAATAATACTCAAAATAAAGAAAGCCAGGAGCTTTCTTGGCTGTCTTGCAATGATCAGGAACATTTTAATTGTGAATGTAATTAGTTTGTGTTTTTCTTGAGGTTTGCAGAATTCTAGCTAGCCTTTTTGTTCTCCTTTTTGCATCTCTATGCTTCTTGTTTTTAGACATTACCACAGAATAACCCAAGTGTTATGAGAAAGATTGATGTTATTATATTTCTTGCCAGACTGAAATGAGGAATTTTCAGAATTTTTCCTGGAAGAAAAGGAATGTGATGTTGACATTTTTCTAAATCAGATAGTTTTGGATGCTTCAAAACTATGCCTCAGGCTACTGGTTGCTCTGCAAATAAAAACGCAGGACTCCGTATGCTGGAATATCGAGCTACCTGTTTTGCTGAACCCTACATTGCACATGTGTCCTGGTTTCAGCTGGGATAGAGTTAATTTTCTTCTTAGTAGCTGGTAGAGTGCTGTGTTTTGGATTTAGGATGAGAATAATGTTGATAACACACTGATGTTTTGGTTCTTGCTGAGCAGAGTTTACACCAGTCAAGGACTTTTTAGCTTCCCGTGCTCTGCCAGGTGCACAAGAAGCTGGGAGGGGGCACAGCCAGGACAGCTGACCCACACTGGCCAAAGGGCTATTCCATACCGTATGACATCATGCTCAGTATATAAGCTGGGGGAAGAAGAAGGAAGGGGGGGACATTCGGAGTGATGGCGTTTGTCTTCCCAAGTAACCGTTATGCGTGATGGAGCCCTGCTTTCCTGAGGATGGCTGAACAGCTGCCTGCCCATGGGAAGTAGTGAATGAATTCCTTGCTTTGCTTTGCTTGTGCGCGCGGCTTTTGCTTTACCTGTTAAACTGTCTTTATCTCAACCCACGAGTTTTCTCACTTTTACTCTTCCGATTCTCTCCCCCATCCCACCAGGGGGGAGTGAGCGAGCGGCTGTGTGGTGCTTAGTTGCTGGCTGGGGTTAAACCACGACAGTCCTTTTTTGGCACCCAATGTGGGGCACGAAGGGTTCGAGATAATGACAGATTTAATTGGAATGTGCTAGATTAAATTTATAGCTGTTAGTGCTGTTTAGGTATTAATCGGCAGGCTTCTGTACTTGCCACGGGGCTTGCTTGCCTTACTGTATATTAGAGCCTAGTGCTCGTTAGTGGCTGCTTTTTGCTTTCACTGCTTGCTGTACTGCTGATCATCTTACTCTACTGTGCCTGGGAACATTTTGATAACAACAACAGCCCTGTGCCTGGGCTGGCAGATGGCCAGGGCATCGCTGCTGCTTCTGTGCTGCTGTACTGGACAGGCTGGAACTCCAGTGTGAACTTGAGTCGAAGGGACTGTGACCTGTGGGTGGCCTCAGACAAATTTTAATGGGCTTTGGAATAGGGCCCAAGCATATCATGAAGAACAGGTGAAGGAATCTTTGGTTTAGCCAATTCTCTAAGCATGTGCTTAACCATTGAAATCAATGAGAATTAAGCATATACTTGAGTCTTCTGCTGACCCATACCTTGACCACTGAGTAACAAATACTGTCCTGCAGAGGCTCCACGTAAAAGGGGAACATGCCTTTTATATTACCAAGGGGGACATGCCATTTAAACCAGAAGATTTCTTTGATTTTCTAGTGACATAGCAAACGCAGAATTTGGCCCTGTGTTCCTTGAAAGAAGGAAATTTTAAATTATTATCAACTGCAGCTTCTCACTGCAGCATTTTGCATGATGCAGGTTAATGGCTGTCTGCTAGGAAAGATGACTTCTCTGTTTCAGTCATCTAACAGGATTTTTGGCATCCTGCTCGTTAGAAGGGTTATTTTCTTTAACCATATTCCTGTAGGAATGCATCTTTTAAGTATCCTGCTGCATTATTTTGACATGACTTTCATATCTTTTCAGCTTATAATTTCTGGAATTCTTTTTCTCCTGATAAGAAGCAATGTTGCTGGGTGTGCTTTTTCTAACAAACCTTGATGAAAGATCAGGAAAAAAAAAGCTAATATATCCAATGGCTTGATAATTTCAGGGTCAAAACAGATTTTAAGTGTTGATCTTCTTGCACTTGCTGATGAATCTGTTTGACCAAGCAGCTGATGTATCAGATCTAGCTGGCAGTACACAGAACACATTAGGAAACAAAAAGAATGTGAGATTAAACTGAAAAGAGGCAAGAACAGCATTTTCTCACCATTCTGCATGAAGGCAGAAGATGCTCCAAGAAGATACAAACTCAGTTTCCTTATTGGACCTATGGCCTCTTCTCCTCATCAGGTTATTCAAAAGTAATTTTGCTTTTCACTCTTTCAGACAGACCATTTCCCCCTCACTGATATACTTATTTATTAGTTGCATTATTTGTAAAATGCCAACTTCATTGCCTGCACTGTTATGATGTTATCTTTATGTGCTTCTGTGAGAATGTAACAATGATGTCATGAAGAAAAATGATGTAAAAATGATGTGGGTACATAAAATAGGATTGACAAAATGTAATAAATCACTGCTGGGCTGAAGAACAGAGCTGCATGTGTAATGAAATACTTCAGCATTACATCATCATTTATGTAACATCTGGCAGAGCCTTGTATTTCAGTGCTGCTTTGAATCAAGATCATTTTTTCTCTCTGAGAAAACAGAAAAACAAGCCAGTAGGTTTTGCACATAGAAAACTGGAAAAAAAAAAAGAAAAAAAAAAGAAACCCTTGAAATATCTGTGTGAGGTTCCTCCGAGAAGTTCTGCCATCCCCTACTTGATGCAAATAATATAATGTCTGAGATGCTTACAAAATAGTTAACATCCAAGAAGGATTTTTTCAGTTTTATGAGAGAAACACGTCTTTAATGTGAAGGTGATGTTTTTGAGGTTGCACAGTTAATTTCCCCAAATAAGAGTTTTTTCTAATTTGCATAATTACATATACCCTGTGGCCAGACTTCTAGCAAAAAAACAAGTGTGAATTATATGTACTTGAGTGTTTTCCATAGGGATTTTTTTCAAAGGAGGACTGAATTATCTTTCTGCCATTGTGAACTCCTGGTCCTGTCTCACACAGACATGCGGGTGCTCCTTCAGTGCTGACTCCTCTACCCCTGGCCACCAGCAGAGTCTTCCTCATCCCTGGGGTGAATCGCTGTGGCCAGGTTCACCTGGGGTGCCAAGCAGGATGAGCTCATCTGAAAAATGAGCTGACCCGAGGTGGCTTGTGCACAGCCTCCCAGGAGGGAGCCTCATCCTGGCCCCTTCTGAAGCCTACGGGGGTGAATGGAAAGCCTGCTCCTGGCTGCAGAGGGCTCCTGGGAGTGCACAAATGGGACAGTGGGTGCTTTGCAGTAGGGACACAAGAAAATGGTGGCCCTCCACTGATGAGGAGCTCCCAGGATGTGGTGTTTTTTATGGAGTGGCTTCCCTATGGAAACATGGGAGGAACTGCCCACCCAACACAATGTGCTGCTGGTGTGAATGTTAGTTGAAATGTATTTAATTTGCTGTTGCAGTAAATTTAGTCAGAAATGGAGGTCTCTGCTAAGAAAGTCTCTGGATGACACCCTGACCTGACTGAATTGAGCAGAAGTTTTGCTGTTAATTTCAAGGGGACTTGGGTTTTGCCTTGCGCCTTTTGCCTCTGAAGTCCCCTGGGAGGTCTTGGGGCGGTGGCTGTGGTGCTGTGCGTGGTGGCTGCAGGGCTGCAGGGTGCCAGTCCTCCCAGCAGCAGTGATCCTTTCCCAAACCTTTGTCAGGTGGCAGCTGTCCGGGATGTGGGAATGGGGCATTAGCAAGAACTCTCTGTATCTAAAAATAGGCTTTTTGCTTTCTTTTTTCAATATTCTACCATTCAAGGAGGAAATAAGACAGGTTGCCAAAGAGAAATCACTGTTTGGTTAGCTCCTTTTCAGTTAATCAAATATCATGCAGATAAGCCACTCTTGCTGTAATCGTTCTTCTCCCAGGGAATTTCATATGGTATATTTATCCAGCAGTATAGGTCTAGCTGATATATAAATAGAACTAGTTGTTATAGCTATTATACTCCCCCTCCGTATTTTCTCCAGGTTGGTACAGATTGGTAGATCTTGATATGCTCTTGAGTAAAGTGCGATATAAGAGTTTGTTTTTTCATAGTGGAAATGGCAAGGGGAAGTAGGGCAGTCTGGATACAACAGTTGCTGTTCTAGAAACCCAATGTGGTATAGGTGCCTGGAGTGCTTTCATCCTTTCTGAGCAATTGTTAGAGCTACCGAAAAGTTTGTTTGCTTCATTTTTTAAATCAGCAGTGACTTCTATTGATTTTTGTTTTGGAGGAGAGTGGTACTGTAGAGCATGAATGTCGCTGCAAGCAGGACAGTATAAAATTGGCAAAGGCAAAAGAGAGAGGCAATGGCCATACGACTGAAGTGTAAGATTGGGAGCCAGGATGTCTTATTCCTATTTCTGAATTTCTTGCAGGTGACCTTGGGAAAAGAAATCACTATCAGGGCTGCAAGCTGATCATGCACAGGGCCACAATGACTCTTACTAGCAGCAGATGCAGCAATGGGCCATTTTAGGATGAAAACCTCTCTTTCCAGCACCTGAGGCTTTTGGATGAACATTTTTTTCCCTTTCTTACAGGAGTATCATGGCAATGTACAACTGCCCTAGGGGAACTGCAGGCCAGTCAGTCTCACCTCTGTGCCTGGCAAGATCATGGAGCAGATCCTCCTGGAAACTATGCTAAGGCACATGGAAAATAAGGAGGTGATTGGTGACAGCCAACGTGGCTTCACTAAGGGCAAATGGTGCCTGACAAATTTGGTGGCCTTCTACAACAGGGTTACAGCATTGGTGGATAAGGGAAGAGCAACTGACGTCATCTACCTGGACTTGTGCAAAGCATTTGATACTGTCCCACATGACATCCTTGTCTCTAAATTGGAGAGACATGGATTCGACAGATGGACCACTTGGTGGATAAGGAATTTGCTGGATTCTCGCACTCAAAGAGTTGCGGTCAACGGCTCGATGTCCAAGTGGAGACCAGTGACAAGTGGCGTTCCTCAGGGGTCGGTATTGGGACAGGTACTGTTTAACATCTTTGTTGGCAACATGGACAGTGGGATTGAGTGCACCCTCAGCAAGTTTGCCAACGACACCAAGCTGTGTGGTGCAGTCAACACGCTAGAGGGTAGGGATGCCATCCAGAGGGACCCTGACAGGCTGGAGAGGTGGGCCTGTGTGAAACCTCATGAAGTTCAACAAGGCCAAGTGCAAGGTCCTGCACATGGGTTGGGGCAATCCCAAGCACAGATGCAAGCTGAGCGGAGAATGGATAGAGAGCAGCTCTGAGGAGAAGGACTTGGGGGTGTTGGTTGATGAGAAACTCAACATGACCCGGCAATGTGTGCTTGCAGCCCAGAAAGCCAACCGTATCCTGGGCTGCATCAAAAGAAGCGTGGCCAGCAGGTCGAGGGAGGTGATTCTCCCCCTCTGCTCTGCTCTGGTGAGACCTCACCTGGAGTACTGTGCTCAGCTCTGGGCCCCCCAACAGAAGAAGGACATGGACCTGTTGGAGCGAGTCCAGAGGAGGGCCGCGAAGATGATCAGTGGGCTGGAGCACCTCTCCTATGAGGACAGGCTGAGAGAGTTGGGGTTGTTCAGCCTGGAGAAGAGAAGGCTCCGGGGAGACCTTATAGCAGCCTTCTAGTACCTGAAGGGGGCCTACAAGAAAGCTGGAGATGGACTTTTTACAAGGGCACATAGTGATAGGACAAGGGGTAATGGCTTTAAACTGAAAGAGGGTAGATTTAGATTAGATATAAGGAAGAAGTTCTTCACCATGAGGGTGGTGAGGCACTGGAACAGGTTGCCCAGAGAAGCTGTGGATGCCCCATCCCTGGAAGTGTTCAAGGCCAGGTTGGATGAGGCTTTGAGCAACCTGGTCTAGTGGAAGGTGTCCCTGCCCATGGCAGGGGGGTTGGAACCAGATGATCTTTAAGGTTTCTTCCAACCCAAACCATTCTATGATTCTATGATTTCCAAGGGGAAGGAGAAATGTTTTTACATCTCAGAGGCATCTCCCTGACATTTTTGATCGTGGACATTGCAGGAGTGGAAGCAGATTGTCACATCAGGGTGGTACCGGGCGGGGGGGGGGAAGGTTTAAGGACAAGCGCTGGTAGGGGCTAAGCTCACCTTGGGGTGAAAATGGAGTTGAGATAATGCCATCTCAACCAGCTCCCTCTTCCATGATTAAAAATGAATTGCCATGGCTTGAGTGACAGGCCTTTGCAGTGAGGTAGCAGTAGATGATGTCTCTCCACAAGGATTTCTGCAAGACACCAAGTAAGACCTCCAGTGAACTTAGCTGTTCATTTGCATTTACAGTTTGTGCCCGTGCCCCTCATGCTATGTCACAGCCACAATTTAAGCAGGATAATAGAAGACTAAATTATCTAATGCTAATAAGGTTCTTTCAGTGCCCTGGAAAGGATCATAAAAATATGAGCTGACAATGCAAGAATATCTATGAGCATCAGTGAGAACTGGCTCTCAAGGAGAAAAGAAGAGGCTTTTTTAAAAAAAATATTGCCTTAATGGCAGGTGAGATTTTTTTTGATCTCTGTTTATTTCACTTTCTGCAGCCCTGTCTGTGAGGAAACCTGGGTTCTCTCCTGGTCTGAGATGCTGTAGTCATATGGCAATTTTGGATTTCCTGGTTTAAACCAGCAAAGTCCAAGGAAAGAGACACAGCTTGCTTTTTCTTCCTCTGCACAAAACCATTCCTCCAATGGTTTGGTAGCCAGGAATGCTGGCCCTTAGCTTCATATGTATCCTCATGGTATCAGAGCCCTGGTATTAGGACATACTTCCTTGTCAAAGACTGAGCTGAGAATGAAAAGACCTTCTCTTGCTGTTCTTTATTTTGCCCATGGCAAGGGCATGAGCTGTTGAGGAGCTGTTGCTGTTTTCTGCTTTCTCAGAATAAGTGCCACTGCCTTCCTCAAAAACCAGGGTGGGATCAGTCTCTTCCAAATAGATTGCCATACCCACGTGACTTGCTACTGTTTATTTCATCTTGGTGAAAGAGGTGATGCTGGTTTGTATCACTGATCTAACTTAAATGCCTGTACAATGTGTGGGGACTACTCTACATGGTGATAGACCATGTCTGATTCAGTGTATGGCAAGGGTCTCATGCAGTCCGTTACTGTGCTGAGCAAGAAAGAGCATTTTACTCTTTAATGGATCAGTAATGTGCTCAAGATTTAGTCAAGTGCTAGGGCAGGTGCTAATACATACCACTGGGACAAGAAATGAGTGTGCCCAGACCCAGGGCTGGATCCCTCTCCCTGAAGCCAGTGCCCAGTGCATGGCTTGAGGTCCCCCTCACCTTTACCTGCACCTACACTGAGCATGAGGAGCTGTCACCATCGCTGCTGCTGCCTCCACTCAGACGAAGGGCTGCAAGTGACTAGGGTGGGCGCACCAACCTGCAGGCAGCGGGACAGTAACCAACCAGCCTTTGGCCATTGCTCAGCAATCAAAGCTTTGAATAATCTTAATGAGTTAATTCACCATCTAGGAAATGTTTCCCTGATGGTGTAACAGATGAAGGAACAGTAATGGTTACGGGGAAAGAATTTTATATGGGAATGCATAACAGTGTCATTTCAGATTTGTTTCTTTTTACTTCTTGACAGCTGTTTAACATTACACAGACGTACGTATCGATAATTTTCCCCATCATTTCTACAGCATGAAGCTGTACTTATTTCCCAGATCTTCTATTTAATTCAGCCAAGCAATATTCAATTGCCTATTTAAGCAGAAGGTTGAGGACAAACAAGGCTGGCCTGGAAGAAAAATCAATTGGTAAAATCACAGCTGGTTCCCAAACTCTCTGTGGAAAGGTGCTTCCAGCGGGCTCTGCTCCCTGCCTCTCTTCCCCCCAATTTTGGGGAGCTGTAGGGACAGGGGAAAGCGGAAAGGAGGCAAATCCTTCATCTCCTACCCTGGTCTCAGCCCAGGCTCCATGTTCCCACTAGGCTGATACTGTTTGGCAGGACTCTTCTGGCAGGAGAAATGTTAAAGTGAATAGGTATTGTTGTCAATTCGTAGGCTGAAGATTGCCACCAGTGCACAATGTCAGGTCTGTGCAAAATATTCAAAGAATTTCTGCTGCCTAAGGTCATTCCTGCCTTGTTTCTTCCCCATGCTGGCTCTTCATGGCAACCCTTACTGAAGCTATTGGCCTACTCCTGATTTCTCTTCCATTGTGTTTTGTTTGCTTTGAGCTGGTGATGTTCAGCTGACACATGCCAAGTTATTCCTGATTTATTGCAGATGAGGTTAGAATCAGAACCATTATTTGAAAAAAATAAGCTCAGGATATATAGTTTGGGTATTTTTTCCCTTTGTTCTCTGCTATTTGATGGTTTGCTTCCAATGTTCCTTCCCACTGACTTCCAATAGAGGTTTCTTGCTTTATAACCAACTGAATTGATTTCCAATATGGACTTTTACTTCCTTGAAAAAAGATCTCCTCAGGGGAAATTGGCAGTTCTCTCTCTCTATATTTTCTTATTTGCATTTATTTGGAGGGGTTTGGAACTCAGAGACAAGATTTATGTCAAAAAATCCCTCTCCCTCTTATCCAATTTAGTTGTTTTAACATAATACAATCATTTTCTAAATCAAATTGATGGAGCAGTTCCTAAAGGCATTATACCAACTGTATATCTGGAATCATATTTGCCTTCTTTTATTGCATTAGCACCAGGCTTGAACTTTTCAATTTTGCATTGTGCTTTGCAGAAGTTCTCAGGATATTTGAAGCAGTTTTTGTCTGGAATCAGGTGTGTTTTAAACAGAGACCAGTGAGTGAATTATAGAACAAAGCTTGTGCAGAGACAAGCTTTTAGTTTCATGGAACAAGTAGAAATCGGAATAAGAAAGCAAGAGGAATACTGCATTTGCTGTGTGGTTTTGGAAACAACGCAAAGTGGGCGCTGTGTTACAACACTGATTCTGGGTGTCTCACTAGACTCTCTAAAAGGTTTTATTTCTTCTCTTTGAAGAAGGTGCTGAGTAAGGGTCTGACATACAGCAAAGGTGTATGAGAAGAGAGTGCCCAGGGGAATGCACCTAATGCCTGGGACGTAATCCAACGATGCTCCTGCACTGGTTTTTGGCAAATAGGTCTCCTGTTATTTGAACATTGTCTTTCTTTTCACCATACAGGCTGTCACGGGCATTCTTCTTAATATACATTTGTAATACTAATGAGGGGAATTTTCGAAGACACAAATGAGGCTCTTGCTCTCATCTGTGCTTTTGAATATCTCCTCCCTTTTTCTTGTGTGGTTATTTCAGTGATAATTCTTGGTTGCCTGGAGCAGCGGGGAGTTTGGAATAAGCTGGCTAAAGCAAGCCATACAGAAAATAAGCGCAAGAACATACAGTGAAGGTGCAAGGATAAAAAGAAAGGTCAGATGACATCTGTTTGGGTAAAGCACTGAGTTCCCCAAGCTACGGGACGGAGAGGTACATCAGTGCAGTGACTCTCTGTGTGAACAGGACCGCAGTGCTTCTGGTCCCAAGAGAGTTTGCATGAAACCCTCTCAGTTTCTCGGCACTTGGGGCATAATTAAACCACAGTCCAGCTGACTCCACACACATTACTGAGATCTGACTAATAAAAATTCCAACTTGCTCATAACTAGATGCCTCAGGGCACTGTTAAAAGGTTGTGAAAGTACCTGATTCCAGTTTGGTACCATTTGGTAGCTCTTCCCATCTTCCACAGCAGAGACCAACTAATCCTTTTGTAACTTGTGTCCCCTTTGCATGTGCTGGCAGACACAGGTGTAAAGAAGGTTGTCAGAGTGCATTACTGGGTCCAAGAAATCACCTTGCAGAAGAGGAGTAAGTTGGCGGTGGGACAGTGAGGGGTACTGCCTGTGCTGTTTGTGTCCTTTGGGCAATTCCGGTACAGCGAGTCTGGCCCACTTCAAAAGCATTCATTTCCAACCACCCCCCCCCCCCCCCCCCAATGTCACAACTGGCTATTGAACAGTAGCTTAACATCTAAAAATTTAACATCAGTATTATGAATAATGAATTGGCATAAAATAGCTGACAGCTGGAGAGCATTCTCTGTTTTAAGTGCAAATCTTACACTTTTAATAAATAAATAAAATAATAATAATAAAATGCATTTTGAGGTCTGTACTCCAATTCTTGGGACAAGATTACTTAAAAAAAAAGTCCACTACCTGCAAATGGTACTTAGATGAACTTCTGGACTCCCAGTATAGACCTATAAAAAAAGGCTCTTAGTATTTTTCCTGCCAGGCAGATCCTGCCGATGTGGCAGGCATTCCCAGGAGATATGAAATAGACTTGTGTCCACTTGAAGGGTCAAATAAACCTGTGTGCTGGCCCGTGACCAGGATTTTTGGCAGTCGGGATAATTTGTGATGGTTTGGTGACCCCCTTGCAAATCCACTAAAGGGGAGGGTGTGTTCAGCAGAGGATGATCAGGAAAGGTACCCAGTCTGGGTCCTGTTGGCAATAAATGTTCATAACACGGTGTCCTGGTTTCAGCTGGGATAGAGTTGATTTTTTCTTCCTAGTAGCTGGTATAGTGCTGTGTTTTGGATTTAGGATGAGAATAATGTTGATAAGACACTGATGTTTTGGTTCTTGCTGAGTAGAGTTTACACCAGTCAAGGACTTTTCAGCTTCCCATGCTCTGCCAGGTGCACAAGAAGCTGGGAGGGGGCACAGCCAGGACAGCTGACCCAGACTGGCCAAAGGGCTATTCCATACCATATGACGTCATGCTCAGTATATAAAGCTGGGGGAAGAAGAAGGAAGGGGGGGACATTCGGAGTGATGGCGTTTGTCTTCCCAAGTAACCGTTACGCGTGATGGAGCCCTGCTTTCCTGGAGATGGCTGAACACCTGCCTGCCGATGGGAAGTAGTGAATGAATTCCTTGCTTTGCTTTGCTTGCGTGCGTGGCTTTTGCTTTACCTATTAAACTGTCTTTATCTCAATCCATGAGTTTTCTCACTTTGACTCTTCTGATTCTCTCCCCCATCCCACCGGGGGGGAGTGAGCGAGCGGCTGTGTGGTGCTTAGTTGCCAGCTGGTGTTAAACCACAACACACGGGTGGTTTGGGGTCCACTGATACTTTTGCCCCTTTTGCCCTACCCTCTCTACAGTGGGGCTCAACTTCTCTTTGGAGTAAGGACTGGGCATCCTGTACTCTTCCTGCAAAAAGAAGTTAAGTGCTGCTAAATTCATACCCAGTGCACTACATTTAAAAAAAAAAAATAGAAGCTTGTGGCATTGCAGAGGTGTGTGCTCTGACAGAAGCAGTTCCTGCTGACAGTGCACTAACCCCAGCCCCGCTGATGGCTGCAACACGCCACTCAGAGATGTTAATTTTTATTAGGAGCGTTTAAAACATCCTTTCAGTGCTTCCCATTGACTGCCAACATGAGCAATTTTACTTAAATCCCAAACTTTCCTTTACTATGGATTATATTTATTAGGTAAGAGATGAAAAATATGAAACAAGTGCTGAAAAGAATAGGTCAGTTTATTAAGGCTCTCTCTCCAAATTGGCTGTTTTAAAATTCAATAGATGAACGTAAAAAGCTGATCTTAGTGAGAAAAAAGCCTTCACACAATTCGTTCCCTCTGCTTTTTATTGTTGGGCTTTTCAGGGGAACCATGAAGCTGAAGTACTCTAGACCTCTTGCCAAATGATTAGTAGCATATTTTTACCTCAGATAATCACATTTTGTTGCCATTTAAAACTGCAACAAGATATCATTATCTCCTACATGTATTTCCCCTTGCCATATATCATCAATGTAGTATTTCTCTGTGTGTTATCATGCGGCTTTTAGATCAATACCATAACACATAGTGCTTGGGGTTAATGCAACTTATAACTATTGAAGGCACTCACAGAGCCATGGTCTTGAGGAATCCCTCCCTCCTCAGGGGCAGTCCCGTACGGATGTGCGGCTCTCTCCCATGTGTGGCCAGCAACCGAAAACATGGGGGCATCCGCCATGGCATGGCGCTCATGGCCATCAGCAGTGGCAGAGGGAAAGACTGCTGGGCACATTTTTAAATTTAAATGGTCTTGATGGAGAAAGATAATAGAAATTATCTGAGGGAGACCAACCTGCAATGTAGTATCCCTCACCTGTGCTTTTTCATGCTTTTCCCTTTCTGTATCGTACCTCATGGATAACTGAATAGTCAAGACTGATGGCAAAATCCCAGGGAGGGTTATGATAAAGCTGTATAGGGAAGGAAGGATTGCCTTCCTGCCCTGGGATATGATACCTCCTTGTTCGCAGAGGGAAACCGCGCTGATTGCCTTCCAGCCAGACACCACTGCCAACCTACACCTAATTGGCTGTCTGCTCTCCCCTGGGTTTATTTCAACCCTAAATGCATTTTTAAAGGTAATAATATTGTCCTAACAGAATTGGTACATCAGTACATCTACTGTAGTAGGATTGAAATGCAGAGATCGGGAAGAGCAACATTCATACCGAACATTTGGATGACAGCCCATGTGGCACAAATGGCAGTCCAGATTTGTGCCTTGGATGAGAACTTGATATTCATTGCATATGCAATGCATCCAGATAATTAACGTGTAGATAGGAGATGGAGGAGCACGCCGTCTCCTTCTCTGCTCCCCAGCCTGAATTCCCACAGCATCTTCCTTTCACACAGTGGGCAGTATCCTGCACTGACTTACACTGTAATGTCACCTCTAATGTCAGTGGGTTTTAACTCAATAATTAAATCTGCCCCAGGAAATCAGCAGCAAACTGTCCTAACTTGATTTCCCTAACCTGGGGACTTCGTTCACCACTGTCTTCCTAGCACATAGATTTTCAGATGTCCTTGTTTCTTTAATGCAGTTATGAAATGATGCTATTTTGTATAACCTTACAGATCTGCTGACAGGGTAGAGAAGAAACCTAACACAAACCAAATTTTGTAATTTCTTCTCCAGCCAGAAATTAATTTACCAGCAGAGGGCTCTGTCATGATTATGGTTTTTTTTTCCTTTGCCAAGGTTACCACAAGGTTTTAAAAAAAGGACACAGAAGGTATGAAGCTGTCCACATCCCCAGTGTTTAGGGCAGAGGTAGGCTTGAGGTGGGCTCTGGCTCACTGAGTGTGGGAAACTGTGCATGGGGTCTTGTTCCCTGCTGGCATGGTGGGAAGGCTGTTTCCCTTGCCTTCCCTGCTTCTGACTGTTATTCATTCTCTTGGTTGCACTGTTGAGATATGCTGTTTATGGTATATAAAGCATGGAAAGTGATTTTGCTGTAATGGTACTCTGTAAAAATCCCACGAGGTTGTGGCCACTGGGATCCTGTTGTGATCCAGCTGTTGTCCTTTTGTAACTTAAACATTTCTATTTGCTAATAATATATATAGTGAAAGAAATGTGTACGCACACATATGTGAATGTGATTCCAAATGATTACAGGGTTAATAATCTGTATGAATATATATGAATCTGTTTGAAAATAAGCTGTATGAACTCTGTATGAACAGGGCATCTGTTTTATGTCTTACAAAATGCAGTAATTCTTCTAGTGGTAGAAGGTGGGATATTTATTTATTATTTCAAATGAGTTCTTAAAAATATAGAGCAGAAATAAAAACAAGAGCAAAAGTACATTTTCAGAGGGTTTTCACAGATTGCAATGTTTATTCTTTTTATGTTCATAGTATAGACAGTCTTCCACTTCTGTCCTCTTTATCTTTTTGGTGCATCTAGAACTGTTTTCTGAGTAGAGCCGCACAACAGGGTTCTAATTTATCAATTAAATTGATATTTCAGGAAAAAATTCATGCTTTATTATTTTTATTTATGAAATAGGAAGAGCAATGAAATTCACTGGGGTTTTTTTATGACATTATAACTCACTCTAGTGATCTCAGAGCCTGTCTTATAACCTTGTCTGTATAAGTACATATAAAAGCTCTGTCAGGATATAACCAGGCCTAAATGCTCTGAACTTTTGGGGGTGGTGATCAGTCCTGGACCAATTGCTGGCTGAATAGTGAGAGTGGGAGCTCTGGGAGCTTTCCTGGCCTTCAGCGCTGGTGTAGGTGAGAGCACCATAATCTCTAGGTTATTTGGTTTTCTTGACATCCCTGTGAGATAGTGGCTCTGTTTTCATAGGCAGAGAATGAGTCACAGAACAGACTGAGCAGTTTATCTCTAGGAAATTTGTGGCTGAGCTGAACTCACGTCTCTGTCCCAAAACAGTGTTTGAGCCACTAGGCTGTCCTGAACATCCATGTGGTGCCAAAACCATGATAATTAAAAGCCTACAACCTATATAATCACCACTGTTGTTTGGAAGCACTGTATTTCCATGGACAATATGATCAAAATAAAGTCCTATCGCCTTAAAGTCCCTTCATCACTGCCTGGTACATCCCGGCATATTGGGCATACGCCACACCAGAAATGGTGAGTTCCTGCTATGAAAAGGCACTTCCCTCCCATGAGGAAAGGGGAGCTGTGGGGCGACAGGTCTGCGCAAACAAACGGCTGCCACTTTTGTTATGGTGTGACAGCATCCGCTTCATCAGGAAGATCGCATCTCATTTGGGGTGAAATTCGCTGACTTTGATACTTTGAAAAAATGCCACACCAGAGTGTAAGCATTGCCAGACAGCGGGCACAGTTAAGCCGGCAGCACTCGGGCCAAGCCCACCCTTAGTGGATGGATGCCCATGGAGAGTGGGGAGCTTGGTCAGGGCTGGACGCGGCTCACAGCTCAACCCAGCAAAATAAACTCCTCTTTCCAGTACCAGTGGAGACCCGATACCGGCTCTCAGCATGTGTCCCACATAGGTATTTGCTAAACAACAAACTCTGCCTCTTATCACGGTGTTGGTTATCAGAAAGCATTTTGTTCAGTTTTGTTTGGGTGGCTGACACAGGTGTTACTGTACAGAGCCTCTGTCACTGCGATAAACCTGTCGCCTGTCCGCTTGGGATATTTCACACTCTTTGCTCTTTCTCCAAAAGAGAGATATGGGTCTCTCCCTCTTTCTCTCTCTCTTAGTCTAAACCAAGATTTTTAATGGCAAGTATAGATCTGATATTTGCAAATTGTAATTCAAGACTAAAATCTACCATGAGAAGAACAGTCCTTAACGAATGAAAATAATAGTTTCCTTTAGCTATCTGATAGCAAACCCTACATATACTATATTTAATACTTATATATAGTATACTATTTAAAAAAGATACTATTCCTCTTAATGGCCTTTGTTAAATTTTTAGATCTGAACTCCTCCCATTCAGGTAAGCTGAATTATCTGGCACATCTCTGGGCTGTTGGATCTGGACCTGGCATTTTTGGCTGCCCCGTCCTTGTGGTGCTGGGAACACAGAGCACCCAGGTGTGCCTCTAATGCAGGGCCTGAGTCATGGTGCCGCTGGCACTGGCTTTTTTGGATAACTTACGTCCTTGGCTTTGGAAAGAAGTGAAACATCAAGCAGAGAGAAGGGGGGGAGGGCAAGTGCTATTCAGATAAACCCCCTTTTCCCCGTGTCCCTTCCCCTCGGAGACTGCATGGCAAACTATACCCAACCACCGCAGCTCTGACAGTGTTAGCTGCACTGTCAGCTTCTGTTTCCACCCCTACCCCACTGGCACACACGTCCCCACTGCATCTTGCACATCTATCTTTACAAGCACAAGCTCTGGGGTCAAATGACCAAGGGATGAAATCAGCTGGGCAGAGTCCTTGAGCAGTCTGGCACATCACTCACCAGCTGCTGCATGCACACCAGAGGGGCTGCTAAAAGGCATGGGAAGTTTAGAATGATGTGATTATTACTTCGGCTACTTAGCAGCTAAATGTTATGATGATTATTAAATAATTTTAGAAATTGAGTCCTGGTTATTTAGCTGCCGGATCCTCAACTTGCCTGGGCTGGTGTAGCTGTACATAAGCTGGGAGGGCGTGCTAATTTTATACCAGCCCTGGATCAGCTACAAATCTCATATGGAAAATAAAGGGAAGAGATGTCATGTTTGTGTGGACACGTGGTTTTAAGAATGAATGACAGTTGTCAGACCGGGAACCAGCCCAGATCTTGGAGATGGCAATGCCAACACCCAATCCCCTAAAACAAAATTTGGGATCAGTACATGTAAGCAGATAGAGTTGACATCTCTGAATGAATGGAGCGTAGACATCAGCCTAATCTCCCTCGGGCGTGTCTACTCCATGTTTTGTAGTGGTTTTATAAGTGACTGTGCACTGTTGCGCATACTGCTACTGCTGACAGAGAAAGAACAAGTCCATTCAAGTGATAACTGCCTTAACCAGTGACAAATGAAGACCAAGTCAAAATATGCATGCCATTTTTAGAGAGGTCACTGAATGAAAGATGATCCTGGTCAGAATGTCTCCATAGATCTCGCCCTAGCTGCAGCCCTACTTTAATGGGCTTGTTAGGGAATGGGATGTGTGCTTTGGATGTTTCATCCATCTAATATTGGTCTTTGTTGTGGCATTTACAATGTCTTAAAGGAAAATTTCAGTGATTTTTCAAAATTCTAGTCAGTTATTACAAGCAGTGGAATTGCCTTTAGAAAAAAATGAATGTTGTATTTATAAGACCAATCATCAATCAGGCAAAGAAAGAAAGAAGAAAACCCAACAACCCAGGAAAGCAAACGGTGATAAAGATCCCAGATAAAGTCACTCTTCTCAGCGGGCAGCAAGTATGATGAACTGAAATAGAAAGTCCTTCTCATTGATTTCAGTGGAAAAAGTAATTGACTTTGAACTCTTTGAATAAGTTGCAATCTGTATTTAATTTTTTTGTCCAAGGAAGAGAATGTAATTTTGTTTTTCTTGTGGCTCCTATTAGCTTTAATGTCAGTTGCACAGCTGAATCCTTTTCATCAAGCTCCAAATTTACCCCTGATGTCAGTGTGCTTAGAACTGAAACAAAAATCAGCCTTTCATCTCTCGGTTGCTTAAAGGATCATGCCATAATACCACATTTATTAATTCAAAATCTCTCTTGTCCATACATGCACAAATGGATCTGACTATTCAGAGGAAAGGCAGAGAAAGTGTAAAGACTAATTTAACTTTTAGACATTAATGCAGCCTATTAACTGGAAATATTCTTACAGTTCTAGCAAATGTACATGTTTTTGCCCTTGGACTGCCTGAATGGAGAGATTCAGCACTTCAGGCTGTCAAGATCACAGATCCAAACTGCTGACTTCCTTGCAGGGCCAAATTACCTTTTGAATAACATACATACAGCATTAGATTTGTTGTCATCAGTCCAAACATGGATGGAGGTTCTGCATCCAGCTGACCCCCAAGGGTGCCCAGAGGAGCCACAGTGGAGTTTTATCATGCGGATCAATTTGGGTGAGATCTTGTTAGTCTCATATTGGAACAATCAATCATCTGAAGAAAAAGGAGCGGTGCTTGAGTTTGTGCACCGTTTTGCCTGTTCCAGTATGAAGGATGTGATCTGATCCTGCAGAGCTTCCTGAAGTAAAAACCTTACATGTACACTTGCTGTCCACATTACGTGAGTATGTATAAGCTGTCTATAAAAACCCCTGTCTTCTTTAGTTGTCACTTTGACTTGTTTAGCCAAAGATTACTTGGAGGAGAAAACAGTTTTGATTGATAATTAAACTCTAATGATTTACACTGGCAGTTTGGGGACATTACACTTTCAAACACAAACAAGAAGATCAGAAAGCTCATCTAGAAAGACATTTTTTATGGAGAAATAATGAGTCTTGTTAAGTCAAGGCTCCTGATAGCAGTGTGTGCTGGAAAGGCAGTGTGCTGGAAAGGCAGTGAATGTTAAACACGAATCCCCTTGAAAGACTCTCTAAAATTCCAGAAAAACATAAACAGACCATCATGTGAATGAGGATTGGGACTCATTTGTTTGCATTTATCAGCCTTTGTTCTGAAAATTAAGGGATAAAGATAACCACGACTGTGTTTTTTTTGAAGTGCTCTGGTAGGGAGAAGCCATGAGCTTGAGGCGTGGGCAGGAGACATGGCTATGCCTGGGTCCCCTGCAAGGTGCCTTCTTTACATAGGACAGAGCATTCCTCCTGTGCTCATAGTTTCACAATGATACAAGCCTAATGGAAACTGGAAAACTGGATGATAAATCTATTTTAAAATGATGCTATACTATTTTAAATGCCTCTCCTTTTAAAGAGAAAGAAAAATAAGAAAAGTGATCCAAACACATCTGCTTCCCAAGAGAATATGACTCTCTGTCTTTTTGTGTGCAGAGCAGAGAATCAGAAGAAAAACTTTTTTTCCAGTGTTGTTATTTTGCTGATACTTTCTTGTATCTTGGGTGGAACTTCTGATAAAAACAGAAGACAGGCAAAAGCATTGCTGTACACCAGCGTATAACATGGGGTTAGTGTATTCAGGGGAACCTAGTCCCTGTCCTGATCAAGCTGCAGGAACAGCCTGGATGTAGGTGTTCATGTCTGACTATGTGCAGCCCAATATTCTGTGCTGGTTTTCATTGTGTTTATCTTCCTCTTGCTTTTCATGATAACGTACATACAGATTTGCTCTGCTTAGATTAAATTCTGACACCTTAATGTTGTTCATAGAAGGACATTCTTGTACCAGTGGAGTACTGAGTTCTGGTCTTGCTTTTTACCTTTTTCTTCCTGGTTCATACACTCTTGTTTTAACACTGGTTGTATTTTCATCCCGTTGTCATGTTTATCCCAAAACTGTTTTTTTCTATTTTCCTGGGCTTATCCCAGGAACTTTCAAGAACTTCTTTTCTGTAGCCCCACTGAAGATTTTACAAGCCACTTTGCACCAGGTTCTGCTACAGGTTCGTGGAATTTTTCTTTTCCCTAATTACAGACTTTTTATTTATCTTTTGGTACCAAAAGCTGTCATAAACTGTTTTGTTTGAGAACATGACTTTTATCCCCAACCATGACAACAATTTTGCTATCAATATTACAATCCTGTGAAGGTCATAGCAAAAAGGGCAATCTGAGAAGTTATAGAAATACTCCACTGTAAAGGTCAAGCCTATATGTACTGCACTGGATTGACTATGTACAGCACTGTAGGGACTCAGAATAACCTGTCTGAGTAAATGAGTAATGAACTAAACCCAGAGGCAATTTTTGGACACAAAGGTCCAAGGTGGTATACCTGAGGTTGCTTTTGACTAGCATTACCAATTTTACTCAAGGATCATTCAGTCTGCCAAGAACATCGTGGCCTTCCAGCATCTCTTGTCTTTCAAAACAAGCCCTAAACCTTTCCCCAGAGCTAAGGCAAATTCAGACCCAGCAGATATGACTTACCAGAAAGACTTACCTTTGTGGTAAGTCTGGGTAGTCCTCTCTTCCACAACAAAAGCACCTTCCTGACTTTGAGATTTCATCAGAGGTCATGATATAAAGTTAGTTCTGTTGCAAACAGTTCCCCGTGCACCGTGGCCTCTGTGTAACAGGCTACAGGCACCAAGCAGGTTTCACTATAAATTTTTAGTGCACAGTTAAGATCTTGTCTGAAACTTTTGATACTGTTGACTGAGGACTGTTGCTTTGATGGCAAGTGGATGATGCTAGTGGGCTATGGTTTTAGTCCTTCATGGCAGAAAAGGAGAAAGCTGTAGAAATGTCTGACTGTACATTGCTAGACTGACATATGCTATTCCTTGAAGTCTAGCCTGCTTTCTGTCTTCTATATATTCATGAGACATTTCCTTTTTATGGCACATACATTATCACAGTATCTCAGCACTTCAGCATCTGAGCTGCATTTATCCTCACAACCTGTTGTGAATAGGGAAGCATTTTTATCGTTACATTTTTTAAAGAATGAAGAATTGCCAGGAAGGTATTAAGTGACTTGCTGAAGATCACAGAGCTATTGCAGGCCAGGAAATCCTAAATCTGAAACTCATATGGTAACAATTATATCATCCTTCCTCCTAGACCGTGTAAAGAGACACTTTCTAGTGGTGAGGGACAGCCTTATCAACAAGCTGATAACACATGAATGCATTTGCCTTATGGGCCTGGTGTGACTTGACAGAGCACTTGGGCAGTGCTTCCAGCTGGAAGTGTGAGTGCTTTTGTCTTTGGAAACTTTGCTTTTGAACAGAGCCATTCTGTGGAAGGAAACCTATATTTTCTCCATGTTTCTGTTCCTGAGGAAATGTGGTTGGAGGCAGCAAGCAGCAACAAGAGCTTTGGTGCATTTTCACTAGACTATTTGTAGTCATAGGCATGAGACATTTTATGTGCATTGCATCATATTTGCTGGCTGCACTTTTATTATCTCCTGATGACCCTGAAGCAGCAAAGGTGCGCTTGTTCGCCCCTCTCTTGTCAGGAAGCAGCAGAAGTGGTCACCGATTTGAATGGTCACAATCATCTGATTTCCAAAGCTGGCTTCAGAAAACATAGCTCTTACCAAGATTTTCTGAGACACTCTTTGGATGAGAGGGCAAGTTTGCCAGCGAGGCCCAGCTGCAAAGATGTATCACATGTAGATGGTTGACTTCACACTTTATGAAAGTCTTCTAATCTGTCCCCCCCCTTTTTAATATTTGGAAAGCCCATGGACTGGGAATGGGCTGACAGGTCTGGAAGAGTGCTTGGCCATGGGGAAGCATTATGGAATTGGGGTGACTGTAACGCTGAGATCTGTACTAAGCCTCATGTTATTCAACACTGTTATCAGTAACCCTTTTTCCAAAGGTAAAATAGCTTCTGTTCAAAATTTTCTGCCACTACAGGGATTGGTGGAGTGGTAATGGAGGTTGTAGAGAGGTGGGGGTCAGTCTCTTCTGCCAAGTACCAAGTGATAAGACAAGAGGAAATGGCCTCAAGTTGCGCCAGGAGAGGTTTAGATTGGATATTAGGAAAAATTGCTTCACTGAAAGGGTTGTCAAGCATTGGAACAGGCTGCCCAGGGAAGTGATTGAGTCCCCATCCCTGGAGATATTTAAAAGACATGTAGATGTGATGCTTAGGAACATGGTTTAGTGGTGGACTTGGCAGTGCTAGGTTTACGGTTGGACTCGATGATCTTAAGGGTCTTTTCCATCCTAAATGATTCTGATTCTATGTAATTACTGCACACTCAGAAGTGCACTCACTTAAACCAAATATGTTTCAGTGTAGAAAGTCATACACCAAAGAAGGAGGGCTGCTGGCCTTTCTTACCAAATGGGACACCTCAGACACCAGCTTTGACCTGGGCAAAGTTAAGGAGGTGACTTCCACCCGAGGGGCTTTGTCCTCTCAAAAGAAGGTTATGGAGAAGCTGCATCCGCCATGCTGATCTCGCTTTACCTCCTGCAGAACCTGGGATCAAAGCATTTGCAGTCTTTGTTATCTATCAGAGAGGTGATTTATTTGCAGTGTGTAACACTTCTGTGGGGGGAGAGTACTAGCTATTAAGAGTATTTACTGTAGTGGAGCAAGGCGAAACTGGCTGGAGCCACAGTGCTGGGGGAGTGGTGGTGGTATTTCTGGAGTAAACCATAGAGGCAGGAGATGGAGTTTCTATTTCCTGATGTTTTCATATCAAGACTGGATGCCCAGACAGTCCAAAATGTCTCAGTCCCACCAAAGCCAGCTGTTCTTTGGCCAGATGCAATTGTGGGGCTCTATGGGGCAGCAAACCGAAGTGTAATAACACAGGCTCTCAGAGCTGAGGATCTACCTACCTTGAGGATCTCAGGGACTCATCGGCTAATGAAATGAATCTTGCCCATTATCCTCTATAGAGCAGATAGTCCACGTTAAATTGGTGCAACATTTTTTATAAACCGAGTTGTGCTTGGCCCTACTCAGAGACATCCTCTGAAGGATGATGGATTGATTCGCACCTCACCAGCTGCTCAATCATCCCCTTCACCAGATGTGGTAGCCACAGGTAGCTGTGCTTTCACCTTGCTCAGTGTCCTGCAGAGACCTACCACCCTGTCCCTGCAGGTGGCAGCTCACCGTGCTGGTCTGCTGGGGCTGCTGCACTTCTTCCAACTTTGAAGGGAACCTTCTCTAGAAATAACATTGGTATCTTTATAAATTAAACTTGTTATGTTTGTGATTTAATGAAGCCTATCTTGAGATTGGCATATATTAGATCACTTACTTACTCTCTTTAACCTCTTTTATTTCTAAGAAACATATCCATAAGTAACATCAAATAAGAGGTTTCTTTTACACCTGTCCTTATACATAGATGGGTAGAAAACAATAACATTTAGAAATAAACATCCCCATATGGACAATGCACACAAAATTTACACTGCGGGCAGCAATCCAGTCACAAAAGAAGCTGTTTTAAATATTCCACCATCTAGTGATGAGAGGAGATTAATAAGCATGCAGCAGAGGCCAGCCCGTCAGCCAGCAATCAACAAGACCCTCCAGAAACAAGCACAGGCTGATTGCTGTGCCCCATGTGTGTATCTGTGACATGGCTTGGTGTGCAGGTTTGACAGACTTACTGCCCTTTGCGAGGAGGAGGGCTGTCAGCACGTGGCAACACTGACTGCTGAGACTAGCACAAGGGAAATGTCACCATATTTGACAGGAGCTGAAGATAAGACAGACACATAATTCAACACAATTTCAGTCTGGTATTTACCTAAGTAATTTACTTTTTGTAATTACGCCCAACATTGCTGGTCATCTGGGGCCATGTCCGAAGTTGGCGATGCTCCAGTCCCCAGGGGGATCGTGAGGCGCCCAGGTTTTCATGTTTCAGCTGCAGACTGGAGTGGCAGCAGGTAAAAGCAGAACCATCCAGGAGAGTGGTCAGGAGGTGCCGTGGTCTCACAGGGTGCAGGGCTCGCAGCTCCAATGGCTGCAGGGAGCACTGGGCAGGGCTTCATCCCTGACAAAGCACCCTGCCCTGCTACCTTGGCAGCAGACAGTGACAGGTGTGAGCTGGGCACTGGGAGAAGGTGGTTGTGCTCCTGAAGGATCTTTCTCCTTGAGATAATTTTTCCTTGGTGAGTTTCTTTCAGAGTATTCATTTAACTGTCCCTTTCCCAGAAGTTTTAATGATGTCTAGTGCAGGCAGATATTCTGGACTGTGATTTGGTATTTAAATTTCTGTTAGTGTGGCAGCTTCACCCTCTTGTTTACCTTTCTGTGCAAAGCCTGTCCCGTCCTCTTCATGAGGTACATTTGGTTTTGTCAGTGACTGATTGCTGTCCACTTAATATTTCCCTCACTCCTTCCATCAGGTATTGCAAATGGGCACTGAAGAGGTCTCCAGGCATATGAAATTGCCTTAGCCAATTTATTTGTTCCTGCACACCCTCTGGGTTTGTAAAGATCACAGGCAAGAGTTTTTTCTCTCATAGAGAAGGTGTCCAAGGAGCAACATGCTCAGAGCCAAAGCAGTTATTGGCACATTGTTTCTGATGTCATGTATAGCCTGGGGTGTCCCTTTTTCCTTCTCTGAAATGAAATGGTCTAGGTGTGGCAACTGGTACACTGCAGCACAGGGCCATCCATGGGGCACATGCAAGGGCTCATGTCCAGGCCCCTAGGCAAAATATCACAGCAGGCTTGCCACCTCCACAGGCTGCCCCAGAGGTGGCTGCCCTGGATGGGGTGGCCTGTGGTCAGCGTGGAGAGGCTGGCAGGGGAGCTTTGTGCCACCTTTGCAACCATGGCCTGCAAATGTGGCGCTGCATCTCTCAGCAAGGCGGTACAGAGTGGCACCCTGATGGCTGCCTTTGGAAGAAGGCTTATCAATCATTTCATGATGGATTTTCCCATCTGCATAAAGCAGGGAGTGATATTTATTCTCTTTTACCAGTGCCTTTAACTTTTAAATAGAATGGAACAAAATTTGGTTTTATATGGCTCCTCTCGCACTTCCCTATTCCAAAGCACTTTTACGAAGCAGTTAAGTTAGAATATAGTGCTGGTAGTGCAGTGACTGTGGGCAAATGTGGCAATCTGAACTGCACCATATATCACTGCACCTGCCTCTGCTGGATTTGATGCACACACCATTTGATCTTTTTTAATAGCTATTCTGTACCTGCCCTTGATTTTGACCGACTAAATCCGAGCTATTCAATCTGTGCCTTGGTACATTTTTTAACACCTTTTTTAAAGGGAATTTAGCACTTGTAAAAGTTGCCAGATTAACGTAGGTTTATGGAATATGCAGGTTTTTTTCCCTAATAATGACACTGATGCATTCAAAGGGCTTGTAAGAAGCATCGAATCAGCAGCCAAACTCTCCTGAGCTACTTCTGTCGGTAGGGCTTTACTGATTTGGTGTCTTTTTCTTGTAAATAGTGCTATTCCCAGTGATAAAGAAACTGACTTTTTCCTTGCAGGATCTAACTTTTGAAAACAAACGACAACCCTCTTTCCTTGCAGGCAGCTTTATTTACCTGTAAAATATTGTGACTCATGCGTGTCAGGGAGCCATGCAGGTGGTTGTTTGTGCCCTGCAGGGAGCCCTGCATCGCCTCTCCTTCCTCCACGCTGGCGACCAGTGGGGATGTTGACACTGGCAGCAGGGAAGCACTGGGCAGCTCCCCAGTTACCAGAGCTGCCTCAACCAGCCAGTCTCAGGAGAAGCATAGTTTTATCCAGCATTTTAACCCATTCAGTGCTTCAGAGCAGCAGATGGTACCTTCTCACTAAACATGAGGCTGCAGCAGCTGCATAAAGCTTTGTGATATTATTCATAATGGCACATAAGAGTATTAATAGCCATATACTCCTAAACACACTGCTCCATACTGGGTTATGGCTCTTGCAATCATTCATTTTTTGTCCTCCCATCCCTGCCTTTAAAGTGAAATAGTAAATAGCTATTTCTGTACCCCTGAATCTTCCCATTAGTCTTCATTAATGATTATTTCTGTTACTTTCAAGCTGTTTCTGTAAAAATTATACATGTATAATTGACCAAACCCCTCTCTCATTTCCTCTTTCCATCGTTATTGATGTCAAGTGAGAACAGAATCGCACTGAAATGTAAAAGAGCCGTATTTGACTCAAAGGCTACATTGTACTAAAAGCTTTCCTGCCCTATTACAGGTTGTAATGAATATTTTTACTAGAAGAAACCATGAGCTCATTAAATGGGATATCTTACCGCTGAAAAACCATCAGGAGAACACGTAATAGCTACAGTTGAAAGAAAAAATAATTAGGGCTTTTTTTTTTAAAAAAAAGATCTTTAGGGCTGCTATAAAATGGGAAGCACACTGTATTCAAACCACTAATGGTTAAATTCTTCTCTCAGACTCTCATAAATCAGAGTAGCCCCACTGACTTCTTTAATCGAGTTATGCTGAAATTGCACTGGTGTAGTCAGCTCATTTTGGCCCTACAAACTTGGTATTTGTCATTGTAGATCTGATCCAAACCCCATGGAACCCCTTGGGAATCTTTGTATTCAGATAATGGGATTTGGATCAGATGGTATAAGTTTAACATGAGTCATAATCAGCTCAATTTGGTGTTTGTATGGCTCATAATATGCAAGAGAGCCACATGAGCTAACTGGAGCATTGGTCTTGTTGCTTAAGTGAGGTCTTTCACTTAGTCCACCTAATTGCAATCAGATAGTAACTACTTTAAGTAGTTACCAAACCAGAACGAGCTTGGAGCACTGACCTCATATGGTGGGTTCTGTCTCCTGGTGCCAGGTCTCCAGAGAAGTGATTCTCCTCTTTTACTTTTCTTAAGTCTTGGCCATTCATAACACTCATCTCATAATGTTGATGTTTTTAATTGCCTTTAATATTTTGTATGCTACAGGAATAGCATTATCTTGCCTACCACATTTACTTAGTTCATTATGTTCCGTGCATGTAGTGGGCAGAGGATCCAGAGGTTCTGATTCTGGCCTCATTTACATTGGAGTTGCATCAATAAAATTTGATGAACTTTAGTGAAATTATTCTTGATTTATAGCAACACAGCATAAGTACAATGCTGAGAATACAGTAATTCTGTTGATCTGCTAGAATGACGTTGCTCATAGTGAGGATGAGAGGGAACTGTGGTTGACTAATACATATATATGTATATTTACATCATGATTCTTTAAAATGGTTGTTCATGTTCAAAAGGAAAAAAATATTTTGCGTTCATCAGGGATTTTCTGGAGTTGTTATACTGGTGTCAATGGCAGCAAAATTTAGCCCAGTGTATTCCATGCCTGGAAGTGAAATGACACACAACCAACAGATGCATCCCTTTTTTCCAAAATTCTCTTGCTGTAGAAAATGTCTTTTGCCTTCTGTATTGATGAAAGGAAAACAGCTAACTGACAATTTGTATAAAGAGAAGAAGCCTTTCTTCTAGTCTTCATATAAGAAACAAGCAGATGAGGGGAAAGGATGCTTTTGTATCAATATCACATAAAGGGTAATGAATTTGGAAATAGATTCATGATTTATTGTTCTTCCAGCAGCACAGTTAAGCATATGGGAAAATTGGCTTTCAGTATATACAGTAGCTGCTTACATAGCATGACTAAAGAAAGACCCTGTGAATATGAAAGGTCCCAGATGAATGGGGCCTGTGATAGAAAACCTCTATTGCTATAGCAGACTGGATTGTGTGACTTTAACGTGCCTTGCCAGTAATTTGCCAACATTTACATTTGATCTTTGGCTAGCAGAAACATTGATTTAGTAGGCTGCAAAGGCCCCTTTCTCCGCCAGCCATCTCAACCTGTAAAAATCATTATGTTGCAACAGTCCCTTTTTCTAGGTGTCAAGTGGGAAAGCCATTATCCGGGGAATGGAGAGAAATGGTGGTGTAAATCCTGTGCAAGGTTCCACATCACTTCCTATGCCTGAGAAAATATAAGGTGTGTCTCTCAGCTGCAGGAGAATGGTTTTGCTATAGCGAAGAGGAGGATGCCCTAAATCAGTCAGGAACAGGAGAGTATTTGCTAACAGAGGAGAGCCAGACCTGGAAAGCACAGCTCCGTTAGGGAGAGGACAGCCCTATTTCTGACACTTTGGCTGGCTTTGCCCTGAGCAGAGCCGCCATGCCTTTGGAGGCAAGTTCCACCCTGTTTAAGTGAATGACCCCAGACTATGGTCGTGCTTTTCCAGCCCTCTCTTTTTGTTAGGGTGGATGGCAACCAGCTTCCCAAGACCTTGGTGTTTGTGATTCAGAACAGAAGAACATCTGAAATCTTGAAAAGCCTCATGAGACTGGAAAACCTTGTTTCTAAACGTGATTTGAGACAGTACCAGCCTGTTCGAGATGTGGTCTCTCTATATCAATGTGTGCAATGGAGGAACAGGCTTTGGTGAGTAAAGCATACGCACTCTTTGTGAGGCCCAAGCTTGTAACCAGGTGTGCTGTGAGATTTCTTTTCCATATTAATATACCTTGGGCAGGCCCTGGAACTGTATCTGTTTCTTAGATCTCTCCAGTTAATGAAATGGACAAATACAATCGTCTGGCAATAGAATTGCACTTCAGCAATACAAACAAAAAGACCCTAATTTACATTTGTGCCAATACCATTAATGTAAATTGTTTATTAGCTATTTATGCTAAAAAGCTGTAATACAAAGCTACAGCCTACATGTTAGGCACAAATGACTTTTACTGCCCACTACGAGTGATGGACAGATGGAGTGATACAGGCATGCGGTTGTGCCTGCACCAGAAGGAGGTCACAGGATGGCTCTCTGGGGGACTTGAGCATCCATGGACATTGCAAAATTGGAAATCAATATGAGGAGGGGGACACGTGGCGAGATCTGAGGGCTGGGCTGTGTGGGCACGCTTGCCGAAACACTCCCAGATGGTGGTAGTGGGAGGCTCCGTGCTCAGGTCTCTGCACTCCTGAGCATAGCCTCTTCCCAAGCGCAGGGCTGGTGTGCCTGAGCGAGCACCCATGGCGTGCCCTCTGTCCTGCCCTATCAGGCGTCGAGGCTGAGGCTCTTCTCCATTTCTCTGCCAGGAGAAGTTGCGTTCAAGAGCTGAATGGCAATTCCTTGACATGGACGCAGCTCTGGGACATTTTGGACCCAAGGAGCTATTTTGAGCAAACAAATGGTCCTGGGGTGTGATTTGAGGTTATCAGGTGAACCTGTCTCAGTTACCTGCCTCTTTCAGGGATAGTGCTTCAGGCCTCCAAAGCACCCCTTCTGGTTTGGCTTCACAACCCCACAGGTGCTGTTTCAGCCAGGTCTTCAGGTTTCTCGCTCACCATAACCCCCTTTTGACTTAAGTTCCTTTGGGGAAGTCAGGAATGAGAGAGATGAAGGATGCATGCTTTTCTTTCTTTTCCAGAAATTAAAAGAGTTTTTAATTCAAATGAAACTGTAATATCCCTAATAGCTACTGTGAATTTGGAGGTCATTTATACTATTTCTTATTTCAGTAAAGAAAGCATTCTGAAGAATGAAAATAACTTCACTTTAATGAATTAATCTAATCCAGTGGAATTTCAATCTTTCATGTTGGTACTAAAAGTTAGTGTTAAATTATATTCTAACAACTCAGCTATGTCTGATCTCTAACAGGCTGATGTTAGTTATTTTAAGGCAAATTAGCTAGTTGTTTGGAAAAGAGGGAGGTAAATATATTTTCTGTGCAAAGAGATTTATAAAGTTGTGGCTAAATAATAGGTAGCAACTAGCTTCTGTGCATAGGAATTTTTTTAACACCAAGAACGTTGGAGTTCTCCATGCTACTGGATGCAAGAATGTATAGGAGAATCTGAGCATATATATTCCATAACACAAAATAGTCTGGTGCTCCAGTTATTCTTGTAAGAAAGGGCACTAGACTATTTTGTGTTGTGGATCTATGTCAAAGGCTCTTCAGCTGTCTGTGTTCAGTGCCTCTGCAGTAGGTTGTTGTTGTGGTTTAACCCCAGCCAGCAACTATGCACCACACAGCCGCTCACTCACTCCCCCCTGGTGGGATGGGGGAGAGAATCGGAAGAGTAAAAGTGAGAAAACTCATGGGTTGAGATAAAGACAGTTTAACAGGCAAAGCAAAAGCCGCGCGCACAAGCAAAGCAAGGAATTCATTCACTACTTCCCAGCGGCAGGCAGGTGTTCAGCCATCTTCAGGAAAGCAGGGCTCCATCACGCGTAACGGTTACTTGGGAAGACAAACGCCATCACGCCCAATGTCGCCTGCCCTAGAAAGGGATCCCAGCTGCTTGGCTTCCCTACCCTCTAATTCCAGGCTACTGGGCCTGTTATCCCAGCATAGGAGCAGCCAAGTGATGATGTGCTCGCCTGGACGACGACTAAAATCTTTTCGCATATCTCACAGCTCACTCAGGGACAGGGATCGGGTTGTTACCATCTCATTTGTGGGTTCTGCCTCTTCCTCCTCCTGTTCTTGTGACGGCCCTGGTTCATCATCAGCCCTTACTAAACGAGTTGATTTTCTTGTGTATTTTTTCTTCTGTATAGGGGCAACTGATACTGGCACGGGTTGGTTCTCTGGCGTAGCCACAGTGCCTGTTACCGGGACTGGCATAGCCACAGAGCCTGTCACGGGGCCTGGCATAGCCACAGCGCCTGTCACCGGGACTGGCTTAGCCACAGTGCCTGTCGCTGGGGCTGGCATAACCGCAGTGTCCGTCACAGGGGCTCGTGTAGCGGCAGAGCTCGTCACAGGGGCTGGCGCAGCCAGTTGTCTGTTGCCGGGGCTGGCAGTTCCAGTCGTTTTGTCGTCAAATCCAGAGAACTTCTCTTCCCCTTGAGGGTTCTGAATAGTGTTTAATACAGCTCGGTAGGCATGGGCCAGGCCCCAGCACTTTGCAGTGATTTGTGTCTCCCTAGAATAGTCAGGATGACAGCATACTTTTTCCAAATGTTCTACTAATTTTTCAGGATTCTGCACTTGTTCAGGGGTGAAGTTCCAAAATACTGGAGGGGCCCACTGTCCTAGGCATTTGCCCATGCTCTCCCACACACCCTGCCACTCATAACTATCCAGCCTTGGGGCAGATCTCTGGATGATATTCTTAAAATGCTTATTAACCTTAGACAAAACTGAAACAATATTCCCAAGAAATACCAATAGATATATCTTAACTACCCAAGGATGTTCAAGATACTGAAAAGTTGTTGCAATGAAGGAGGAAACATCATAGAAGAAGGCAGCGAAGGTGCCATTCTGTATTTCCTCCATGAAAAACCTCTCAGAGGAAGAGGTATAATTGCTAATTGTCTCCATGAGGTGGTACCCGAAGTACAGCAATGACTTTGCTACAGAACCCAAATACCAGCTAATGCTCAAGGCCAGTGTTTTAAAAATAAGTCTCCAAAGCTGATGTAATAATAAGTCTCCAAAGATGATGTTTTCATCACTAATCACTGCAGAGCACAGCAAACTGCAAAACCCAACACCGATCTTTAACATGTACTGCAAAAACAAGAGCATGGTGCAGATCAGGTAGACTAATACTGAGAGCAGATGAATCAATATTATGACCGGCAACTGTTAACAGATACAAATTCCTTAATACACTCTGGTTAATCTGTTATTATCTCAAACCCTTTGTGCCCCACGTTGGGCGCCAAAAAGGACTGTCGTGGTTTAACCCCAGCCAGCAACTAAGCACCACACAGCTGCTCGCTCACTCCCCCCACCCCCCGGTGGGATGGGGGAGAGAATTGGAAGGGTGAAAGTCAGAAAACTCGTGGGTTGAGATAAGAACAGTTTAATAACTGAAGTAAAATGAAATAGAATAGTAGTAGCAGTAATAATAATAATATACAAAGCAAGTGATACACTATAGAATTGCTCACCACCCGCTGACCGATGCCCAGCCCATTCCCGAGCAGCGATCGCTCCCCCCTGGCCAACTCCCCCCAGTTTATATACTGAGCATGATGTCATATGGTATGGAATAGCCCTTTGGCCAGTGTGGGTCAGCTGTCCTGGCTGTGCCCCCTCCCGGCTTCTTGTGCACCTGGCAGAGCATGGGAAGCTAAAAAGTGCTTGACTGGTGTAAGCCCTAATTAGCAACAACTAAACCATCAGTGTGTTATTAACATTATTCTCATCCTAAATCCAAAACACAGCACTATACCAGTTACTAGAAAGAAAATCAACTCTATCCCAGCTGAAACCAGGACAGTTGTTCTTAGAGGGTTGTTGTTGGTAGCTGGGAAGGGAGTGCCATGCTGCCCTCCAACCAGCTGGTTGGGAGTCATAACACTGGTGGCTCTGGCTGCAGGGTAGAGCATGAAAAACAAGTTAATAATTGACCTATGTGTGGGATATCTGAAAAGCCAAGGACATGTAGTGAGCAACCCAGACTCAGACTATGTGGACTTAATCTGCATTTAACGCAAGAGGAATTCAAGGATGCTGCGAAGGTCGACTGCGGTTTGGAAGACATGAAACAAGCAGATTAAGAGGAAGAAACTATTGGCTTGCAATGTTGAAAACAAGATATGGGAGGAGCGGGCGGTGCGTGTGAACTATTTTTATGAACGAATCAGAATATCGCTAGTAGCGCATGAACAGCATATTGCCAAACATAGTTAACCAATTAACGATAAGTTTATGCATGATTAGGAAGGCAAGAAACTATATTAACTAAGCTGTGTATGTAATAAACTGACATTTTGCTTGATCATATTGATCGTGTGCTGTGTCCGTGACTTCCGCGTCAGCACCTATGCTCCTTGTTTTTCATTCATATGACTACAGACATAGAAATGATAACATCTGTTTTTTAAAAAAAGTTTTTATAATAAATAGAATGTCTTTTACATCTCATGGTAAAAACAACAACAGAAATGGTAGGTCAAGGAATGGGTGATTTACTGTCTATTTTTAACAAACGTTCTTTAAAGAAGGAGAGATCAGATACTGCTAGGGGAGATCATGCAGCATTCAGAAAACTTTGTGGATCACCTGCAACAGGCTGCGGCTGCCATTTTTTGTATGCCTTTCCAAGTTCACACAAAGGTTACATGCCTACCAAGATGAAAAGCAGTCTCATCTGTTGTTTTCTACCACAGTCTTTTTCCATTACTAAAAATGAGGATTGTGATGAATCATGTTTTCAGCTGAACATCAAACACAAGTCTTTAGTCTTCAGTGAGCATTAAATATAGATGTGAATATAAATAGAGAAAAGGAGGTTATTATGTAGGAAAGAGGAGGATAATAGCAAGGCACAAGTCAGCTATTTAAGATATGCTTTCTGTCCTCTTGGTATCCTACGTTCTTTTATCTCGGGAGAAGAGAGCAAATGGATTAGCATGACCCTGTTGTAGGCTATAGACTCTCATCAGAAAATTGGTGATGAATAGTCACTATCATCTATGAAGCAATCACAATTCTGCTCTATCTCAGTAAATATCTGAATGGATATTTCACCCAGCTTTGTATTCACATGGCTTCCTCCAGCAGTATTTTGTGTTATTATCAGCAGACATGGCACAGAGGAACCCTTGATTTTAAGCTTGTCTCTTTCATTAAGGGACCTAGTTGCAGAGACCCTGCAGTTGAACCTGGTCTTCCCACCAGCATCTCTGCTCGAGACCTCAAGGTCCTGCTCTTTCCTCCAAGCCCTGTGCAAGTGGCTACACACAGCACTCCGCACTCCCTCATTTGACCCAAGGTGCGAGCAGGTCCTGTCTTCCAATGCAGATTTGTTTAAGCGCATCTGTTTCATATGCTGCCACTACAGTCTTCAACACTGCAATGTTTGGCTTGCTAGGGGACTCCTGGCTATGTCTTGTTTGGAGACTGTGTCTCCAAAGGCCTCAGTGCTCAGCCCACGTGCTGGTGCTGGATTTCAAGCCTACCACCACAAACAAATTCAGTGATTTCTGTCTCTGTGTGTATTTTCTGGATATAAATGCTGAGACCACTGCCTTGGCTGTCCCAGCCGCCTGGCTTTTTGCAGATCCTGGTGAAGGCAATGGACTGTAATGACAGAGTTTGGCTCAGCTCCACCATCACTCCCAGTGTCACTTGTGGTTGTTGCACAACAAGGGATGCAGCACCCTGACCATGCACTGCCCTCTCTTCTCCGTGCTCCCACAAGGTCTTTCCTTCAGAGGACTCCAGATGGGCAGGGCATCCAATGCATGGAGGGAATCCTACCATAGGCCAAAAATAGGATGGGCTGTTGGTCCTGTCTCCTGGTTTCGGCTGGGATAGAGTTAATTTTCTTTCTAGTAGCTGGTATAGTGCTGTGTTTTGGATTTAGGATGTGAATAATGTTGATAACACACTGATGTTTTAGTTACTGCTGAACAGTGCTTACACAGAATCAAGGCCTTTTCCTGCTTCTCACACTGCCCCACCAGTGAGTAGGCTGGGAGTGCACAAGAAGTTGGGAGGGGACATGGCTGGGACAGCTGACCCAAACTGACCAAAGGGATGTTCCATACCATATGACGTTATGCTCAGTATATAAACTAAGGGAAAAGCTGGCTGGGGTGTCTGCTGCTCGGGAACTGGCTGGGCATCGGTCAGTGGGTGGTGAACAATTGCATTGTGCATCACTTCTTTTGTATATTCTTTTATCATTATTATTTCCCCTTTCTTTTCTGTCCTATTAAATTGTCTTTATCTCAACCCACGAGTTTTACCTTTTTTTTTTTTTCCGATTCTCTCCCCCATCCCACTGGGGGGGAGTGTGCGAACAGCTGTGTGGTGTTTAGCTGCCTGCTGGGTTAAACCACAACATCCTGCATGTGTGGCTTGAGGGCAGAAACTGAGAGGTGTGTTAGAGAAGGTAAATGAAGACTTGCATGGTGCAGACAACCATTTCCACCAGATTGATGTCAGACCTATCACCAGCTAGCTTCCTCCTGGTAAGGAGATGCATGTCACCCATCTGCTCTTAGCGTCTGATGGGTCTTACTGTATTTCGAATCTGTATTGAATCACTGTTATCAGTCTAATGGGGCATTTCAATCATCCTTCTCTTCTTCTTCTAGTGAGAAAATACCAAATGCCCTTGTTTATTAAACCGTCCATGCTAGTCAGCTTATTTTACAGATTACCCAAATTATATTGTACTGAAATAACAACACACTTGTCCCTTTCAGGGATGGAGTTGGGACAGTCTTCCTCATGACTTTGTGGAGTTCCTTTGATATACAAAATTTTAAAGATCTGATTCATCTGGTTGTTCAAAATTAGAAACTTAACAGTGAGATATAATGGATCAGTCTTCAATGATTACAAGTACTATGTAACTCTAGGTTAAGACATGAAACTTTTTCTAAAACCATTTAACGCTTAGGAAAGAGAATCAAAAGTCATAATTCAGATACAGCCCCTTTAATTAATTCATCTAAAGATATAAAAGAGTCCTCTAAAAAGTCTATGAGGATATTGCTAGCAGAAAACAAGTCATATCTACTTTTCATATACATGTCTTCAGTGGATGTCTTCAATGAGCAGAAGAGCCCTTAATGATTAGGCTTAACTCATCAACACTACTGCACCATCTGTCCTGAAGTGGTAATTTTCTGTGATAGCTATATAATACCACAACATCAGTGCTCTTCAAATATCAGGATACTGAATTAATCATGAAGGGGTTTTCATTAGTACCAGAAAAAAACTGCCTCAATTAAAAAGACTTTCTTTAAAAAAATATCTGGTCAAGGATCATTTCAACCTTTCAAGGAAACTGAAAAGCATGTGACAAATTCAGCAAGGCTGCTGTGCCCTGTGCTGGTCCTGACCCCTCTGGGGATTCCTGTCAGCACTGTCTCTGGTCTTTCCCTGGAAATCCTTCTTGCTTTAAACTTCTCATTTTCTCCCATATTTAAGCCTTGTGGTAGGACACAGCATTCCCTCCAGACTCTTTGCTTGGCTCTAGCTTCTTATAAAGTCAAATCTCAAGTATGTTCTGCCACAAAATTATTTTTGCTATGTACTTTCCAAAAAACTTGCCACTTGATCTACTTTGATAATGACCACCAATGCTCTTTGGCTTCTCATAAAAAAGAGATGCTAGGAGGGATTTGAGGTCTCTCTGTTAAGTTTTAGGGGAGTACAGAGTCCAGGCCACTCTGCCAGATATCCCCAATAACAGCCTGTGATGGGTTGACCTTGGCTGGCCACCAGGTGCCCACCAAGCTGCTCTATCACTCCCCATCCTCATCAGGATGGGGGGGAGAAAATAAGATGAAAAAGAACTAATGAATTAAGATAAAGGCAGTTTAATAAAGAAAAAGCAAAGGCCATGCACGGAAGCAAAGGAAAACAAAAAAATTTTATTCTCTACTTCCCAGGCACCTTCTGGTGCTGTTGGAGAGGCAGCCTTGATGCTGTGGGAGCACTACTCAGCAGTAGCCAAAACACTGGTGTGTTATCAACACCTTTCTAGCTACCAATACAAAGCATAGCACTATGAGAGCTGCTATGGGGAAAGTTAACTCCATCCCAGCCAGACCCAATACACAGCCAAAGGTTTGAAGTTGCCTGCACTGGGGGTCCAAGCTAGCTGAAGCCTGTGTGGACGCAGAAGAGCACAGAAGGAGAGACCTAGTAACTCCACAGAGACTAGGGAAAAGGAGTATTTCAGCATAATGCTAGGAGGTAGAAGTACAGCACAATCCTTCCAAGTACACAGCTGTTTGAGATACGCTGAAGTCAAGCACGTACATTCTGGGAAACTTACCTGAAACAAACTTTCTGTTTCTGATCTGACTTCAAGATGTGTGTAACTATTAACATGGTATAACTAATATCTGAATGGCTTTAATGTCTGTGAAACATGTGAAGACTTGCAAGTCTGGAAAGACCCTCAAGAGCTCACCAAGTTCTGCTGTGACAAGATGGGTTACTTTTGTTACCATCCCTCTGTACGAGGCTCTCCACAGGTGAGCCATTCCAGGGCTTTGCTATCCTCACTCCTGGAGAGCTGCTCATGATGTCGAGCTTGCATCCAGCTAGCTTGCTGCAGTACACCCACTCTGTCTGATCTGCTCCACCACAGGCAAGGGGACAGCCATTTTTTTTTCCTCTTTGCTGTAACCTTTTATGTATTTGAAGTTGAATTCCCCGCAGACGCATTCTTGATCAGTGTTTTGGAGATAACATTCTGCACAAGTTTGGTGCTCCAAGACTTTCAGAAAGGCAGTGGAAAGCAACTAAACTCTAAACTCTTCCAGCCACTGCTAATAAACTTCCCATTCTCTGCCCTGAGCCATCTGATGGCACATGCTGTGAAATGTCAAAGATGGAAAGCCCCTTTGGCACAGAACCTGTCTTTTCCTTGGATGGATGGGAACAATCAACTGTGAATCTGTCTGGGCTGCTGTAATGATGCTAAGTGTGGCTCTGTTTAGTACTGCTGCCCAACCAGCAGCCCACGCAAGCCTGCGATTTTCCTCTTAACCATTATCTGAACACATGGCTGCTAATCATGACCAAAATGGCTATTTATGGTCTAATTATCACTCCCTGTTGGACTTTACTGTTACTATTGAGGGTCAGCTATCAGCATTTTGAATTCCAGTTTGCCCAGGAATTGTAATGCAGACTTTTTCTCTTGTGTTATCTTTTCCTGCATATGGCGTGAGATGTAACAACGTGATCTACACCCAGGAGAAAACAGCACTGTTACAAAGAGTGTGCTGAAAGCAGTCAGTCCACCTTGTATGCACTTGCAAGTGCCAGGATGAAGTCTGAGCATCTTCAGCACACAAAATGACCTTATTACACTGATTCCTTATTTGAAGTCTTAATTTTTAAATGCTCCTTTGTTCCATAGTTGAAAATGCTTACATTAACAGTAAGAGCTAATTGTTTCTGCCCTATTGATGAGACCAGGAGATGAACCCAGGAACAACTCCATGGATGGTGGGATCACCTACCTGCTGACAGATTCCATAACAATTTTTGTGTTATATATGGGGAAGGTCCTGGCATAAAAGGTATGTCTGGCTGCATCCACTACCTAATTCTTGAAGTCACTAAAAACGCAGAGTGGTTTCATACTTCTGCTGTAGCTTTTCAGCTTGGCTATCTATTGTCTTCCCAGGAAAAGCCCAAGAAAAGTGAGCTTGAGCTCTTACAGACTCTAAGAAGTGTCATGGGGTTTGAAGGTGAGATTCAGGCACCATGAGAGTCTATGTGATTTTAGCAGGCTGAGGACTTTCCCTGGAAGGTTTTTTTAAGGCTTATCTGAACCCGCTTTGGAATAGCAGAGCCTGGGTGTTTTGGAGTGCCCTCATCATCCCCACCAGCACAGCAGTGGAATCAATGTGCCATCCTTAACAGTCATTGCACTTTCTCATGTTTTCTCACTTGGGACTGGGTTTACTTACTGATATTTTTCTATCATCTCCGTGTATCTTTTCTTTTTATCTTAAATCTCTCCCAATATCAACAAGAGTGACTTTTTTGCAGGAACAAAGAGGGAAAGTGTATGCACCTAGGTTCTTGTATTTGACCTTGTTTGAGGTTAATGAGCCAATTAATTTTATACAAGATACTGGCACTTGGACTGTTTCACTTTTCTGCGTAAACAGTGTAGCTAGTAATGCTCGGTTGCTCTTTGCACCCTTAAATTAGGCCTAAAATTATTAATCAGGATCCTATGAAAGCATGAAGTATTGTATTTTCCAGCAGGAAAGTCTCTCAATAGCAAAAAACAAGAACTATTTGTTGCATATAAATTCCCTCTCCCTCCCCTCCACACTTTTGTGTTATTACATTGTTAAAAATGAGATTTAAAGCCACACAAAATCAGGACCTAGAGAATTATAATTTCAGTGACATTTGAAAATAGTGGGGTTTCACGTATAACCTTATTTATTTCAGCATGTAATGCTAAATATAAGAGCTTAGCTTGTAGAGGGTTCTTTGCAAGATGCTCAGTTTCCAGTTGCTGAGGAAACTATAACACATTAGTGTTTGAGACTGGCTTAGAGTGGAAAATCCTTGGGGCATGAACATGTAACTCTCTCCTGGCCTGCAAGAGGGCTGTTCCCAACGCCTTACTGAAAATACTTAACCAAGTGCAATGATGGATATATGCATCACATGTTGAAGTCCTGTTCCTGAAGTGCTACTGGTGAAGGGGAATCATGGGGTGAGGGCACAACTCACCCACTTCTGATCTGGGCTATATAGGGTTTCTTCCTATCTTGGGAGCATCAAACAGGGGGCTCCTTCATTCTGCTCTGCTGCTGTGGGGGCACATGGGGGCCTGTGTCACCTCCCCTGGGTACAGCTCCTGCTCCATCTGTGACAGATACTGGTACCAACAGTGAAGCCACACGGAAAATATTAGAAAAAGTAAGTTTATCTTGTGTTTTACTGGTCCATGAAGTTCCATGTAGACTTACAGTGCTGCATACAGAAGGAATAGCAAGGAATCTGCTTGCTCATTAGTGGGACCTTCCTGCTGCTGCTTTGTATCACTGGGAAATGTCTCCGAGGATGGGGTTTGGGGGAAACAAGCAACTCATGCCTTGCTCTGAGAAGTTGTGACAGGGCAAGGAAATACAGAGAACATGATTCTTTCCAGAGTCTCTACCTATGTGCCTGGTGTCAGTGAGAGCTCATGTTGATTCATTACCAGTGGAGGTAATGAAAAGGGAATGAGAATGGAAAAACAGGAATGGAAAGAAAAATACCTGGAGAGCACCCTATTTCTCTCTTCTCTTTTTTCCACACTAATATGTATTGACTGATGTTTGAACTACTGCTCTCTAGAACAGGCATAGATCATCAGTTCAACCTCTTCCCTAGCATTTCTCATCCTACAGGAGAACACACAAGGTTGTGTGGGGCAGGGAAACATGGGAGAAGATATGCTAACTAGATGGCCTTGTTAGTGAAGAGCAAAGCAGTAGGAAGGCAGAGGACCAAGGACAGTGTGGAAGGAGCAGGCATGAGCCAGAGACAAGACCAGGCCTAAAGTGTGGGTACAACTGGTGCAAATCACTTGACGGAGAGTCTGAGTCTGAACTTGTGCATGGCTACCAATGACCGTACAGCTGTAGCCACTGCTGCCCTTGTTCTTTTGGGATATTTTTTCACCTGTGGTCATTTTTTCTTTCTTTGGTGGACCCAAGAGAATACATCATTTTGCCTGGCTGATATCATTGCTGGGATATATTCTGAATATTTAAAGCACTAGCCTGTGCTGCAGGGATCAGATTGTTCTTTATCTTGACTGCTGCTGTGTTCTTGATCTCTTAATAATTATTCTTTATGAGTGTCAATGAAGAATGGGCCTGATGCCCAGTTAGATATAATCTGACTCTATGTTGCCAGTCTGGCACATAATACGATGCACTGAGGTGTCATTTTCATCTTTCAAAGTCTACTTCATTTTTGCTAGAGACATAATAGCAAAAACAACCCAAAATGATGTCACTTCTAAAGCTTGCCCTAAAAGTTCCATTTTACCAAGGCTCTTGCAATAATTTTTTCTGCATTCCAGTTTGTGACAGCTCCCATTCTTGGTCTTAAAGTTTGAATTCTAAGCTCAAAGTTAAAGAACTTTTTAAAAGTTTCATCTGGTGTTTGACTAGTCTGAAATGGAGCTTCCAGTGAGAACCCCTCTTTCTGATCTCAGACTCACTTACAACCCAATTCAACTTGAAAAGGTTGTAAAGTTTTGTTAATTTGTCAGGGAGCTCAGATAAGATTTGTGTTTACAATCACACTCGAGGAGCCATGGTAATCTATCCTGCAAATGCTCAGGTGTGAGCTTAAATTTAGCTGTTGTTTTCAGTGCAGCTACTTGTGTATTTAAAGTTCAGCAGGAGCTGATGTGTTTTCCAGAACTAGGTCCTAATTAGCTTCTGAATTTGGTACAGCTCAAATAATTTCAGAAATAATATGCAAAAAGCAACTGTGTATCATATTCTAAATAAGAATACACCTTTAAGCTTTTCTCTATCTAGCGGGACCCTATGATACAAAAAAGTCACATCTGTCTGTTTCCTACCATTCTCTCATACATCTTAATGAAAATCAAGAGATTCATATTTTCTTTGCCAGCATCACCCTGGCATTTATTAACTGGCTGAGCTAAAAACTAACCTTAGATAGAAATAATGAAAACATGAATCCAATGTGACTTGATGATCGCTATAGTTAATGGTCTCATTAGTGATGCCACTGTTTTAAATTATGGTAGAATAACTCAATATGCACATTAATGTAAGACGTTGATAGATTATTAATTATCCAAATGCTGAACTAAATTCATCCAGGGAAGTCATCATGCCAGAAATAAAATTGGTTCACGTTATTCTAGGTATGATTGTTATGACTAAATTAATACTGATTTGCTATCTAAATATCTGATAAAAGCCCAGACAGACTTTGTATACAATCAGAAAACCATGAAATGAGTATCAGGGGCTTTTTTAGGGCTGGAGGACCTCAAGAGGTTGTATAGTCCATTTCTTGGCTGGAACACAGGAGCAATGATGCCCAGGTTATTCCTGGCAGATGTTTGTCTAATCTGCTCTGAAGAAATCTTGAATGATGGAGATTCCACAACCTTTCATGGCAATCTATACCTGTGCTTGACATCTGTAGTGTACATAAATCACAGGACATTCAGGGATGCTGAAAGGCAGCTAGATGCCTGCCTCTTGTAGCAATCAAAAGATGTTACGGACTTAAATAATTTTCATGATTTGGGTATTTGTGACCCTGATTTTTATTTTTTACACATTTGTGGGTCTATTTACTAATCAGATACATTGAAGTAAAGCCAAAATCACAGTCTAGCATTACCCACTGGATAATGATGTTATGATGTTAATATACAACGAGTCCATCTAGAGGGTTGGTCTATACCCTAACACATTGTTAGGCAGGTATGTGCTGTGTGAATGCCTCTTGCCCAACACTGATGACATCGCTGAAGAACTCTCGCCTAGAAAAAAAAACTTTATCCAGTTAAAGAGGAAGATTCAGAGGTCTGATTTTATCAGAATTCCATAGTTGGAATAAAATAATTTTCTCAATACCCATTAGGGGACTAGCATTGTGGTGCTTTAATGATATCTCCACATGAATCAATGTTTTACACAGAATTGCCTTGACTTTCACAAATATCAGCATAGTGCCTAACTGATTGTCAGAGTCCTTAAGTAGCATTGATTTTAGTGCTGCAATATTCAGATGATGAGGTACTTACATCTTATCAGCTTATTGAAAAAGTCTTGTTAAAGCAGTCAATCGTCATGGACTTCTCCAGCTTCCTCATTTCTCTTTGGTTGCTGTTCTGGTTTTAATTTTTTGTTTTTCAATCCACTGGATCTGAGTTCTTCAAGGTGGGATGAAGGTGATGATTACATTGCTCTGTGTCCGCAGATAGCACAAGGTTACCACTATTGTTTCCTGTTCTTGGCAAAGATAGCAGCATCCTGTGTTAAGGTGCTGACAAATTCAGACCTTCAATGGTGTCCACCATGTCAGGCAGAGGAAGACAACAGGAGTTTGGCTCAGGAGAGAGCTTGCACACACAGATAAATGTTAGGCTGCCCATGTAAAGGTGGTATAGTACCTGCATGAGGTATTTATGTTGATGGGCTTTGCAATAAAAAGGGGAGTTCTGGGAGTCACCGCCAGTGTGAAAACACAGCTTGCTTGATGCTGTGAAACTGCACTGTCTTCTGGTGCTTGCATTGACAGGAATGCTATTAAATGCCAAATTGCCCATGCTGATTCAGAGTGCTTACAGGCATCTGATGGCATCTACAACTCTGCATGCAGTTTGCAAGACCCTCGTCCCAATCTGAGCTGTGCTACATCTTCACAAGAACCTTCTGTATTTCTAGATTACTCCGGCAATCACCTATCAATCACCAGCTACCAGAAACTTTAATCCGATTACAGGCAATAGAATTGGTTTCTATCTATATCTCTGGCACCTGATTCAGGTTTCAGAGCAAGGGAAAAAGTATGACATCACCCTTGCTTGCATCTGTGTTGGGTAGCTAATGAAATTACACAAAGGGTTTGAAGACCATTAAAGCCAATGTTGATCCTTATTATTAAGAGCACTTTCAAATTTACTGCACCACAGGACAGGCTTGAAAGCATAATTTTTCAAAGGTGTGTGCATTGCATTGGATTGCAGCGAAGAGCCCTGCTGGCTGTAGAGGATGCTGGCAGCAGAGGGAATCAATTGTGAAATTAATTGGGTAATTAATCCACATAGCTCCTTTCCTGTACAGACCCACACATCCCTTTATTTGGTGATAATGGGCACAATAGTGACCTTGAGATAAGAAAGCCCCAGGCGGGCTCCCGTGCATGAGGAGGAGTCAGTACTTTACAGAGGTTTCCTCCTGCAGCCTGTTACGGCTCTGGGGCTGCGCGGGGTCTCCTCTTCCATGGACACTGCTGGGCTCCGTGCAGGGGCACAAAAGCCTTTCATTAATCCCAACCTGAGGCTTTGAGTCCTGCCTTTATCTATAACCAGCAGAATGGTTGGGATTTTTTTCCTTCCAAACGTTGGTATCACCATTTTGAGGCTTAGACCAAAGATCCTGAGATTCTTGATGCCCACTTACTTACATGAAATGCCTCTGGTCCTCAGTGTTTTCCCTTCTGTACCTGCCTGAGCTTCTCTGTTTCAGGTGAAGGTGAATCCAAACTGAGTATGATAAATAGTGATACTTCCAAATCACAGAGATATTTTGTGCCAAAGTCTTTGTTCTGTTAAATGGTTTAAAGCATATTGTAAAAAAAGACACAAGGCATTCCCTTAGATATTTTGATATCTGAAGATTTATCGCATCTCATTACATTGTTTCTTCAGTCCATGTCCAGGATAAAAGAGATTTTTACTCCAAGTACTGTAGATTTTTCATTAACTTTTTGGACAGGTAAAGCTGCTCTCTGTATTTTAGAACACCAAAAAAGTGGATGTGGAAGAATGAGTTTTTTGTACTGGTGTTGGTATGAGCTGGGTGGGCCTCTGGGAATCCCTGCATTTTGCTTAGGAGAATGTGTCCCTGATCAGGCTTAAGTAATACATAAGGATTTTACAGACAATGACAAAAATAAAAATTGCTTATGTCACATGTGAGCTTTCAAATCCAGAAGATGGCTTAAAAACTAACTTGAGCAAGCACACAAAGGTTTCCTTAGCATGAGAACCTGCTGACTGATACAGGCTGGGAAGGATGCAGATATCTTCTCTGCAGGAGTTTTTGGGGTGGGTCTGCACAGCAGTTTGACAGTGTTTCAGGGCCCAGACTGCCTGCCATGTTTGGCACAAACTAGTAAGTTTACCACATGGTAAAGGGTGCTCCCAGCATAGAGGAGCAACCAGGAGTAGGCTGGAGACATCTCTACCATATCCTGGCTTGTTGCTTCATCTCCTCAGCAATTGTTGTCTGGCAGCACAAGGCAGGGCGAAGCTAAGCTTGTTCTGTATTTTGACCAGGTTGATTTTATTCAGGTGAAGGCATCTCTCAAGTTCAGAGAGAGGAAAACTGGTGGAAAAGTCTCAGAGATGCTGCTCTGCCAACCACCTGCTCCTCAGACCAACAGTGTAAGCTTCTCTTGGAGACTGGTACTAGCTGTGTAGCTCTGATAGACATCTTCTGGACAGGAATCAGCTCTGGCCTCAGGATACATGCTCATAAACAGCTGATGCACAGCAGCAGGTCTGAGGTAAGCACACAGGAGCACCGGGACTTGGAGCAAAATGTATTTTGCAAATCCAACAGTTTACTGGTGGAGCTGAAACGCCCAGCCATGCAATTTCCTATCTGCCTCCTGATGCATTCATGAGGAGAAGGGAGACATATCCATGGGAATCCTCAGAAACAGCTATTTCTGCCTTTCAGTTTTGCACTGCCTTGTCCCAGCAGGGTCATAAAGCCTTTGTAATGGGGCTGTACTAAGAAGTGGCTGGGGGAACAGTGTGCTTCCTAGAGTGAATAATGGTGCCTGGTTTTCCAAAGAGAGGCCATTTACAATGGTGGAAATGGTATAATCAGAATGAGTGTGTAACTTGAATCCATTTTAAACATCCCTCTATCGAATTTTAATTTTATTTGAAAGATGTACAGCACCAGCCTCAGCATGACAGAGCAGCATCAATTAATACTGGCCAGATAAGGAACTGTATAAAGAGACAGCACAGGCAGAGATGGCTTTAAATAAAGAGTGAGTTTCAATCAACAGGCTAGTACGAGGAGCTACCAAGAGGTCTGCCTCTCACAAACAAAAGTCTCCTTCCTGCAGACATCTTAAAACACTTAAATCACAACTTCACAGATGTTAAATACAAAAAGAGGAAGGGATAGAGGCAAAATTTTAAAATAATATGTGCTGTCCCTCAAGAGTATTTTTGTTATCTGTAACAGCATTTCTAAGTGTGAATTTGTATGGAGGGGACTCTTGCTTATTATAGATTTTCTTACCAGATACTTGCCATTTCAGAGCCTAGAGGCTCTGTCCCTAGCAAAGCTAGGCATAGCTCCTAAAACAATCAGCCTGGTCAAAAGCAGTGAGGTACACTTTCCTGGCTAGCAGCCATAGATTTTCTTTTTTAATGTTGGAATTCCACTATAGGGACGTTAAACACTATGACTGCAGTAATATTAGAACCAATGTCCTGAAAATCAGAAATTCCAGTGAAATGAGATAGATATTTTCCAGCCCTCTGCACTGCCACTGAAGCCTTGCATATATTTTGCTCCTTCATTTTCATATATATTATATTGCCCATTAGTGTGCTGCTGCATGTTGCAGACCAGTGAGAGCTAGTGGCACAGTGCTTGGATGTAGAGATCAGACCACAAGCATTTTCTCTGCACTTGGAGCTTGTGGCTTTGAAATAGGATTGCCCCTTTGGAAACTGCAAAAACTAATATTCCCTTTTTAGGTAAATGTCTGCTGAGGTACTGCTCAATCTGCTCATGTACTAGGGCTCCAGCGGTGCCTGCAAATCTGAAGGAAAACCAGTCACTCAACTAAGAAATTAAAAATGGCTATTCAGTAAACCTTCCATTCCTGCCCTTAAAAAAAACAAACTCTAAGGTGCTCAGATTAGAGAAGGCACATATCAATGCAACGAAATCAAGAATATGGCTCCAAATTCATAGCATATAATGGTCTGGACACTTGGGGCAAATTTCTGACAAGCCTGAATAAAAACCCAAGAAGCAAGAGCACTAAAAGAAGGTAATTACAAGAATTCATTTAAACCCCAACTGAGCATAGCCTGACAGCTATGTCTTTTTAGGCTTTGGGGTGTAGGGAACCCTTGGATGCCACAGCAGTGTCAGGACAGGCTCTTGGCTATCCTTTCATGTAGAAGAGACCTTTCTGGGCAATGCAGGAAGATGGGGTGGGGGCGAGCATGCTATATTGGCGATTTCACTGCTCACCTTCCCTAACTATGGAAGAATGCAAAAATTTAGCCCTTAAGGCAAGGCCACTGCATTTGGCATGAGCAAAAATCTTGATCCAAGATCAGCTACTATCTGTAGTAGGGTGAAGCAGCTCAAAGATCTTGGCTTAGAGCTATCTTTCTCCATCCATCCTAGTCCTTGAGTACTTGCTTAGACTACACTAGGTGCTTCAGGTGTCCAGTCCAAATGTTGGTGTCACACTGCATCAGGCCTCTGAGGGCACTCACAGCCCTGATGTCCCTGGGGACCTGGCCCCAGGGCCTCCCCCCACCCTGCCCATGGCCCAGGACCCCATTTCAGCCCACTCAGTGTGAGGAAGGGGGTCTGGCCATTCCCTCTGGTGAGGTGCAAGAGTGGGGGACACAGAGGTTGGCAAGACTGCCAACAGATGTTGCCTGTCAAGAGCTGGAAGTGGGATCAGTGGCGTGGCTCATCCTGTGGCCAGGTGCTGCTGTCTTGCCAGTACAGCTGGTGGCTGAGCTGGGGTGGTGGGGACCCTTCCCTCACCCATGGGCAGTGCCACCAGCCTTCCTTGCCATCCCGCAGCTGCCAGGATGGCCTGGGAGGAGACACCTGTGCTGCTGTGCCTCCGAGGGACTGCGTCACCATTTCTGGGATGACATGACAATGTAGATTCTGCAGAAAATCTGTAAATACCAATATCTGCAGAAAGAGCCTAAATCTGCTCCTGTAGCCCTGTCTATTTTGACTGCTTCCGCAGTGCCCCTCGTTCTCGCTGAGCTGTGGTATAACCCATTACAGCATTCCCAGTATCACACTGTGCAGAGCACTCTCATACCTTGAGCATAAAAGATGCTATAAAAATGTAATTATATTCTATATCTGATGTTAATATAATATTCTCTCAACTAATGGAGGACTTTGCAATGCCCATTTAATTTCTCTAATGTTAACTTTCTAGACAAATTTAGCTCTGATACAAAGGTTTTATGTAGAGCAGGATCTTTCCTTTTCATTTCCTTCCTGTTCTTCCTTTTCAGCTGAAGGTCTGATTCTATAGTGCACATTGTTCTCCTTGCTAGGTTGAATTCAGCGAAAATGGCAAGAAACTTAAAAAGTGCTAGGGCCACTTGTCTCCTACCTTGACCCTTGTTGCAAGTTTGCATTTTTCCTAAGCTGGAATATTCGCACTCTGGGTTACTGGTGGCTGTGGACAAAGAAATAACCATTTTCCTCAATAGTCCAGTATGATGGAGAAATTTATTTACAGTGCATTACTTGAAATGTATTTAGTCAGTTGTTAAGCCCTGCCTTAAAGTTTATTTTAAGAATTAGGAAGAGTTTACCTTCTCCATCTTGACCATCTAAGGGCAGTGTCACCTAATACTTGCTAGAAGTGATATGTCTGGTCACTGCATACTGTCTGCACTGCACCCACCCTCTAAGGATGTCATCCAAAACTCACAGATGTCAAAAAGAGCCTTTCCACACATCTTAACTGCATCTTGGACTTGGATATATTGCACTCACTCTCCTGGGCCAGAGTGTCTACTGGTGTAAATCTTTAATGGCACTGAATCCAGTTTGGGTCATTCCACCTGATGGATTCATAGACCTGACACTAGATGGGACCATGACTGACCTTCAGGTCAGACCTCTCACAGACATCCAATGTAGATTGCTACAAAGTGCTTTTGCATGAAGCAGTTTATGCTTGGCTAGAGCATGACTTTGAGAAGACTCTCCAGTCTTGTTTTTAAGACCTCAAGCGATAAAGAATCTACAGCAGTCTGATAAATTTGTTCAACAGGTTATCAAGCTCGCTGTTAAAAACATCCATCTTATCCTAGACTGAATATGTTTAAGCTCACATTCCACCAGATACTCAGTTGCTCAGAAAAAGTTTTCCTTCACTTAATTTTGCCTTCGTTGTTAATACTAATCACATGTTGTGGAGCACAGCAAACCACCAGACCTTGTGGGTGTTTTTATTAATTACATGCTTGCAGGCAGCTATGTCCTTTCCTTTACCCTTCCTAGATTGCCTCCTCTGGACTTAAGGTGCGTAGCATGGGGATGATGGGAAAACATGGAAGACACCAGAATGATGATGATTTATATCAGCTAAGAACCTGACCTCATGCTTATGCTTTAAGCAGGCTAGTTGTGGGCAACTGAATAATGACATGGCTGTGTTTCAACTTACATACATATGAGGTCACATAGGACAGAAGGTACATTTATATAAAGACATACCTCAAACATAGTCCTTCCTGTTTTGCCTGGAGCACTTACGCGAACACCACACAGTTATAAGTTCCTCTTCAAACTGTGATGAAAACCATTGCAATGTGATTTCTTCTGGTGGGAAATGGCAGAATATGTTGATTTTGAGGAGACAACAAAAGAGATAAAGTAATGAGGCAGTACCTCTTGGTCCTTTTCTAGCAACAAAAATATTAGGCAGAAAAGGTCTAGATCAATGTCAAATAATCAGAAAAAGGAAAAAGGATAATTTTGACAGGTATAAAAAACCCAAAGGCTCAGTAACCTCAATGTGTTAGAGTTGTTCACCCTGAACCTGTTATCAGCTTAAAGCATTAAATGTAAGGGATTCTTCTTTCATATTTTCCAGATGATTGGTGCTGAGAAAGCTGGACATTGGCAGCAGAAGTACAGTGATAAATACAGTACATTGAGATACACACATTTAATTAAACACCAGTCTATCAGATGAATGTTAGTGGTTGTTTAGGCACTAGTAACCAGCTCTGGGCACTAAGGGTGATTCTAAACACACTGGAGAACAATTTTGGAAATAGAAAAATATTGCTGGAAATTTGATGTCTGGTGGGTGGGAAGTTGGCTCAATCCTTTCTCTTTCCTTCACATATTTTTAAAGACCTGATATCATGTGAAAACACTTGCAATACTGAACTGAAATCAGAAAAGTCTGGTTTAGGGTGGTACGGGCAGTGGTGAGGGAGTTGTGTCGCTCTGCCCAGACCTGTTACTGAATTACAGCTAGTCCCTGAACTCCCCATTTAAACCCACTGGAGCGCCCCACTGTTGCTGCTTTCTCTCTGGGGAGCATTCCAGCAACTGCTTGTTTTGTCAGGTGCTTCTTCCATCTGCTTCCTTGCCTTGGCTAGGCTCGGACCCAGAAATCCTCGCCTGCGTGGGGAGGAGCAACCTCTACCGACTCCCCAGCCCAGGCTCCCTGCCTTGCTGACATCTTAGAAGCACTACATCAGTGGGTGGGGAAGAGAAGAAGGGTATTGCTTCCCATGCTCAGCCTTTCTTCTCTCTGGACCGAGTCATCTGTAAGCCCAGATAGTTGTACAGTTTTCCTCTCTCAATTTTCCAGCTCTTCCACGTTGAGTACTCCTCCTACAGCCTGTGCTGTGTGCATCCCCTCTCTGCCTGCTCTAACTCCAACTCTCCCATACCCAAACCACTTCCCTCTGGTCTGATGCATGTCAATGACCCTCTCTCCACCTTTGTCTGGAGGAATGGGGAGCTGCCTGCTACGTGGACAGAGGTAGCGGGGTATAGGCTCTGCAAAGCAAAAATTTGAAGCTTTTACTTAAATGCATTCAACTTGGGCTTTATGGCTACTTAGGATTCTGACTTGCATGAGCTTCAGCCACTTGGAGAAAGCCCTGGAGATCCCCAAGAGCTTTAGAAAATGCTCTTTGCATGTTTAGCTTGAAAACTAAACAAACTGACAAAACTCAGGCCCACTTGTCCAGGCACAGGAGACTTGGGTTGCACAAGACATGGCTAGGACTGATACCAGTCTGTACAAATCCCCACGTCTTGGCTGCAGCCTGTACATGGCTGCTTTGTTGGTTGCTTCCATCTGCTTTAACAAGTGCTGGTATAAATAGCTGTCTGTGTCTCCACATCTGACCTAGCTTCATTTCACACCACTAGTCCCATCACTAAGTAGACCCACCCTCATTGCCTCTCTTTTGGTTAGTTATTTCTTTACTAATGATTTTTCCTACTTTGTCACTTCTTGGTTTTCCCACCACAGTACTGCTGCACTTACCATTTGGCCTAATCCCTGGAAGATGAGAAGTCAGATGATGTATTGGCTCAGAAACTGAAGAGTTTTTAACCTCATTACCTTGAGTAATGATCCACACCAGTCATAAAAAGGAGAAAGAAGAAAACCTCAGGTGATGATACCCTTACAGCAGATGATTTTATTTTTTTAAAGAAAAAAAGGAAAAAGTAAATTAATGATGAAGCATCTTCCTGAAGGACATACTGAAATACTTTACACAGAGTGTGTTACCTGCACACAGAATAGGATGTGTACACCAATGTGAACCACTGTGCTCTTGGGACTTCACACCATCTTGCTTGCAGGTTTTCATATTGTCTGGAAGAGAAACAGAAGGTGGCAGGATGTGTTAGACAGAGGCCATTGGCACCAGAGAGAGCGGGTTCAGACTTGATGCTGGAGCGGGATAGGAGTGCAATGTTTCTTCTGTGATGGTCATAAAGAGTTTCAAATCTAAAATTGTTTGTGGAATGAAGCCGTGAGCTGGCCAGATGGAAACATGTCTTCACTCCATGGTACATGGAAAAACAAGTTCATCATGTTCTGTCTGTACTCTGAGCCATTCTTAGCAACTTCAGCCACATCCTGGAAAGAGTAGGCAAGTGGAGTTATAGGGTTTGGTTTGTACAGTGCTTAGGGAAGCTGTTCAGCTTCAAAGGAAAACATCTGATTGCTGAGAAAGATTGTACAAAATAATTATGCTTATTTTTTTAAAACTTCATCACCACTTCTCAGTATATCTTTTACCACTGGTTTTCTGCAGAGTGCAGTGGCAATAATCCTTCCCAGACAATGGTATAATGGTTATGGCTTGATCTGTCACCTACTTATGTGGCAGGTGGGGCTAACTAAACAGGAAACAGAACCACTTTCCTGATTGGGGTCAGAAGGTAAACCACAATAAACTCTATTTTTGATATTACAGGTCTTTGTTTTTATTGTTGTTTATATATATAGTTCCCACCCAAAAAAACTTTGGTTCATTTGTTATTTCCTTTTTTTTGGTTGACACACAGTATTTAGCTATTCAGCTCTCTGATGTTCCAGCAAATAGCCAGACAATTCCTAAAATAAATGTTTTCTTAGAATTTGCATATTTTTCCTTCTGTTCATTTCTGGGTCTGGGAAATGGAAGAGACTTCAGAAGCAACCCAAGTTTATTTTAGAAGCAGAAATATGTTTGCTATTCTTTTTTTCCCTGTACCACGGTATTGTTTTCTTTATTTTATTGTCTCAGAGTTGATGTCAGATGTGTTTTTTTTAGGGCGCGCTTTGGATTTTCAGGGTTTCTTAAGCACCTTTTTTCTGCATCACAGAAGTCAGAATCCATTTACTGCCAGATGACTAATGTTCACCCATGTTGCTTAGCTGGATGGTTACTAGACTCTTTACATATATTTGATCAATAATGTCCTAGCAAAGCCTTTCTCCTCTCTCTCTGTCTCATTCCTCCATTGTTTACCCTGCTTTCCTGGGGAGACAGAGCTTATGCAGCCTCAGCCTCTGTCTGTCACTCTGGTGACTTTTGAACTAGTTTTTCAATTTAAATCAAATTTGTGAGAGGTCAAGAGGGAGATTCCTGCACATTTCATGAAAGTAGGAAGTCTATTAACAGATGGACGCACTAACAGTATTGGCCACACTCCCATGTCCTCCTGCATGCCCTGTGCAGCTTCGGACACGAACACGAGGAATGGATGCTCTGCTCAGAGCTGAATCCCATGGTGATTCCAGGCTGGCTGAAATGCAACAGTGATGGCCACATGCTTTGTTCTGTGCTATCAGCACAATTGCCATCTCCTGCCTAGGGCTATGGCTACCACAGAGGAGAAGTGCTGTTCAGAAGGACTGGAACTTTTGGGGAGAAAATGCAGAACTCCACCAGCTGGCATCACGCTAGCTCCAAGCGGATGGATGACGTCACTGTCTGCCCCGTCTGTGCCAGCTTTTGAGCCACTGGCAGACGTAGCAGAGCCTCTGTCTTGGAGCAGAGTCGATTGCCCCTAGAGGAACTGCAAGGATCATATGACATTACAAGGAGCTTTTTTAAAAAGAGAATGGCAAAAGTGTCTACCTAGAAAGCTCCTCAGCGTGTATATATCTCAGAGAAGCATTAGAGCCAGTTTGAATCAGAACATGACACTGCGTACGCCTTTGGTATACCATTACTGATACACTAATACACCTTCACTTAAGGCTCAGATGGCTGGAATTCACGTATTCGAGGTGACGCCGTGCTCCTCAGTCCTTGGGAGATGGTCTTGAACTGGGTCTGAACCCCTCAAAGTTCCCTGATGCCTTTAAAGAAACATACCCTTGTGTGAAGGGTCTGTGCTGTTCTGCACTCAGCAGTGTTTGAAAAAGACATACTGAGCTCAACATTTGTGAGTGGGGTGTGCTGCCTGCAACTGCCTGCGCAGAGGCTGTGGGGGAGCTCTGCATGCCCGGGGGCCCTACGTTCTTGGGAAGGATGGGTGTAACAAACCACTAACTTCTTGGGCTTAGAGCTGGCTGGCCTAACTCGAGTGGCTGACTTTGGCACCTAACTCGCACTTACATTTTAGGCCCCTAGTGAAGCAGTCTTGCTGAAGTGTCTGTGCTCCCTGCCTATGGTGTGGGCAGAGGTAGGAGTGTATACCTTGGCAGGCAGGGTGCTCCTGGAGGCTTTCAAAAGCCCTGTTTTGTTTGCTCCACAGAGCATGGGTATTTACTTCCAGACTCTGCTTTGTTAGGCACCTTACATTTGATGGGCTGGTAGGTTAGGTGGTTTGGATCCTGCTCTCTTAGTTCAAACATTTTTTTGCAGACTAGCAGTTAATAGACACAGCTGCAAGCATGTGTCTACAGTATGCTCATGCGCTGCTGCAGATGGAGGAGTGCCTCACTGCACAGATACAAAAACACTCACTGCTGATTGATTTGGGTGAAATGTGCTTTGTCATTACAGGCAATTTTTCCCTCCACCACTCTCAGAGCTATGCCTTTGCTGGGATTTAATGAAGCCATCGATGTCTTGACTCATCCCAAAGTTTATTTAATAAAAGGAGGGCAGTGTACATTTGTGTGGCTCCAGGTACAGCTGGCAGGATGCTAGCTGCTCAGAAAATTTTATTTATTCCTAAAGAGTAGGAATAAGCTGTAAAATTTCTAGCCAACTGATTTTCTTATTTTAGACATCATCACACCAATATGAACAAGAGGGGCTGAAGAAGTAAATATAAATAGCAGTGAGATGTGATTATTTCTGATATTCTTGTTGAGATTTTATGATGTGTTTTTTAGTCTTGATTATATACCTTCAGGCAGAAAACTGGCTTAAGCAGATTTTATATCAAATGTGCAATGAACTGTAGATTATTTACTTGGCCCTATTGCTATTTTTTCAGAGGAAATTGAAAAGGAAAAAATGATTTTTAGGCTCTATCATTTAGCAGATAGCCTCTCTTGGTAAAATGGTCTTATCTGCTGTGGTTTCTGAATGTTTGGCATTCATTGCTAGAAATGTTACCATTTATTTTTCATTCTGAATCCCTCTCGCTACAAAACTTAAAACACATACTATTTATTGTCCAGTTTTGAAAAGATGTATTCACAGATTCATGTATGAAGTTAAACATCTACTTAATTTTTTTGAGGAATGCCCTTCATGAATCACAACAGTTAAACTCTGCAGTTTTTTTACATATTTGTAGGTACTGCAGTTTGATGAATGCTTAATGAATGAAGTCACTAGCAGACTTTTTCCTTCTGTTTTATGTAATCTGATGACCAAAGAACAAAAACCTGACAAAGAAGTTTTAGCCAGTATTTGTTTGGGGTTGGTGGAGTGAGTGAGTCTGGGTAAAAATCATTAGCTACTGGAAACCTGAAACCATAAACTACTGTTCAGTTTAGACTGCAGAAAATGCTAAATACTAAGGGAAAAATAAAAAATGAGACTCATCTCACAGGAATACTAGTTAGACTAATTAGTTAATGCCTGTAAAATATGTTGAAATAGAGAAGTATGAATCAAAATTTAGTTATAGCAAAATTTATTTTTAATTTAAAAAAATCTTTTTATTGGGCCAGTAGAAAAGTATGACAAAACAAAAAGTAGACCAGAACCCAGAATTAAGCTTATAGAAACAATAGATCAATGAAATAATAGAAGAATATAAGCTATGGACTAATGTCCCTCTCCTCGTGAAACCCAAGCAGAGGCAGACCTTGCTTCTGGAAGGCAGCGATCAGGAAAGCCAGAGCATGAGGATGCTCAGACCGGCTTAATTTTTTTACTGGATTTACAGATTAATATCTTCACAGGGGGAGATACCTCCCTGCATTCTGCATTTCTTTCTACATAGTCAGTATATTAAAGGATTGAGTAATTAAAATGTCTCAACTTTTGAGTTTTAGCAAAACTCCAGTTTTTAGTCAACTATCAAATAATAAACACAGGTGGGTTATAAGATATACTGTCTGTTCGTTGCTTTTCCTTATAATGACTTATGTATGACAGTGGCCTATAGCTCTGTGGCCAACTTCTAACTTTAGAGAGAAATATTCTGTTGAAGTGGAACATGTTCCATTTTGATCCTTGAATCAATCCACTTATATTGAGAAGAAAAGACATGAAGAAACAATCCCTACATAAATAATAAAATGAACAAAGGCCGTTGTTCTTTTTTTTGGTCCATCTTCAGTTGCACAGCAAACAGCAACACTTGGGAAGCAATAAACAGCTCTGGCCACCTGACAGTAACCTGAGGCTCCATCATGCAGAACAAAAAGTGAAAGATAAAGACAAATTCAAAGGGAATGCAGGGTACAGTGCAGGAGAAAGCTACTTAGTAAACAGAACAAATTTTTGTAATTTGGAAGAGATTTTAAGGTAAATCCAGATTCCAGAACAAACAACCAGTAGCTAAGTAATGCAAGCTAAGGAAAAAGAGCTTATGCGCCTTTAAGAGGTAGTGTATATAAATATGGCGATAAATCATGAGCAGCATTTCTTGTACATAAAATGTGGGGAATGCTGAAAATGCTGCTACCAAATGATATAAGGGTATTCCTTTCTTTTATCTGCAAAAAAGAAGCTCTAATAACATTGTACAGCATCTCCAAGGATTATCCTACGGACACATCCGCAGATGCCTGCAGTCTCCTGTGCGGAATGGCCAACACAGACATGCTCAGTAACATGTGTGTTTCGTCTGCATGTGTTCACTTTACTTCCACCACTACACCACCCTGAGCTTTTCATATTAAAGGCTTAATTTGACATTTCACTTTACTCCTCTGGTCTTCCACTGGGATTTGTGTTGGAAAGAACCAAACCCAAATGCAGCCACCCCAGATGAGGAGTGGGCATCAACGTACACTGAACTCAAAGGAGAGGGAGGTCCTCTCAGTCTTCAAAGAGCTCAGTAGGTTGCTCCTGATGGTCATCAGTAAATTACCACTGCAGTTTTTGTCCGATTCTCAGTATCTGTCAGGGATGTGTCTGAGAAGCTGCGGGTGATCCTGATCTAGGCTATTATCCTTCACCTTTGCCACCCCCAGCTCAGCAAAGCTGGATGCTGTTACTTCGTACACAGTAGATATGTCAGCCTCGCTAGCGGGTCTGCAAGTCCCTCCCTGCGTGGCCTCTGGGGACAGGCCCTGCGTTAGCCTTGGGGACAGGCCCAGGTTGGGCAGGAGCCACAGAGAGGGACCCGCTGTAGGGGCCCGCGGACAAGCTATGGCTGGAGTCAATGAGGCCCGGTGACACACCTGGAACGAGAGCCATACACACCTCGCTATGCGTGGCCCTCGCCCGCCTGAGGACACTGTGGTGGCCTTTGCTGGTGCCTAGGAGGACACACTCAGCTCCAAGTCTTGGAGGAATTCAAACCAACTTTGGGCACACTGCAGCGGTTACAGTAAGGACAAGGACATTTCCACAGGGACAGGTTATCCCCAAATTTACCTAAATCTGTTCTGAACATATGGCTCATGCCTTATTCATTCGTTAAGTTTATTGCTGCTGAAACACGATGCTTCCAGAAATGTCATCTCATCAGCATTGTGGGGAGGCATTTCAGGTTGAACAGGGAAAAGGACCAGGGGAACATTTAGCTTAAAGGACACACCACAGAAATAGTTATAAGAAAGCCATAGCCTGTTGGCTGTCCCTATGGCCAGAGGAGCAAAGGAGGAAAGGGCCAGACCATGGTTTCGGCTCTTCAGCAGGAGTAACTCAGGCCTGAGTAAGGGGAGCTGAGCCCGCAGTGTCACGCTGCAGGGCCTCACACCAGTGACTCCCATGGGGGTAGGTCTGAGGCCTCCAACAACAGCACCTTCCTTTATTTGTTTTTTCCAAGTCTCTTCCTGGCTCCTGACACAAGGGAGGAAGCCTGTGTTGCCTCTGCCTCGCAAAGGAGGTGCCACTAGAAAGTCTTTGAAGTATGACTCAGCACAGGTGTACGGCCCCCGTTTCTTTTCCTTCGACCTTTCCTTTTCCCTTTAGTTGGGCCTTTGGTGCCAAGGTTCATGCATCCTGGACCACAGAAGAGTCTCCATCAGTCAACGGCAGAGGAGGCCCTTGACTCTGCTCTCTGGAGGTGAAGCACATCATTGTCTTCAGAAACACCTTGTAGCCCTTCCCACCAGCTGGGGCGATCACAGCAGAGGCAGCACAGCATGGCTATGCTCTTGCGTTAGAGACCTTCTCCCAGAACGGCCAAGCTATAAACAGCCAAAAACATTAATGATGGTAGAGAGGATAGATACAACTGGGAAAAGCTATTTAAAGAATTAGCTCAGGAAACTAGTACTTGTTAGCATGTTTTGAACAAGCTGACACAGAAAAGGAGCTTAAAGGGAGTAACAGCTGTTAGGTCAAAAGCCAGTGTATCTGCATCACCGTGGTGAGTTATGGGATGACTATGGCTATGGAGCAGAAAGCTGAAAATGTAAAATTTGCTGCTTCAGGATGGGTAGCTCCTAGAGCACGGCGAGTTGCTGGGCATGCTCCCAGTCTGCAGGGCCCACATGAGGCAGTGCGATTTCCCCCGCACCTCAGCTCTTCTCCTGTGAAGATGCCAGGAACAGGCACAGGGAGCTGTTTGATCTCATGCTGGTGAGACCAGAGGAGAAATGATGGGGCCCACTACAGAGATGGTGTGAAAAGACCCCCGGTTGCCATGAAGGTATCCCCTTGTTTTGCCACTGCAAAACAAAATTTTACTGACTTTTTCTGTAAGATGTCATTCGTGCGGAGGTGAGGCTTGCTTCTCAGCCGGGACGTGCACCTGCCTGGAGGTGAAGGTGGGGATCGCTTTTGCTTTTATGAGCATGTCCCATTGACGTCTCTGAGATGAGAGAGGAGTCAGTGTCAGGAGCAAATGGTTTACAACCCCCACAGCTGACTGTTCCCCAGAAGGCAAAATTCCCAAATAACCATGTCCTGCCTCTCCAAGCCCTCCCTGGCTTTAAGGAGAGCAGATGCTCCTCTCCCTCTCTTTCTCCCAGGCTGCGGCAGGCCCATTTCTGCAGTAAAGTGCTGCTCCCAGGAGCTGCTTTTCACGGTTTCCGTTCATGATCTTTCACATCCCTCTGGAAAAGGTGACTTTCCTTAAAAATAAATAAGCTTGCTCTGTGTGTGCACTGCGCTTTGCTGCTGAGCGAAGACACTGGGGCTTTCTGTTCAAAGTTTTCATCCATGGAAGAGTGTTATTTGCTTTTGTGTTATACCTGCATTACACCTACCTTAGTGCCAATGTCGAGGAGAGGCAGGACACACAGAGAGTGACTCCCAGCGCTAAGGGTTAAAATAATATGGGATGCTTGTAAATAAATACCCTCATGCTCCAGTGAGTAGCTATTAATAGTGTGAACATCCTGTTTAGAGGTGACTGAACCACACTTGGAGAGGAGGACCCAGCATAACGCAGGTCCCTCGGTATGTGCCAGGATCTCTGGGGCTCGGGGCCAGCCAGGCATGCTCCTGCCAGGGCAGGAGGGGGCAGCTTGTGGACTCATGCTTACCACCTCCCTTACCAGACTTTTAATTTATCCTTTCCGTGTGCCTGCGGCCTCCCCTGACTTTGTTTCCTCCACACCTGAAGGAGAAGCCACCCTTGGGTGGAGGCTGAGCTCCTCTCCAAAGGGAGCAGGATGGGCTTGTACCTCCTGTTAAGCACCTTGTGGATGGGGTGGTGGAGAATATCAGGTCAGCTTCCATAGCCGCCTAAATTTAGCTGTAAAATCTCCATTTGCTTTCAGTATCTCCGCTGGCCGCAGAGGTGACATGGCCCAGACAGCCTTGCGGGATGGCCCAGGGTGGAGGTGGGTGCCCGGTGGGGTCCACGCCGGGGCAGCTGGGCATGCATGTGCAGTGGGAGCAGCATGTGCCCCCCTTGCCTCGGGCAGCATGGGGACTGAATGTCTTACAGGTGTCAGGCACCCAGTGGCTGCCCTCAGATGCCCGGGTGTGATGAGCGGGGTCACCTAATGGCAGAAGTGTCTCAGGCTGGCTTGCACCTCGGGCTGTGAGATATCTGATCAGTTAGCTCATGTTTCTCTGCTGGAACCACACACACACACACAAGTTTCTGTCTTACCCGTGCTGCCCGATGGGCGACGGCAGAGAAGAGCTACTCTGTAATCACAGACATAAACACAGATGTGGCTGACCTCTCTAGCTCCTGACTTTAATCAAAATCACATGCAGGTCTCTGCAGCCCTAAGGATCTTTTTTTTTTTTTAAATAAGGAAAAAAAGGCAATGTTCCTGTAATAAGGGAGCAATTCTTAAGAAAGGAAACCTTGTGAATTAGTGACAGAATCCATGCATGTTTGCACAAAGTTGAAAAAGTTTTAAAATAACACAGATCAGTTCTTGGGGACATGCCTCATCAAAACTGCAAGGGAAAACTCAGAGAAAGGGACTTTTCTCTAATTTTTTTTTTTTTCTGTAGACATTTTTAAAGAATCCTTCTTTTCTTTTAAAGTATATGTCAGCCCTCCTTTTTAGTCTTTTAGTGTTCTTTATACAGGAACAGCTAACTTATAAACACTGAATTTGCTGTATTGCAAAGTCTTTGAAAGACAGGACCTGATTGTTTAGTTTCTGGAGGAAGATGGGTGTTTTATCTGTAGATGATAAAATGGATCTAATTACAGTATCACATTTGTGGTATGAATCTTCCATTGGCGAGTTTTAACGGCCCAGTGTAGTTATTACTTGCGATGTAATTTCATTAGAAGTTCTCTTCTTTAAAATTGTTGTGATATTTTGGAGCTGGAAGATGTAATGTGAAGGTGGTTTCATTAAAGCTCACTCTAGCCTGGCATGTTTCAGGGGATTTCTACTGGCTGCTGTTTCTAAAAATGTATATATCAATAGCCAGAATATGGGCAAGGCAGAAATTTATCTGTTCACTGGATCACTACTGAAATTATTTGCATGACAAAAGTGCATATGGTTGCTAGAATACCCAAATAGGAGGAGATAAAGTCATTCTTCTTAAAGAAACAAAAAGATTTGTTTTTTTTTCAAATTGCTTTTTAAATATAAAAGTAAAATGTTACTATGAATAACACTAAGTCAGCTTGCTCCAGCTGGGAATCTGCCTCATGTAGTCATACTCAGAGGGACGGGTATTAATCTATTTATTCAACTGCACAAAGTTCAGTGGAATAACTGTTCTCACTAATTGCTAATGGGTGAAATTGCTGGTGCTTATAGGGAAACATTCTGGTAACAGATAATTAAGCAACTAAGTAGTTGAAAATGTCAGGAGAGAAAAATGATCTTTTTGCCTCACTGAGTTCATTTTTAAAACTGTCAGCTGAGCTCACTCTGCTCCCATACAGCCAGCCTGCAGCTCTGCTGGGGAGCTGCACTACAGCCACCGAGCACGGAGACAGAGGAGAAAATGAAGGAAAACCCCTTGTCTTGATCCTCCTTCAACAGCTGCCGCCCATGCTTGAGGAGGTGCTGCAAATCCCCAGCAACAGCTACATGTGGCTCTTGCTTGCACTGACTTTTAGAGCCAGGTCTTGACCCCTACTTGCTTCATGGCTGAGAGATGTTGTTCCTTCCCATGAGCCATTGCCCCATGCTACTGCACCCAGATGACTCTCCTCCGGCTCTGTGGTTCAGATGTACTCCTGGAGCCTCTGCTTTTCAGGAGGTGCCAGAGCAAGGTTGTCATCTGTAAAGAGGGGGAGAAAGCAGAGGGGCCTCTCTCAGCCTTTGCAACGTGGGTTGGAGGGAGAAGGCAATTCAGCCAGCAAGTGAGGACAAGAGCCATAACATGATATTTTGTCCCCTCCACCATCTTTGAAATTCGTCTCTCCATGTCCCTGGTGAGGGCAAGGGATCCTTGGGCCTCAGGGCAATGCCTGACCCCCTGGCATTTCAGCAGCCTCTGGGATAGCAGTGTGGGATCCGGGCACCAGGCCAAGGCAGTCCCAAGCAGCGCTTCAAAAGCTGACATTTCATCCCAAAGCCCCAGCACCTGCTTCAAATCTGGACCCCTTTTTGGGGTGGAGTGTGGCTGGGGACATGGGACATACTTCTTTTGATCCCTCTCCCCCCCATTGCAGCCCCGAGAGGACTGTGAATATGAAATGCTGGCTGCCTGCTGAGCTCGCAGCTTTACTGGCAACAACAGAGTCTAAATATCAGTGTGCTTTGGTAGCTATTTTCGCACATCACAAGGATGCCCTGAATCCTTCTCTCTCTCAGGTGTGAGCCTGTCCCTGTTTGCACCTATTTGTGGCAGGACCCAACATCCTCTTGCAATTCCCTGTAATCCAGATAGGGAAGAGTGGAGAGTATTTCCTGTGTTTTGCTGCTGACCACAGACAGATATTTCTGATCGCGTGTTGATGAGTTTCTGATGAAAAGCAAGGCCCCCATCTTATAGGCCTTGCATCACTAGCTCCCAGGTGCTGTCCCTCCAGGTATCACCCAAATTCACCTCCTCCTGCAGCCCCGGCTGCCCACCCTGTGCTGGCGGCAAGCTGATGCAACATGGAGCACATGTCTATTTGAGGGTAACTATTACAGTGAAATATAATATTGCAGCAATTTCTGTCTCCAGGATGGCCACAGAAATACCAGCACATCCTTGTCCAGATGCTCACATCACACTGAGCAGAGAGCAGTGCCACACAGAGCCTTGTACCGGGGTTTGAAAGCTCAGTCTGGATGACTATACTGCATTAGCACTCAGTTGGAGTGAATTTTCCTCAATAGTCTGAAAGTTAAAAGCCTTTAATTTACGATGCTATAAAATGAGTGACAGATATAGTCCATTACAGGTACACTTAAAAAGAATTTCTATTTTGCTCACATACAGCCAGTTTAAAATCACCCTCACTAAGAGTCAAGAAACCTTACCAAAAAAGAGCCCTCTCCCAAAACTCCCGACTCAGTAATGCTTCAGCAGAGCAGACGAGAGCCTGCTCTTCAAGACAGGCCTAATGCAAAGCTTTCTGAGGCCAATGGAAAGGCTGCAGTGAGCTTTGTGTCAGACCCATAGTGATTCTCATGTGAATAAGACACAAGGCAGGCGTTCTCCATGAATGACCACCAATGACTTTACACGGCTCCCCTACACAATCAGGGTTAACTATACAGAGGCTGAATTTATTTTATAAATAGCATTCTTTGAAAATAAATTAATGGGTAAAGAGAAGAACCCATAAGGCAGTGGACTTAGGAACTAGACTGAGGGGCATAACAGAAAATTTAAAGAATCGGCTAAATACAGATATGTTCACTATACAAGAACAGCTCAGCAGTCAGAGACAATTCTGCCCAGTTACCTACAAGACTAGATGGGGGATGAACAAACATTCTGGTTCCTCGGGATCTGTGGCATGGCTGGGGTACGATGTGTTCGTGAGGCTGCATGGGAAGCCAAAAGCTGTGGGTACCCCAAAAAGGGATTTCTGTGCCTGTGGTCTGGTAATCTCTAGCACTCTGGGGTGAATGGCAAGTTCAGGTGCCCACAGTGAGGGCTTGGGCTTTTACCGTGTCCCACCATTTTTAGCCCAGAGTGGTTGTACTGAACCAATGCCTGTTTGCCTGTGACTTGTGCAGTATGGGTGGGTGAAAAACAGACTTTGTAATTGTGTGGATAATCAAAACCAAAAATGGTGGGAAAACCACCAAATAAACAATGAGAAAGCTTGAAGAATTTCATTGAATTAATGTCAAAATGATGACTGACCTGTTAAAGATATTTCAGTTTCATTTTGAAGTTGCTTAAAGACCTCCAAAACCTTTTTCCCATTTTAGGGTGGCACTTGGATCAGTTTTAAAGCGGAGAACAGTGTTTCAATATAAGGAGTAGAAAAATTTTGTTTTTCAACATCAAATGAAAATGGTGCAGCATTTCTAAAACAAATCCCCAAATGTCAAAACCCACAAAAATCTTGAGCTTTGGTATACTTTTGCCAGTTTAATTAAAATCAAAAGAATCCCTCTGTAAATTATGTCTGTGGATGTAGGAGCTGGTATGGCTCACCTTTGGCCTCACTGTCTTTCTTGCAGCTAAGGGGAATTATTTATGCAGGGTCTGCTCCCAAGACACACAGGATCTGGAGCCCGCCATCCCCTGACATCGAGAAGTTGCTGCTGAGTTTGTGCATCGCCTTGGGCTGGGTGCTGGAGAGGACTCCTGACTGGTCCCTGCTGCCCATGGTGTTTGACGGGGTGCTGGCAAGGGAAAAGCCCCAGGCTGGCCTCTCAGGTGCTCCAGGCGTGCAGAGGCACGCGGGGAGGCACGCGGGGAGGCACGCCCTATGGACTGCTGCTTGCATAGGCATGGGAAGCCTGGGAGGGAAAGGCATGAGGGGTCCATGAGATGTGGGGCCAGACCCGCGCCCCCTGCAGGGATGGACCCCACAGCCAGGAGGGCTGTGCACTTAAGTGCATTTTGCTGTGGTATCTTAACTAAAGCATCTTTCAGAAGTGTGGATCTTTCAGATCAATGTATTCTCCTCTGATGGTGAGTCATGGCCTAACGTCCCGAGCCATGCAGGACCCATAAAGTACCAATCTGTAATAGCATTTCACGTCAGTGAATCTAGCAGCTCCCACCATGTTATATATGACATTAGTCCCTGACTTTTCAGAGTGCTCAGCAGCCAGTAATCCCACCCGTCTGTGGGCTGCCTTGTTGCCACTTCAGGTAGCGAGTAACTCACTGTCTTGTCATGACATGCACGTTTTCCTTGGGTGAGTTATTACAGCACATCATCACCTTTTCTTGGTGAAAGGAATCATTGCCAAAAAACCCATGAGTACATTTTTGGTGAAAATATCTGGAAACCCATTTTTTCCACCTCTCATGACTGGTTCTTTAACAAATCAGGCTGTTTTTTCCCTCCTGTGGGTAGCAGTTTTACATCTAAGAAGGAGTTACCTGCAAAACCTTGTCACAACTGCAAAGTGCAGCAGGATGGGGACTTGCCATGCACATCCCTTTGGGAACATTAAGTATTAAAAGCACTTGGTCCCCAAACCATAAAACTTCTGCCTGTGAAAGGAGACTGCTAGGGCCAGAAAGTCACCTTGCAAACATGGGGATGGGGACAGCAGGTGTCAAGTACATGCAAGGACTTGTTCTCCTTTCTAATGCTTTCTAATTCAGACTTTGCAATCTGAAAGGACATGAAGAAAAGGAAAAGCTTTCAGTCCAAGTGGGAAAGAGATCTCTGGCAGGATTAAATGATGTCCTGCCTCCTGAGTTCTGGTTATGCCACTAATCATTCCTTTGTGATGGAAAAAGTTGCTATTGCAATCTTTCTAGGAAATACACTACAGCTGTAGCAAAGAGCCTTAAAGCACCAAAATGTGACAACTCACTGAAACACCCAATCTAAGTAAAAAATGGAGCAGACAAATTAAAGCCCTCCAATGAATAGCATTAGTTTATAACAAGAGAGGGAATTGTAATTTAGTCATGGTTGAAGGTTTCCCATTTCCTCTTAGCGTTCACAGCCCCTTTTTATAATTGTGCTTTTGTGGAGAGAGAGATGATGGGATTCTCTGGGGTTTTGGGAATATCCTTGCTTTATCCTGAAAGCACCTGTCTGTTCCCTCCATTTCAAATTTCAGTCTGTGGTTCCCAGCAGTGCTTTGGGAACACTGCAGTAGGCCCGCAAAAATTGTTAATGCTGGGCCAAGACGAGATAATGCGTCTCAGCAGGAATGACATAATGCCCTAAAAGAAGACTATGATGTAATGCGTATCTCAAAAATCAAAGCCAATTTCTGTTACAAAGCCTTGAAGTTTATCACTAATACTGCAATATGCAAAACTTTGGGAGTTTAGATCTTTTATTTTTTTTTTTTTTAAGAATAATTTTGTAAAAGGCTTACAGTGCTCATGCAGTCTGTGTCAGCTACTAGAGAAGCTTCTCTCTCATTCCACACTTTCTTGCAATTCGGGTGCTTACTGAAAGCTGTTAAGCATTTCACCTTGGTTGAGGTGCCTGCAATATGTTAATATGAACACTGTAATTTATAGTGTTAACATGGCTGTTTATGCAGGTGAAGCTTAAAGCATATATAGTATATTATAGTAAATCCTGTTTAATGAAGATGTCATGCAGGGATTTATTAGACTCACTAATGTCTCGTGGAAAAGTTAAGCAGTATTTGTGCTAAGCTCAGCTTGGACTTCAGCCAGTGCAACTCCTCAGTCCTTGGTGGAGTTGCTCCCCTGAGTAATGTGAGCCAGATTTGGGCCTGTGCAGTTTATAAACCATCTCAGCTAGTTTTCCTGTCTTTTATTAATAAGCATGTTGTCAGAGCAGCAGGACTCGCCTGCTGCTCAGTGCTCCTGTGGTGCATGAGCCAGTGGGACCAGCATGCTGGGAGCTGCCATGGAGTTTATTTCCAAGCAGGGAATCTCTGAGTAAGCCTGCCGGGGTCCCACACACACCCTGACCCCAGCCCCTGGCGAAGCAGTGAGATGTCCTGGAGGGTCTCGCTGTCCCCTTGCAGCAAGGAGACCATGATGATTCCAGGCATGCGGCTGCCCTTGGGGCTGTGCCCCCACACCCTTCGTGCACCCTTTGGGGGCGAGGGCTGGAGCTGCTGCCAACAGCCGGCTCTGCCCTTCAGAGACAGGATGAAGCCAGGGGGCCGGGTCTGCAGCTGGGGGAAAGCCACGATGGTTTCTGGGGTTGGAGGGAATGGCAGAAGCCCATGTGGGTCAGGATCTGGTCTTTGCTGCCTGTGTGACCACATCACCCTACAGCCGTAATGTGGCTGTAACGCGTACCCCTTCATGCGAAGGCTGTGTCTTCATCTCACAAATGTCATATCATTGGAGTTGGACCTCACATGCTTTCAAAATACCTCCAGTCCTCCAGAACCAGCCCTGGTCTGGGCTGTGCATGGGACCAGAGACCTTTCGGAGGCCCCATCCCGATCAATGCAGGGGTCTCTGGGCCAGAACCTGTTCTCCCAGGAAAGGAAAACTGTATTGCAGCCTCTCACATCAGCCCACGGAGGCGTTCCCAAGGACATATCCTGAGCAGCAGAGTCACTTCAAGAGTGTTTGCACTGGAAACCAGAATCTTTAAAAAGTGACCAGTGAGGTAGTTCATGTTTGCCCCAGGGTCCTGCTCAGTGCACTGCAGCCCTCCTCCTCTGCCACCAGCCGCCAGCGTGATTTTGACTGCTATGGTCTCTTTGTGACAGAGAGCTGATCTGCTCTAATCAAACCATCTCAGCTCAAGCAACCGAGGTATTAATATGTAACCTCAGCTGGCTATTGTAAATTTGAGGTTTACATTTTTGCTTCTCCTCATTAAGAAACATTGGGAGTGTCAGATACTGAAGGCTTGTGTTTACTTGCCTACGAGATGTGAGGTCACTAACTCAGATTCAGCAGGCAAGTAAACTTGTGACCTTGTTCTAAAAATTAATAAATCACCATCAGCACTTCATAGAGAGGGGGAAGCCGGCATCTGCTCTTGTTAGTTCAAGCCTGGACCTGCTTTTCATTCAGAATGACCTGACTGTAAATGGAGGCTGCTGTATTTTATGTTACAGACTGCCTTCTAAAGGAGACCGATGGGAGATGCATGGCATCATTACATTGGGAATGATGCTGGACATGCACCACAACCACACAAGTGAAAGGTGCGTTGCTGCCTCAAATTGTTTTAAAAACACATTAGCATTAATAAATACCAAGCTGTGTTATGTGCACCATTTCATTAAAAGAGGATAGCCAGAAGGAGAGCTTAATTATCTTGCTCTAGCAAAAAGCTCTAGGGGCAAAAGGGGAATGTATAATTATAGTGTCAATATGGCCTACCAGCCTGCTAGTGGGTTGGCGAGATGGGGACCCGGCTCTGTAATCCTGACCTCACTTCTGCCATATGTGACTGTTGGGGCAAGTCATTTAACCGCCTTTCTAACATGGGAGCTCTCATACTTCCAGAGCTAAGTAATCAAAGTGCCCTGAAGACTGATTTTTGTATAAGGACTGGAGCATTTATAACCTATTTCGGCTTTTCCCATTTGTCTTTATGCATACTTAGATATCTACTCACCTTGTCCCAGCTGACTTGAACTCAGCAACCAGGATTACATTGGCAAAGGAGGCACTGCATGATTTAAGACCATGGCAGCCAGTACCCAGCCACACTGTGAAATTGCCTCACTGCTGACATTGGTTGTCCTGAAACCATGCAGAAAACAACGTACCTGCTAGTGTCAGCCACACAGGCCTAATTTTGGTAAGAGTTGTGGAAAGAGAAGTACAAGACCAGGTTTATGATATGTCTACAACTAGAAACTGAGTTCAATGGGTTGTGCATCTCCTAATCAGCACAGAGGGAGTCAGGGAGTAACAAAACTGTGTTTGTACAGTATGAACAAGCCCAGTATGCCCAGAAGCCTTGAGTATCCAGTGATACTACTGGCCTGTTCACCCACATCCCATATCTTTGCACCTACTGCTACCGCTCCAGCCAAAAGAGTGCCACCACACAGACCTAGCCAGCTGTCTTTTGTCCCAGAGGTGTACTTCTGTGCAGCCAGTTTAGTGCTCGTACCCTCATAACCTGCTGTTGGCAGCAAGTCCATTGCTTTGTGCACCTAATTAATCTCAACAGCTATGTTACACAGCACTGAGTGAAACATCTTGCCTGGTGCAGAAGTGCCTTGGGTTTATGAATATCCCCTGAGACTTTCAGTGGCATTGGTACAATACGATGGGGGAAGCTTACCTCCTATTGTGACCTGTTATTTGGTGGAGGGTAATCTCTATTGGGCTAGCAGATGATGGAAAATAATATATCTCCAGTGCAGTACAGTGCGAGTGCGGTGAATTGCCTAGCCTTGGTTAAGTTAGCCCAGGAAGAGCAGCAAAGTGGAATCTCTGGCACCTCTGGTGCCAAAGCTTGCTTCGAGCTACCCAGGGGTCTCTCTGTTCCAGTGCTGCACAGATGTGATGTGTGGCCTTGCTCTTGTGGCAGCACTGCTTGGAGGAGAGCTAGGGGCTCACTCCTGCCATCCCACTTTGCTTACCTGAATGTGCCTCTAGCACTTCTCCTTTGTGCATCTCAAAGGCTGCCCTTTCATTGAGTGTCTCATCTGCACTTTGAGGGGTAATAAGACCTGTGAGCCACTTAATCCTGCTTTAAAGGTACAGCGAGATCTACTAAGGAAAAAAGAACTGGTCTGCTTAGCAGTGTCCCATAGGATGAGAAATTGCAAAAGCCATGGCCAGAGAAGCCTTTCTCTAGCTGAGCAAGGAGCAGAGTTAAAAAGCATTTGAGATATTCCAAATTCTGAAGGGCACAGCGAGAACTCATCAGCTCCTCCCTTCTGACCCTATCCCACAGTATGAGAACAATAGGTTTCTATGACATTAACAGCAATAAATTTAGAAGGAATTACAAAGGATATTGCTTTGCACACTGAATAGACAGCCTGTGGTCTTCACTAATGCAGACATTCAATATCAAGCATGTATGGCTGGATTTTTAAAAAGCATTGGCTAATTTAATCATCACTGGCTACCACATCCAGGGCTGGATTCCACCCTACAGTGTTGCAACTGATTACCTATAGGGTACATGTGTGCCTGTGTGGGAGAACTGCACAACTGGCTGAATGTATCCAAGGTTTTTTATTTCCTCTGAGTCTTTACAATATTTCTAGAGACACGAGGCTGAAGCAAATGGACTAACACTGGAATGAGAATGTCCAAAGCTAAAAGTCAGACCCAAAGAGGAATTTGGGAGTCAAGCTCTTTCTTGTTTGCATATCCAACTTGGCATTGAACTCAGTAGGAAGTTAGTACCTAAATGTCTTGGTAGGTCTGATCCTATGGGGTAAAGTAGCAGCTGCGTAATGCATGTACTCTACACAGCTGAGACAGGAAAGAAAGCGATTCCTGTCATCTTTGCTCCCTGGGAACTCAGAACATCTTCTGCTATAATTTTGAAGGCACCTTGAGAGCTGCTTCCAGGTGCTTCCAGTGCAATGATCCTACAGGTGAAATCTCTACTGTCTTTTGTTAGCTGTGCCCAAGCATGCAGTTGATTTTGTTGTGCCACGTGGCTGGAACTGACTGTGTCTTCACTGCCTGTAGTGCTGAGGTTCAAATTTGGGCCACTCCCCACCCCATGCCTCGGTTTCCTCCCTCCAGGCCTCCTGGCTGTCTGGATGGTCTTAAGAGCAAGACAGCTGTGGAGTAACACGACGGCATAGATATCCTCTTAGAAAGGTGGAGGATCACCGGGGTGCAGGACCAGACTGTTCCCTACCACTCCGTGCACCTGCTGTGATGTGGAGGGTGACGAGGGGGTGATGGAGACCTTGGGGTCGCTCTTGGTCAGGAGAGCCTTCCTCCTTCTGAGCTGCCTGAGAGCGTGTCTCGCTCCTGTGTGGTGCCAGAGTGTAGCTCACCGCAACAGCAGTACAGCAACCCACCTGTCTTCCCCTTCCAGAGAGCAAAGCCCTGCAGAGGCCACCACAGAGAGGTGTGGGAGCTCTGTGCTGCTGCACGCAGAGCCTCTGGAAATTCAGCATACTGCAATATCTCTGTCACTATCTCTGTCCCAGTGGCTTCCAGTTTCCCGCTGCTGAGGCAAGAATGATTCACACCTGAGCACTCTGTGCACCCAGTGGCCCCTGGAGAGTGGCTGCCTGTGGGATGGTTGCCTATTCCCTATTGCAAGCTACTGAAATGGTGGCTTCTGGCTGCCAGGGGAGCTCCCTGAAAGCAGTGGAGACCTCTTGGATTTACCTGGGCATACCTGAGCATGGGCCTGGCCTCTCTCACTCCTCTGTTGTTTTGCAGAGTGACTCATCCACCCCTAGCTCTGTAGAAAAAAAAATCACAGCTGCAGCTACAGACGGTGATGCTGAGGGCAGCAGTGCTGGCACTGAGCAGAGCACAGCCTCTTGAGACCCCACATGCTGGGCAGGCAGGATTTGGTGACAGAATCAGCTCAAGATGCCTTTGGGCACCCCTTTAATTTCACAAAACAGAACCTGTTCCTGGTCCCACAGCGACGCTTTGACAAGCTCCGTTTTCATTTCATGTTTCTGGTGGGTGCTTGGAGGAGTTGAACATACCCAAGCTACAGGATGCTGCAACGCAAGCAGCTGCGGGTGAAGCAGAAGACGTGTCAACTCTGGTGTACAACACCAAGGAGAAACATGTTTCTGAGTCCCTGGCACAGACTGGGGCTTCTGAGGGCATGGCAGCTCTCAGCAGCAAGATGATGATCAAATAAATGCTCTGAATGGCTTCAGCTGAGGGAAAGCTGTGCTGCCCAGTGCCACTGCAGGCTGGGGAGGTTTCTGGCTGTGAGGGGTGGGCGGCTGCAGCAGCCAGCCCTTGGGCATCACCAGGGCAGGGGTGCCCAGGCCTCCCTGTCCAAAACCACCACCTGGCGTTCAAGTGCCCCAACACAGCCTACACCCAGCAGGGTACCCATCGCCTGCCCTGTCCCCATCAGGCATTGTGCTGCCAGTCCTGTGAAACTCCCGTGAGATGCAGGGGCTGAAATGAGTAATTTGCGGCTTCAGGCAGAGCTGGTGGCACCTCCTGTTAAGACACCCGCACAATATTTGTAAGACACTGTTTCCAGTTGCTTCTCTTTTTGCCAAACGTATCTGCCTCAAGCTGCTATTTTATTTAAATTTCATCCAAAACAATGTCATTGTTTCTGAAAGCGAGGGCAGTGGAAAATATGTTTTTTTATCCATATACATCTGGGTGTACACGTATATGTAAAATCTGGCAATACTTTTTTGTTATGCACTCTGGAATAGGAGTGCAGACAATCCGCATGGGGAACTTTTTGCCTTTTCTGTGCAAACCTGCCCGAGCTGCAAGTCCCGTTCATGCTGGCTCTGTGAGGATCTGCTGGAGCTGTTTGCAGACCTGGCTTCCCCACGGCTCCAGCTGCAACGAGCATGGCACAGCACACCCCCCCCCCCCCCCCCCCGGCTCCTCTCCTGCTGCACCTCTCATCCAGCTGATGCTCCTCCTGCCCTACTGAAGAAAGGATGGCTATCCTTTTCCTTGTCCTTGCTGTAAGCAGTCAGTGCACAGCTACCGGCCACACATCCTTACCCCAGACCCAGCCACAAGGTGAGTTTGTACTAGCACAGCTGGAGATGGGGCACTAGCAGGGTCTGAAAGCAGTGGAGGAGATTCTGAAAGGGATTTAAAATCAGAGAGGGAAAAGGGGCAGCTGAGGCTTTGCTGTGGGATGTCCTCCCATGGGAAACCAGGGCTTGTGGGTCCTGTGGCTTGCAGAGGGGCTTCTTGAAACACAGGAGAGAAATTTTCCCTACTGGCTGAGTGGAGTGAGCAAGCACTAGAGGGAATATGAGAGTATGACTCAGAAAGGAGAGGAAGGAAGGGAAAATAGCTGGCTCCTCTACTTTTGAAAATTATTTGCATAGGATACTTGCTTAGTTCAGTATTAAAGATCCAAGGTTTTGGGTTCATAGGGATAGGTTTTCTTTAAAAAGGATGAATCCCCTGGGTGTAAGTGATGCCGGCATGTTAAGATATGTGTGTTGTCCCTAGAATCTGTGTGCTAAGCAATGGTCAAACATCACACCGATGGGGTGCATTTACCCAGTTACCCAGAGCCCTGTTTTTCAAGATGTTCTCATGCACAAAGACACAGATCTCTTCTCTGTCATCCTGCAGCTCAGTTTAAGTTTCACCTGAAGCCTATAACATATTTTGTGTGCGTGCCACATCTACATGACTGAAAGGCAACCACCTCTGGGGTCTGGAACTGGGTGGTAAGCCAATGCATTGCCCCCCAACTGGGAATTAGGGCCACCAGTGCGATAAGGCAGGAACCTTATAGCTGTGTGTTTATCCAGTACCCAGCAAAATGAGGTTTACTCCAAGACTGGACTCCCAGTCAGGCTGAAATTGAAGTAATAAAAATAGTAATATTATAAAAACTAATAATTTTAGCCAAGGGTACATTTAAGTCACCCCTCATATGAAAATGACAAAAGATTCCACAAGATTGCACACCAGATATTGTGCCTTTATAGTATCTCTCTCATACACACAGATACTCACAAGCCTAAAACATCATTAATCTTCTAGTGGCTGAGGGGCAAAGTCAACCTTAATGGGAATAAATCTAGGGCTCCAGGTTTACCTGCATCCAATGGGAGGTCACACTGCAGTATTCCATGCTTGCTGCTGCAGTACCCCATGCTTGCTGGGGTTTGGTTGCACTGGCCATGGAAGCACCAGACCATTTCAAGGAAAGGGTTTTGAGGGGAAGAAACTGGACATACATATATCTTACTGTTTACTCAAGGTAAAGGTTCAGACCCTCCATGGTGAATGCTTTATGAGCAGAAGTACTTGTCAGTACTCCCACGACCCATTTCATTCAGAAAACGGGATGAGAGAAGCAGCGCACTCCGCTCAAGGGCAGCTATTTCATCTGCAATGCTGCTGGCTGGGGCTCATAGCTCCCTCCCCGGGGCAGCTCTGGATGCCCCATAGCCAGTTGCTGGCCTGGGGAAGGAAACACGCAAGTCAGGTTCAATCTGAGCTGGAAGCATAGAGTCATGAAGGAACATCGTTCAGTGGCAGTGGCTGATGCTTTTTTTGCCCTGGTCTCTATAGTCCTAGCTTTTGCAAGATCTGCTTTGCTTCTCTGAACTCTGGAAACCCCATCGGACCTGCTTCTTTCTGCAGGCAATCTGCAGTCTTTCCTCTATTTCATAATTTTTCTGCAATCTTGCATCTATTTTACCATGTTCTCTGAGGTACTAACTGTCTCTCTCTGTGCTGTTACAGCACCTAGCACAAAGAGTTCCAGGGCTCTTGCATTTCAAAAATATAGTTTGTTTCTTCTGCTTATTCTTGTAAACTGCAATGCCTCATACTGACTCCAGTGGAAATATGCTGCCTAAGCAATGTACAAAATGGCCTTACTGGATTGCACCGCAGTTTAGTGAAACTAACACTTCGTTTGGCAAGGAGTTGGTGTTTGGCAGGCAGTGGTACAACTGTGCTCTCCAGGGGCTTCCCAAGAGGTACACTGGGAATTTGCCGTTTGCATTTATCAGCCTATACATAAAACTAGCATTTAGATTAGGGTTTGAGCTACTTCTTGCTGTGGAAATCCTTCTCTTCCAACATGCTCCTGGGCATGAAGCTAAAGTTTGAACCCTGATGGAGGCAAACTGGGGCCATTTCATGGAGAAGCCCCGTGGGGGACAGTGAGGCTCTGGCACGGGCAGCAGGCTGCATCAGTCCAGGGCACTTACCAACACCATGGTCTATGCGCTCCCCTCAATGCTAGGGGACTTCAGGCAGCTGAGTACCTTACTAGGCATGCTGATGAGGAAACCTATCTACACTCCAGAACAGCTATTGAAATGTGAAGTCTTTCCTTTATCAAATGCTTTCCTGGTGCTATAGCTGGACTACTGACAGAGAAGTAAAATGTCATATTATCACTCCCACAAAGTTCAGTCAGGATGCTATGGTGTGCTACTGGTACTGTACAGAAAATGACAGGTGCAGTAACAGCACCTTTACTTTCCCTGTTATTATTCTTTTGGGCAAAGATGCATGGAGAACTGTGCTCCAGTGTTTCCTCACTACTGAGCTTGTAACTCCTTGACTGCACTTCCTTTGGTCCTGTACTGGGTTTGCGTGGGAAGGTTTTGGTAGCGAGGAGGCTACAGGGGTGAACTGACTGCAACCCCCATCCCTCGTCCCCCTGTGCCACTCAGGGAGAGGAGGTAGAGAAGTCAGGAGTGAAGTTGAGCCTGGGAAAAAGGGAGGGGTGGGGGGAAGGTGTTTTAAGATTTGGTTTCATTTCTCATTACCCTACTCTGATTTGATTGGTAATAAATTAAATTAATTTCCCCAAGTCAAGACTTTTTTGCCCATCATGGTAATTGGTGAGTGATCTCCCTGTCCTCATCTTGACCCACGAGCCTTTCGTTGTATTTTCTCTCCCCTGTCCAGTTGAGGAGGGGGAGTGATAGAGCGGCTTGGTGGGCACCAGGCATCCAGCCAAGGTAAACCCACCACAGTCCTTTTTGGCACTGTCCTGGTTTCAGCTGGCATAGAGTAAAATTTCTTCCTAGTAGCTGGTATAGTGCTGTGTTTTGGATTTAGGATGAGAACAATGTTGATAACACACTGATGTTTTAGTTGTTGCTAAGTAGGGCTTACACTAGTCAAGGACTTTTCAGCTTCCCATGCTCTGCCAGGTGCACAAGAAGCTGGGAGGGGGCACAGCCAGGACAGCTGACCCACACTGGCCAAAGGGCTATTCCATACCATATGACGTCATGCCCAGCATATAAAGCTGGGGGAAGAAGGAGGAAGGGGGGGATGTTCAGCGTGATGGCATTTGTCTTCCCAAGTAACCATCATGCGTGATGGAACCCTGCTTTCCTGGACATGGATGAACACCTGCCTGCCGATGGGAAGTAGTGAATGAATTCCTTGCTTTGTTTTGCTTGTGAGCGCAGCTTTTGCTTTACCTATTAAACTGTCTTCATCTCAACCCATGAGTTTTCTCACTTTTACTCTTCCGATTCTCTCCCCCATCCCACTGGGGTGGGGGTAGTGAGTGAGCGGCTGTGTGGTGCTTAGTTGCTGGCTGGGGTTAAACCACAACAGGCGCCCAAGTGGGGCATGATGAATTTGAGATAAGAATAGTAATTGGGAGAGGTAATGGGCAAAACATGGACTGAACATTGTTAGAGAGCGGAATAATTGTGGGGAATTTCAGTTGTTGTAATTGTGGGGAAGAGACGAGGGGTGGATTGTGTGTAAATTGTCCACTTTTGATGGTGCTGTGATGATGCTATTTTGTTTTTAATGTGGTGAATTCTTTTTGTTGATGTAAGCGAAGTTTGTGAAGATTGTAGATTGTGTGATGAATGTGTATTTTAATGACAATTCTTATATATGCGATTCACAGAGGCAAGGGGTGGAATGTATTGGGATTGGTGGCAAGGTTTTGGTAGAAGGGGGGGCTACAGGGGTGGCTTTTGTGAGAAGATGCCAGAAGCTTACACCCATGTCCAATAGAGCCAATGCCAGCCGGCTCCAAGACAGACCTGCCGCTTGCCAAGGCTGAGCCAATCAGCGACGGTGGTAGTGCCTCTGTGATAACATATTTAAGAAGGGGGAAAAACTTCTGCACAACAGCAACTGCAGCTGGAAGAGAGGAATGAGAATATGTGAGAGGAACAACTCTGCAGACACCAAGGACAGTGAAGAAGGAGGGGGAGGAGGTGCGCCAGGTGCCAGAGCAGAGATTCCCCTGCAGCCTGTGGTGAAGACCATGGTGAAGCAGGCTGTCCCCCTGCAGCCCATGGAGGTCCATGGTGGAGCAGATATCCACATGCAGCCTGTGGAGGACCCCATGCCAGAGCAGGTGGATGTGCCCAAAGGAAGCTGTAACCCTGTGGAGAGCCCATGCTGGAGCAGGCTCCTGGCAGGACCTGTGGCCCCGTGGGGGACCCACGCTGGAGCAGTCTGTTCCTGAAGGATTGCACCCCGTGGAAGGGAGCCACGCTGGAGCAGTTCATGAAGAACTGCAGCCCGTGGGAAGGACTCACGTTGGAGAAGTTCATGGAGGACTTCATGGACTTCATGGAGAAGGACTTAATGGAGAAGTTCCTGTGGGAGGGACCCCACGCTAGAGCAGGGGAAGAGTGTGAGGATGAAGGAGCAGCAGAGACAACGCGTAATAAACTGACCGCAACCCCCATTCCCCATCCCCCTGTGTCACTCGGGGGGAGGAGGTAGAGAAGTCGTGAGTGAAGTTGAGCCTGGGAAGAAGGGAGGGGTGGGGGAAAGTGTTTTAAGACTTGATTTTATTTCTCATTACCTTGCTTTGATTTGATTGACAATAAATTAAATTAATTTCCCTGAGTTGAATCTCTTTTGCCCATGACGGTAATTGGTGAGTGATCTCCCTGTCCTCATCTCGACCCATGAGCCTTTCGTTGTATTTTCTCTCCCCTGTCCAGCTGAGGAGGGGGAGTGATAGAGTGGCTTGGTGGGCACCTGGTGTCCAGCCAAGTTTAACCCACCACAGGTCCTTTCAAGATAGTGCACTTTCTCCTCTAGGTAAACGTTGGTCTGTTTTTCTTTTAAATATTAATTTGGACTGGCACAATGTTGTGTGCAATATCACCACTTTCTCTTAGGATTAGAGTGGTTATGAGTCTCAGAATTCACTGTAATTAATCAGTTCAATACTGCTGAGATTTGCAGTCTACCCCCTCCCATGCAACAGCCAGAGTCCTTTGAGACGCTAACAAAATTGAGTTCCTTCATCTCAGAGAAGGATAATTAATCTTCAAACACTGTTTATCTCAGCCCCAAAATCCCCAGAATTCAGAACCAAATGAATTTAAAGTCTAAATCTGCTTTAACTAGTATTTGGTTAATCAACTGGCTCGATGTGTAATTATATTCTTTGTTCACACTCCTTACAGGCTTGCAAAGACCATTTAATTCCTATGTTGCTTTCATTCTTATAATTAGACCATGTGACATACAATGCTGTATGTATAGTGAACATATTTTTTTCCTGGAATAATTTCCTTGAGATTGTTTCCTAGAGATGAATTTGCTCTTTTTACTTTTTTTTTTTGTTTTGTTTTTTAAGCTTGAAAAAGCTTTCATATGCTTTCTTCTTGGTTATTTTGGATTTCTGTGACTCATTTAAAGAATGTGCAGGGAGTTTTCAGCTTTGAATCTTTGCTCCCTGCCTGCTGCTGAAGAAATCAACACTGTGTTTTTATTTCCCTCACTTGCTCTTGACATACCTTTAATAGTTAAGGGATCCTTGCTCCCTCTGAATATTGATAGGTTGTGGCAAATTCAAGATATTGTCATTCTTATCTTTCAGAACAGACCAGCCACAAAACCTATTAGCTGGCATTATTCTTATGGACAGGAATTATCGTTGCTATTAGGAATAGGAGGTCTGCAAATAAAACAGAGAAGAAAATTGTGGTCTTTTTAACATGGAGTTGTGGATCTTTTTTTACTTAGCGGATATTGTCATAATCCCATTGTGGTCAGTGGTCCGGTCAATGATTTTCATATTTCTGTTCACAGAATTCCTCATTTCCATCAGCTTCATGAGTGCTTATATACCAATACATATTAATATCCTCTCTTCTTCAATATTGCCTCCTCGCTGAAACCTATTAAAGCCCGATGCCTGTTTATGCATACCTAAATATATTACATCTTTCATTCTTGTTAATGACACATAGATTACAGCTTCAAGAAACAAGTCAAAAACCTTCTGATGAATGATATGCAGGAGAGTTTGACTGACAACACCTTACTGATATGAGTTCTTAGAGGACAGGGGAATATCAGGTTTTTAAGTGTTTAGTCCCAAACCTCTGTGGATCTGCGTGGATCTGTCCTGCCATTTTGCAGTGCCCTTAAAGGTGGAGCATCTGGGTTATCTGCAAAGCGTTTAGCGCCTGTGGGTTCTTTCTTCTGATACCTACCTGGGAACTTCAGAAGCATGAAATAAGAAAAATGGGGGGGAAAATGAAAGGGAGAGAGAGACGAGAGACTTCAGATGAGCTGCAATGGATGTGATGGGGAGGCAACAGGGGACCCTTCTCCCCTGCCAATAGCCAGACAGCTCTAACACATGCATTTGTCCTTGGTCCCGGCAGCATGGGGCACGTGAACTGCCTGGGGCTCTGCAGCTGAGGTGGAGGGCAGTGGAGCAGCCTGGAGCAGCGATTCCCAATGTGGGGGTTAGGGGATGTTATCAAAGGCACTTCTTCATGTCCAGTAGCTCCCCCATCATGATGCCATTAAGTGGAGCTGGTGAATCAGCAGATGTGCTGTCCTGGTTTCAGCTGGGATAGAGTAAAATTTCTTCCTAGTAGCTGGTATAGTGCTGTGTTTTGGATTTAGTATGAGAATAATGATGATAACACGCTGATGGTTTAGTTGTTGATAAGTAGGGCTTACACCAGTCAAGGACTTTTCAGCTTCCCATGCTCTGCCAGGTGCACAAGAAGCTGGGAGGGGGAGGGGGCACAGCCAGGACAGCTGACCCAGACTGGCCAAAGGGCTATTCCATACCGTATGACGTCATGCTCAGTATATAAACTGGGGGGAGTTGGCCGGGGGGCAGCGATCGTTGCTCGGGGCATCAGTTGGCGGGAGGTGATCAATTATATAGTCTATTACTTGCTTTGTATATTATTATTGTATTATTATTATTTTAGTAGTAGTAGTAGTATTACTATTACTACTATTCTATTTTAATTTGTTTCAGTTATTAAACTGTTCTTATCTCAACCCACGAGTTTTCTGACTTTCAACCTTCCAGTTCTCTCCCCCATCCCACCGGGGGGTGGGGGGAGTGAGCGAGTGGCTGTGTGGTGCTTAGTTGCTGGCTGGGGTTAAACCACGACAGTCCTTTTTGGCGCCCAACATGGGACCCGAAGGGTTTGAGATAATAACAGATTAACCAGAGTGTATTAAGGAATTTGTATCTGTTAACAGTTGCCGGTCATAATATTGATTCATCTGTTCTCAATCTTAGTTTATCTGATGTGCGCCATGCTCTTGTTTTTGCAGTACGTGTTAAAGATCGGTGTTGGGTTTTGCAGTTTGCTGCGCTCTGCAGTCATTAGTGATGTTTTGCTTGGGAGATTTGTTATTAAAACAAACACTGGCCTTGAGCACTATCTGGTATTTGGGTTCTGTAGTGAAGCCATTGCTGTACTTCGGGTACCACCTCATGGAGACAATTAGCAATTATACCTCTTCCTCTGAGAGGTTTTTCATGGAGGAAATACAGAATGGCACCTTCGTTGCTTTCTTCTATGATGTTTCCTCCTTCATTACAACAACTTTTCAGTATCTTGAGCATCCTTAGGTAGTTAAGATATATCTATTGGTAGTTCTTGGGAATATTGTTTCAGTTTTGTCTAAGGTTAACAAGCATTTTAAGAATATCATCCAGAGATCTGCCCCAAGGCTGGATAGTTATGAGTGGCAGGGTGCGTGGGAGAGCATGGGCAAGTACCTAGGACAGTGGGCCCCTCCAGTGTTTTGGAACTTCACCCCTGAACAAGTGCAGAATCCTGAAAAACTAGTAAAGTATTTGGAAAGAGTATGTTGTCACCCTGGCAACTCCAGAGAGATACAAATCACTGCAAAGTGCCTGGGCCTGGCCCATGCCTACCGAGCCGTATTCAACACTATTCAGAACCCTCAAGGGGAAGAGAAGGTCTCTGGATCTGACGACAAAACGACAGCACTGCGGCTACGCCAGTCCCTGTGCCAGCCCCCACGGCTGTGCCAGCCCCTACGACAGCCCCCACGGCTGCGCCAGCCCCCGCGACAGGCACTGTGGCTGCGCCAGCCCCGGCAACAGGCACTGCATCTGAACCAGAGAACCAACCCGTGCCAATATCAGTTGCCCCTATACAGAAGAAAAAATACACAAGGAAATCAGCTCGATTACTAAGGGCTGATGATGAGCCAGGGCCATCAAGAGAACAGGAGGAGGAAGAGGCAGAACCCATAAATGAGATGGCAACCACCCGATCCCTATCCCTGAGTGAGCTGCGAGATATGCAAAAAGATTTCAGTCATCGTCCAGGCGAGCACATCATCACCTGGCTGCTCCGATGCTGGGATAACGGGGCCAGTAGCCTGGAATTAGAGGGTAAGGAAGACAAGCAGCTGGGATCCCTTTTCTAGGGAAGGGGGCATTGACAAAGCAATTGGAAAAGGGGCAAAAGTCCTCAGCCTCTGGAGGTGACTCCTGTCAGACGTGAAGGAAAGGTATCCCTTCAAGGAAGATGTCACCCAGGCAAGTGGACCACCATGGAGAGAGGTATCCAGTACCTGAGGGAATTAGCTGTGCTGGAGGTGATGCATAATGACCTGAACAATGAACAGTTATCCAAAGATCCTGATGAAGTCCAGTGCACACGACCCATGTGGTGGAAGTTTGTACGGAGCGCACCATCATTGCACGCAAACTCTTTGGCAATAATGACCTGGAAAGATGAAGAGGCACCAACGGTGGATGAAATGGCTGGCCAACTCCGACAATACAAAGAAAGTCTCTCTTCCTCCCTACGGGCCTGCATCTCAGCCATCAGGAGTAAGCATCCCTCTGCTCAAGAGAGAAGATATAGTGGATACACACCACGGGCCACCCTGTGGTTTTCCCTGCATGACCACGGAGAAGACATGAGGAAGTGGGATGGAAAATCTACCTCGACCCTAGAGGCACGGGTACGTGAGTTGCAAGGAAAAACAACTACAAAAGGGGGTTCTCCCAGGAAAATTGCTGCTCCAGTTTCCAGTGAGCAGTTCCCCAGACAGAGCAGAAGGGCTGATTTTGCTTCCGATCTTAATAAAGGGACTTTTGATTTGCATTGACAAGACTTGAGTAACGAATGCTATGACCAGGACTAGAGGGGCCCTGCCTCCAGCCAGGTGGAGGAAAGGGACAACTGGGTGTACTGGACTGTGTGGATTCGATGGCCTGGCACATCAGCCCCACAGGAGTAGAAGGCTCTAGTGGACACCGGTGCACAGTGTACCCTAATGCCATCATCAAGCTATGAAGGGGCAGAACCCATCTGTATTTCTGGAGTGACAGGGGGATCCCAAGAGCTGACTGTATTGGAGGCTGAAGTGAGCCTAAGCAGGAAAGAGTGGCAGAAGCACCCCATTGTGACTGGCCCAGAGGCCCCGTGCATCCTTGGCATAGACTACATATAGGAGAGGGTATTTCAAGCCTTTTGGTATAGCTGCCTTGGAGACGGAGGAAATTAAACAGCTGTCTACCCTGCCTAGTCTCTCAAAGGACCCTTCTATTGTGGGGTTGCTGAGGGTCAAAGAACAATAGGTACCAATTGCTACCACAATGGTGCACCAGAGATTCGTCAACTGGAGAGGCAAGGAGTGATCAGCAAGACTCACTCACCTTTTCACAGTCCCATATGGCCAGTGTGAAAGTCTAATGGAGAGTGGAGACTAGCAGTAGACTATCGGGGCCTGAACGAAGTCACACCACCACTGAGCGCTGCCGTGCCGGACATGCTAGAACTTCAATATGAACTGGAGTCAAAGGCAGCCAAGTGGTATGCCACCATTGACATCGCTAATGCGTTTTTCTCTATCCCTTTGGCAGCAGAGTGCAGGCCACAGTTTGCTTTCACTTGGAGGGGCCTCCAGTACACCTGGAATCGACTGCCCCAGGGGTGGAAACACAGCCCCACCATTTGCCATGGACTGATCCAGACTGCACTGGAACAGGGTGGGGCTCCAGAACACCTGCAATACATTGATGACATCATCACGTGGGGCAACACAGCAGCAGAAGTGTTTGAGAAAGGGAAGCAAATAGTCCAAATCCTTCTGGAGGCCGGCTTTGCCATAAAACCAAGTAAGGTCAAGGGACCTGCACAGGAGATCCAGTTATTAGGAATAAAATGGCAAGATGGACGTCATCAGATCCCAATGGATGTGATCAACAAAATAACAGCCATGTGTCCACCAACCAGCAAAAAGGAAACAGAAGCTTTCTTGGGCATTGTGGGTTTTTGGAGAATGCGTATTCCAAATTACAGCCTGATCGTAAGCCCTCTCTATCAAGTGACCCAGAAGAAGAACGATTTCAAATGGGGCCCTGAGCAACGACAAGCCTTTGAACAAATTAAACAGGAGATAGTTCATGCAGTAGCCCTTGGGCCAGTCCGGGCAGGGCAAGATGTAAAAAATGTGCTCTACACTGCAGCCGGGGAGAACGGCCCTACCTGGAGCCTCTGGCAGAAAGCAGCGATCGCTGCTCGGGGCATCGGTCGGCGGGTGGTGAGCAATTGTATAGTGTATCACTTACTTTCTATATTATTATTCTATATTATTATTATTATAATTATTATTATTATTACTACTACTATTGCTACTATTCTATTTTATTTTATTTCAGTTATTGAACTGTTCTTATCTCAACCCACGAGTTTTCTCACTTTTACCTTCCATTTCTCACCGGAGGGGGTGGGGAGCGAGCGAGCGGAGCGGCTGTGTGGTGCTTAGTTGCTGGCTGGGGTTAAACCACGACAGTGAAATTTCAAATTCTGTTCAATATCAAATCGAGAAATAAGCAGTGAGCTGCAGCCTGGGGGTTGTTGTTCTGGGTGTACCCCACTGCCCAAACCCATCTCCAGTTGGGCAGGGACAGGGTCACCTTTCTCTGGGAGAAGCACATGGTCAGGCTTACCAAAGGCACTGTCAGAAAGAGTCCTTCCCTCCAAGAAGCAATATCTTTTAAGAGCTTTACCCTTTAAAAGATTTCCTAGGGTTAGATTTCCAATGGCAATGTCAAAGCATGTCATGGATCAAGAAAGCAATTGCAGCAATCATTTCAATCCATACAACTGAAGAGGTTTCCCTCCCCTCTCTACCAGCTCCTGTGAATCCTTTTCTGACCATTTGCTATTGTCTCAGTATTTTTGCTAAACAGACAGTTCTTCCTGTTTGCATTCACTGCTCTATATTTCCTTGCTCCTGAATGCTAGTATATGTTACAGTCCAGGTTTCTCTCACTTACTCATCTTTGCTGAAAAACATAATGATCAGAGGATTTCTCACCTCCCCACCTAGAGAGGTGGTACTTCTGCCCTGGTGCTGAGCCTGATCCAAGCCCCTGGAAAAGGCTTCCCTGGGCTTGCAATGAGCCACTCCTTTAATCTTTCTCCCAAGCAGTGTCACAACTAGGAGCTCAGAGATTTGGGTGGAAAAGCAAGCACTTGCTGTGACTCTCCCTTTCCTAGAGGTTCCCCCCTACAGCCAAAGGGTAGAAGCAAGCAATATCCAGCAACCCTAAGTTACCCCTCACCAGGCATGCATCTGAGCTCCTGTCTGCTTCTCAGGCTCCCTCTCTGAGGTATCTTCACTCTACAACAGTGAGGTTACAGGATCGTTAAGTGTGGTGGTAATGAGAAGTAGGTGAAAGTTAGTATCTATATTTGGTTTTAAAGCTCAGCATGTAAAGACTTCAGGAACAAATCTTTGCTTTTCTGAGCACAGTTCTGACAGAACTTCTGTTCCTGTTTATGGCAGAGAAAAAAGAAATGGAAAGAAATACAAGGGTTTATTTTGGAAGTGCTTAGCTCAGCTGTGGCCCCCGGGTTTGTGGCCCCCCCCTCTCAGCTTTGGGAGCCCAAGCCCTGAGGCCAGCCCTAGGCGAGGATGTTGGGACATGCTTGGACCCTGCCCTGGGCTGCGAAGCGGAGCCCCAGCTAGAGCCCCTGCATGCAAAAAACACGTCAGCCTCCTCCCATCCCGTCCCACCATGCATAGCACTGGCTTTGGAATAATGGAGCTGTAAATCTGTATTTCCTTTTATTTAATTGCCAGCTTCTGAGCCTCTATGAGTCACAATTTCAAGCTTTTCTTCATAAACATGGGGATAAAAAACATTCTTGAAATATTCTTAAAAAGACAAAACAAAGCAAAACCCAAATAACAACTGCAATTCTCCTGTAATTTCCTGCCTTGTGTAGAGAGACTTTAAGAACATAAAACATAGGAAGATGTGATAAGATTCTGGAAGCTGGGGATGGTGGAGAAATGATACTTTGCCTGGGCTTCATGAGTACACAGCAATCCCATTCAAGCCATTAGGAAGGTAGAAGGCAGAAACATTTTGAAATTTCTAAATTGTTTCTATAAGACAACAGTTGAAACAAACTTGTTTTGAAATTTACATCACTTGGATTTTTTAATAAGATGTTATTGGCACCTTTCTTAGAAGGATCATAGACCATTTTAGTTAGTGAAAACGTTTTTATTCTGGCACCTAAACAAGTTGCTAAGACTGTCAGTAATGATTTTATATTTATACAGCAGAAAATGTTGACAAAATATTTCACTTAATGTTTGTAAAGAGGAAAAAGTGTCTCTCTCCCCTTTTCATTTTGAAAGAAAGTGATCTTTTGACTCAAGAACCCTTCTACCTTGAAAAATGGTGTCCAGAGCTGCTTTAATCATGACCTTCCAGGAGACCTGGGATTTCATTGCCCAGTTTTCACTGTACCCCTTCACAGACAACCCTAGAGCAACTGAAGAAGAAAGTCTTTCTTTTTACCTAAGGTACAACATCTAGACACTGCAGAGCTGCAAGTTTTGATTTGTTTCCCATGATATAAAAGGTGACCAAAAGGCGAAAAGAGTTAACACAACCTCCTATTGATTACAGGAGAAGAGTGTTCAAATATCTCTGGTCTGTGTAGGAGGCTAAATGCCACAGAAGGGTACACTTTGGAGACTTAATCCTGCTCCCATGCAATTAATAGAGCAAGGAGAGCTAACATTGGGCAAGTGGAGGAAAAATCGAGCCCCTCAGTGAGGGACAGGGCAAAGGAAACCTGACAGTGCATTACTGCTCTAGCAGATGCCAGGATCCTTTGCTCTGCCTTGCCCTAAAACACTCAACAGTAAAAATATTTCTTCAATATATATGGAAGCTTGAGTTATTCAGTGTTTTCCAAAGTCCCAGTTCTTCCTTACCAACATGGGGACATTGATTTAAAACTCCCAAGAACAGACTGTCTTTCCAGGTCTCCCTGTATTTCCTGGGTTTTGGCCAATCTGGACGTGCTCTGAGGACAACCTTCCCTTCGCTCCTTAACACTTCTCTTCCTCTGTCCCGGCTAGGTGTAGCTGGGAAGGTACAAGCTCACAGCACAGGTAGCACCATGGTGGCTTTAGAAGAGATTTGTGTTGCTTTCTGTAATCACTTAGCTCTTGCTACTCAGAAATCACCCCTCTCTCTCCAAAACTGATGCAGCATCTCCTGAGTCAGCCACTTCTCAGGTCCAGTTTGAAATCCCCTTCCTTACTTTACACTCCTCCCCACTACATGGTAGCTCTTTGAGAGGTTGGGTCTTGTAATGTGATCTCAGCACGACTCATGCAAGCTCCTCCGCTGCTCCTGCTTTTGGGAGCACTCTCCTTTACAGCCCTGTTACTCTGCAAGTTCTTGTGCATTTAGACTATCATTTGCAGGGTTTTGGAAGTCATCCCTAATAACACAACCAGTATTCCTGAAGATATTTTATCCTGGTACCTTCAGTGCTAGCAGGCACCTAGACATCAAAGTTTTGCAAATTCTCCTGCAGGATTTTGTCTACTGTAAGTAGCAGTTTGCAGAGGTGTTGTACAGCAGAAGCGTATTCCCTGCTGTAGCTGTCATTCTAAAGGTAACACTAAAGCCTTGCAGAGTAACAAGGCTGTAAACTAAGATCGAGAACAGATGAATCAATATTATGACCGGCAACTGTTAACAGATACAAATTTCTTAATACACTCTGGTTAATCTGTTATTATCTCAAACCCTTCGTGCCCCACGTTGGGCGCCAAAAAGGACTGTCGTGGTTCAACCCCAGTCAGCAACTAAGCACCACACAGCTGCTCGCTCACTCCCCCCACCCCCCGGTGGGATGGGGGAGAGAATTGGAAGGGTGAAAGTGAGAAAACTCGTGGGTTGAGATAAGAGCAGTTTAATAATTGAAGTAAAATGAAATAGAATAGTAGTAGCAGTAATACTACTACTACTGCTACTAAAATAATAATAATACAATAATAATATACAAAGCAAGTAATAGACTATATAATTGATCACCTCCTGCCAACTGATGCCCCGAGCAACGATCGCTGCCCCCCTGGCCAACTCCCCCCAGTTTATATACTGAGCATGACGTCATACGGTATGGAATAGCCCTTTGGCCAGTCTGGGTCAGCTGTCCTGGCTGTGCCCCCTCCCCCTCCCAGCTTCTTGTGCTCCTGGCAGAGCATGGGAAGCTGAAAAGTCCTTGACTAGTGTAAGCCCTACTTAGCAACAACTAAACCATCAGTGTGTTATCAACATTATTCTCATACTAAATCCAAAACACAGCACTATACCAGCTACTAGGAAGAAATTTTACTCTATGCCAGCTGAAACCAGGACAGTGCCAAAAAGGACTGTGGTGGGTTTACCTTGGCTAGACGCCTGGTGCCCACCAAGCCGCTCTATCACTCCCCCTCCTCAACTGGACAGGGGAGAGAAAATACAACGAAAGGCTCGTGGGTCAAGATGAGGACAGGGAGATCACTCACCAATTACCGTCACGGGCAAGAAAGTCTTGACTTGGGGAAATTAATTTAATTTATTACCAATCAAATCAGAGTAGGGTAATGAGAAATGAAACTAAATCTTAAAACACCTTCCCCCCACCCCTCCCTTTTTCCCAGGCTCAACTTCACTCCCGACTTCTCTACCTCCTCTCCCTGATAATAAGTGGCAGCTTTGCTGCAAATCCTCCAAGCAGAGAGGCTAAGACTCAGGAAATACATTGACTACTTAGCCTTTATCTTTTAAATGCACAGCACGGCTTAAAGAAGGGGCCATGACAGCAACCTGAGTTTGGTGGTTGATATCAGTAGCTGCATCTCAGAAGCTTGCCCCTTCTGGCTCTGCTAATGGTGCTGCTGGGGGCTGGGTGGCCTTCCGCACAGCAGGGCAGGACTGAAGCTGGGAGCAGAGTGGTGTGCCCAGCTCTGCTGCCACACCAGTGGTGAGCAAGGACGACTTCATCAAAAGAGCCAATGAATGACATTTATAAGGAAGAAAATAATAAAAAAATTCCATGTACCTGAACAGCCAAAGTGCAGATGGCAGTGACATTTAAGGGAAGATACATATGAACTATGTCCTTCAAAACCTGATAGTCATTTATAGATATAGACAGGCCAGTCAAAGCAACTAAACCTCAAGTCTACTTTAATAATACTTACGTGATTAAAGATACAGCAACTGCTATGCAAGGCACCAGCTAGAGGGAAAAGATGTTTTTTTGAGACAGGGACTGCTAATGGCAGATGACCCTGGAACAATTTATTAAGTAGCAATCAATCAGGTAAAAAAGCGTCTGGACAAAGGAAATCCCAAAAGCTCGTGATTACAAGAATAAATAGGGAAGACCTCAGGCAAAGACAGTGGAAGACAGTTGCTTCAGAGTTAATAGACAGTGTTTGCAACTGTATGATACATCCTGGCTAACACTGTATTACTTGTTCTAGTTTCTGAGAAATTTAGGATTCCCTAATAAAATACAAATGGTTGTAAACACTGATAATGTTAAATTGAAAAGCTGTAAGTTGGAAGGACTGCTAGGTGCTTATAGTCAAAGAAATGTGCTTGTTTTCTGACTTGCATGTCTTTTGCGGCACTCTGGCTTCAGTTCTCAAGAGGACTGAAGAAACTAATGTCTTAGTAACGGGATGTAGGATTTTTAAAAGGTTCCTTGAAGTAATTAAACAAATGAGTGATGCTGTCAGTAGCATGACTTTACCCTATTGTATCCATTGGGAAAAATATTTGTCTAAAAAAACCCTATAAATGCTATAACACAAGGAGGGCAACATACATATCAAGGTGATTTGCAAATCTACCACATTCATTTAAGTATCTTTCTGAACATACATATTTTTAACTACACAATAGAATTATCTAAATTATTACTATAATATCACAGTCTTGTACAGATTGTGCTCATCAGTGTTTGAATTTAGAGGTGAAATGAACGTGGAGGAGGAGAAGGGAAATTCCAGCATGTGTTACAAAGCCTACAGGCAAGCTATTTTGAGGAACACCCTCATACATCTTTGACATGTGGCAAAAAAACTAAAGAAGTTATTTAACTTTTATACTTTGACAATGTTATGGCTAAAGTTTCTGCTTTTGCTGTCTCCTGTGATTTGTTCAGAGGGAACATTTCTCTTCCGGACAACTTTAGAAAGGAAAATGCTCTTGCATTTTCATGGAGAAGTGAAGTGCAATATTAATTCTGGCTTATTAAACTGTTGCAGAGAAGGGTTTCATAGCATCACAGAGATGTGAAATGTCAAACATCTACATACTGTATCCCATCCTTCTGCTCATGCCTAACTGTTCCCTGTGCTATGAAGAGTGTGTTGTCACCCATTCTTATTTGACCCAAGGGACCAGGCTTGCTATAGTATCTACTGAATATTTTTTTCCAGTGTTCAGTCTCCATTTTCTTCTGCTTTATGTCCTTGAATATAAAGTTGCCCCTCCTGGGTGAAGCCCCTTGCCCAGCTCACCTCCCTCCCATGTCATTAGCACACGCATAGTGTAAAAACCTTTCCCACCTTTATAAAGCAGTATGCTTGAGCTGATGAAAACAGCAAGTTCACTTAGAAAAGCAAATGAAAATTCGCTCTTTTTATTGAGTGAAAGCGTGAGGAGAAGCACACGTGCTTTCCATAGGGAAACAAGGCAGGGCCTGTGCGCCACGACAGGGCAGAGCCAGCCGGAGCCAAGGACAGAGTACCGCCAACCTCCTCCTGTGGGACAGAAACACTGATTTCCACTTCCTGTTGACTTTTAAAAGTCCAAGTAAACCACAAAAATGTCAACATGCTCGATTTCAAAGTCATTGCTTTGTCCAGGAGAAATCATTCTTTTAAATGTTAATTTCAGTGGAAAAAATTATAAATATACTTTGGGTCAAGCCAGATGTAATTTCTTGTCTTGACCAATGAACTAAAAAAACTGGTTCATCCAGTACTCCTATTTAAACTCCAACATATTTAGAGAGTTGGCTTATTCCTCAGTGTAGCTTCCCAATCATTTCCCTGTTGTCAGTATTTCTTCCTTTATTCAGTCCTTTATTGCCTGTGGCTGAAGAAAGATGAGATGATAGAAACTCTACAGATCTGACCCAAGAGTCCTACTATTCTAGTGCATATCAGACAAACAAGGCTCTCAGAAATTTAAATTTTAAAAACACTTTCAATTTTGAAAAAAATTTCAATTCAAATTGTTGCAGTCTGAAAAGGTATAATTAATGTGTCAATGAGCTGGAAGAGTTTCTCTGACAGCCTTATTTGATGTTGATTGAATAATGCACATCTTGGGGCACATAAAATTTATTTTACTAATTAGTGAAAATGGTGACTAAATTGATACAGTTTACAGTTACAGTTTGCACTCTTTTCTCAGAAAATAAAGTCTTTGGAACCTGAGATATGTTGAGCAGAGCTTCATTGTAAATTCTTTTTCTGAAGATCTGATTTTCTCATGGACTGACAGTTAGGAGGGACAGGCGTGTTTAGCCTGGATTCATACATCCTGGTATGAAGCCTCCTGGATTCATAGCAGCATTCCCGCAAAGTTCAAAGGTGGCAGGTCCCTGACTTGGTTCTGTATCATTAAAATATTAAAAAAATAAAGTGAATGCACCCCCATTTGAGGTCAACTGTATCTGCTCCCTTGTCAGATCTTCCTAGATTTTAACAATGCCCAGGAACAGCTCATGCTCTGAGAGCTAGTTCATATGAAAACAAAATAGCTTGTATATAAATAGCATTGGTGATTTTGTATTTATTTGGAAAAGTAACTTTGAGGTAAAGCAGTCAGTCTGTGTCTGCATCAACCTGTGAGAAAAGAGAAATCCACCAAGTTTAGATCTGCCTCTAGCAGCTTTGTGCTCCCTGCTCGTGGCGAGGCAGGACCAGGAGGGGCGGGATTCTATAAATGAGGACAGAGAGAAAGAGGGCCCTGCCCTTTTGGTGATGGAGCTGCACCCCTGGAAGACAAAGCAGGAGGGGGAGCATATGTGTGGTCCTTGTGCTGCTTTAGAGCCATGATTTTATTCTCTGGATGCTGAATAACAAGGGAATGATTCTAACAAAAATTGGTGAATTCTGTGGCAATTATCATTTGCTCTGGAGACTCTGCTAGGAGATCATCAGAAACACTGAGTGTTGTGTCTGGAGATCTAGGCTGCAGAGGACAAAAAAATTATCTGATTTTATCAGAAAACCTAATAGAAGAGTAATATGTGGGAGGGGAAGAGAGGAAGGAGATGAAGAATCTAAGGATGTAATTTTGTCATTTCAATCTCTATTTTATTTATTTTTTAATACCCAAGAGATTCCTTGTCTCAGCTCTTCCCTGGGACACAACATGACCACCCTGGACATTTGGCCTGTGGAAGGATGAAGAAAGTGAGAGGACGCTGATTTCCACATGCCATATCACTTTCTCGTCCCAGGAGATCCCACATCAATGGGGAAAAAAGACGCTCCATCTTTGTTTCCTTCTGACTGATCCCGGGAGCGTAGGCACGCTGCCTGGACCTCCAGGAAGCCACCCAGCAACCTTGACCTTGGGGCTCCCCGATTTCAGAGACATTTGTTTCTAGCCATAGCATGGGAATGGGAGTGTTGCAGGGAGGCCATCGATCCCAAGGGTGGCTGTGGGATGCCCAGAGGCCCCCTCTGTAGGGACACACTGTGGCCACTGGATACAGGTTATCTGGGCTATTAGTGACAGTGTGACAAGCGATACTGGCTGCTCCAGGGAGATGAGTTGCATATAAAAGAGTGAGGTTTTAGCAGTATTTCTTTGACTTCCCAAGTAAAATCCCTCTGCTTTCTTTTCTCTCTTTCTTTTGCTCGTCATACACTGTAAACAGCTGAGGCACCATGTTTTGCTGTATTTCAAGTAATAACACTGAGATATTGCGTTTGGGTTAAGAAATAAAGAATGTGATCCAGAAAAATATGTCTACAAAACACAGTGAAGAAAGGCAATGTATGTGTAGTAGCAATGGGCTCACAGGCAAGTCAGTTGTCATTTAAAAACAATGATAATTAGATTTCATGAAAAATGTATACTACTGTGGAAGGGAAGGGAGAGAAACTTAAGCATCTTGTCCTTGCTTTGAGAAGGTCCTACAGGCATAGGAGGCATTAGCTGACAAGTGACAGCTGGTCCTGCTGCTGGCATGGCTGGGGCTGGGGGGAGCCGTAGGGGTTGCAGGGGGATGTCAGCACTGGTGCCAGGGTAGCTGGGGCCAGAGCCAGCCTGTTCCAGCCAGAGCAAGGTGGAGAAGACAGCAGAGGCACCAAATTAAGCTGGAGTGGTGTCAGGCAGTCAACTTCTCATGTGACGAGTGGCAGCGGCATCCACCAGACAGCATCCTGCTGACCTTGCTTCTTGCCCTCCTGGGTCCTTTGAATTTTGGTGGGGGGCTGGTTGTATGCAAAAGGGGTCAGGGCCTTGGATTTCCAGTATATACCGGCATGTTCACATCGGCAGACAGACTGTGTGCCGGAGGCAACCTGGAAGTGCTGCCAGGGGTGAAGCAGAGAGGTGGCCATGGGTGCTCCGTCCTCCTCAGGTAATTCAAAGTGAGAAGACGCAGGGTTGTAAACGCTCCCGTTCTGTCAGTGCTGAAGGAGCTTTGGATGTAATTGCTCTCATTATAGATCAGAGCATTATTGGCTTGAACAGCTTGTCCTTTTGGTCTGTTTTAGGACAATCAACATATATAACTGCTTCCTCCCACATCACAGCCATCATCACTCCCGCTGCATTAAAAACAGCTCCCCATTTATCTGCGTTATTCAGAGGGAGGATCTGCAGGTTTGTCTTGGGTGAGGATTTAGCTGAGGTACCAGCTAACCAGCTGAGGTACTAGCAAACTCTAGCAACCAAACTGCATTGAAAACCCTGCTGCAAGATCCTACTGTTGACAGCTTGTGGGAAAAGCCATGGCTCTGGAATAGAGGATGTAAGTGTAATGTATAGTGTATAAGTGTAATAGAGGATGTAAGTGATCACAGTTGTAAGTGGAACTGAAGTTTGTCCTTTGCATCCCCCAGCTTCGCATGGCACAGTTACAAGCAGGGGACCAAACCCAGCCTGCTCTTCTCTGGTTAACTAGATGGTGTGTCCTGCTGGGTGCAAGAGGAGTCCCAGTACGGCAGAGGCAGAAATGTTCTTTCACAGCAGGCTTGACCCAATACAAGAACTAACTGAAAAAAATGTTGGACATTCAATGCAGTGCAGTGCATGGAAGCCTGGGCCAGCTTGGTTCACCGGCGCTTGCTCTAGTGAACTCGGTACTGCCGAAAAGAAGAAACCAGAGTTATTAAAGACCTGCCACGTACTGAGGTCTCTGGTTTAGAAGTGGCAGACCCCCACTCTCTCGGTCAGTAATGTATAGAGTGAGCCCTTCCTTCCCTCAGGTGAAGTGTGTGCAACCCCACAATATCCACCTCCCCATCACTCACACAGCCCTTCTCATGATTCATGCAGCATGGCTTTTCTAGGCAAAAAATGCCTGGTTTTTTGGTTGTTTTTTTTTTTTTTTCTTCCAGTTCTGGGTCCACTGAGCTCTGACACACCCCAAGAAATGAAAGTTAGACAGGCAAAGGCTGAGATGAAATCAGATGAGTGTCATGACACTTCTGACACCTGGTTTGGGTGCAGCTCCTGGCTGCTCAGCAGCACCAGCCTTCTCCTTGCTGAAGACACAGGAATGAGATCGGGCAATGCCTGGCATTTATAAGGGTCTCAAGCAATGTAGGAAGCTCCTATATTCCTTTTGCCCTACAAGTAAGCATTGGAGAAAATGAGCTGCTTTCTGTCCTTTAGGAGACTCGGGCAGATGAGCCGGTGCTCCTGTAGGAATGGCACCAGAGGCTGACTTTGAAGAGTGTTTCTGCTGTTACCTTCCTCCTGCAGTTGTCCACATCTTTACGAACAAGCCATCTTTTCCCATGATTTTCTCCCATGGAAGACTTTTCCACATCTTCTCTGAACATGTGTGGGCCTGGGGTCTGAGTATACTGAGCTGCTTCATCTCGTGACAAACTGCAGCAATTCCTGTATAGTTAACATGACTTTTGTGGAGTTGTCCACCAACCACACTGTTCACTCAACAAAGGCTGAAGTACCACCATAAAATACTAACCTGAAATAGCATCCTCAGTAGCACATCTCATATTAATAATGTGGAATATTATTTTATGGTCTAGATTAACAGTCTTCCGCCTTCCTTTTCCTAAAGTTATAGCTGACAAGTAGATGAAAGATCACGAAACGTCTCCCTTGAACTTTCCATCTGACCCTGCTGCTTGTCAGCAGCTGGCAGGGTTGGAATAGTGACGAGGCTCGGGGCCTCACCCAGTGGGGATGCAGCATCTTGCATGCCTTCCCTCACCCTGCGGTATGCCGCAAGCCAGACCATGTCAATGATAACTTGCAGCATGCTGCAGCTGTAAAGCAGGTACGTGAGATGGCTTTCACTCCAGCAGTGAGCACGCCACATGCCATACCCCGCTTGCAGTAGCAGTTCCTCCTCTGCTGTAGCCTCCCTTGCATGAGCCCCAGAGCCTTGTGAGTGGCATAAAAGCACACATAGATATAAGACTCGTTAATGAGGCATAACTCCATGTCAGCTTTTTACTGTGTTATATTTTCCAATCCATATTCAACCTGATGCACATTTAAATTTTGAATTTTGAAATTAAATTAAATCTTTATCGAAATAATTTTAAAATGTACTGCAATAAATTATGGCATTGCTTGTTCTTCTCGCTTCTGCTTGTGAAACCATGAAATAGCCATTAAATAAACTTTGACTCTGCAGAAAATTCAGGGCTCTTAATTGTTAAAAGAAGGCTCTTAACAGACCCCCTTTTTTCTGATATGTAGCTCTACATTATCTATTTTAAGGGACTTCCCTAAGAAGCATCTAGTCAAAGTTAGAGTCAAGGGGACAATTCACAGCGAATAATTTATTCAGCATATTTTGTCTCATTTTCTGCTCCCAGATTGTCCAGGAGGCAATTGTGATTCCTTATATTATATGCATATTGGAGTTTACTCCCAAAAAGGAGTCCAGGAAGGCTGGATGTTATTCAAGGAGGAAATCTTAAAGGTACAGGAGCAGGCCGTCCCCATGTGCCGAAAGACGAGCTGACAGGGAAGAAGACCGGCCTGGCTGAACAGAGAGCTTTGGCTAGAACTCAGGAAAAAAAAGGAGAGCTTACCACCTTTGGAAGAAGGGGCAGGTGACTCAGGGGGATTACAAGGATGTTGTGAGGTTATGCAGGGAGAAGATCAGAAAGGCGAAGGCCCAGCTAGAACTTAAACTGGCCACGGCCATTAAAGATAACAAAAAAAGTTTTTATAAATATATCAGTGACAAAAGGAGGGCCAGGGAGAATCTCCCTCCTTTGTTGGATGCAGAAGGTAACCTTGCCACGAAGGATGAGGAGAAGGCAGAGGTACTTAATGCCTTCTTTGCCTCAGTCTTTAAGAGTCAGACTGGTCATCGTCAGGGTTTTCAGGCCCCTGAGCTGGGAGATGGAGATAGGATGCAGAATGAAGTCCCAGTTGTCGAAGAGGTAACAGTCATCGACCTGCTCCTCCACCTGAGTGCTCACAAGTCCATGGGGCCAGATGGGATCCACCCGAGGATAATGAGGGAGCTGGCGGAGGAGCTCGACAAGCCACTCTCCATCATTTATCAGCAGTCATGGTCAACCGGGGAGGTCCCAGATGACTGGAAGTTAGCAAATGTGACGCCCCTCTACAAGAAGGGACAGAAGGAGGATCTGGGGAACTACAGGCTTGTCAGCCTGACCTCAGTGCTGGGAAAAGTCATGGAGCAGATCATCTTGAGTGCCATTATGCAGCACGTGCGGGACAACCGGGGGATCAGGCTCAGCCAGCATGGGTTTGTGAAAGGGAGGTCCTGCTTCACTAACCTGGTCTCCTTCTGTCCTGGTTTCAGCTGGGATAGAGTTGATTTTTTTTTTTCTTCTTCCTATTAGCTGGTATAGTGGTGTGTTTTGGATTTAGTATGAGAATAATGTTGATAACACACTGATGGTTTAGTTGTTGCTGAGTAGGGCTTACACCAGTCAAGGACTTTTCAGCTTCCCATGCTCTGCCCGGTGCACAAGAAGCTGGGAGGGGGCACAGCCAGGACAGCTGACCAAGACAGGCCGAAGGGCTATTCCATACCATATGACATCATGCTCAGTATATAAACTGGGGGGAGTTGGCCGGGGGGGAGCGATCTCTGCTTGGGAACGGGCTGGGCATCGGTCGGCGGGTGGTGAGCAATTCTATAGTGTATCACTTGCTTTGTATATTATTATTGTTTTATATTATTACTACTACTACTACTATTCTATTTCATTTTACATCAGTTATTAAACTGTTCTTATCTCAACCCACAAGTTTTCTGACATTCAACCTTCCAATTCTCTCCCCCATCCCACCGGGGGGTGGGGGGAGTGAGTGAGCGGCTGTGTGGTGCTTAGTTGCTGGCTGGGGTTAAACCACGACAGTCCTTTTTGGCGCCCAACATGGGGCACGAAGGGTTTGAGATAATAACAGATTAACCAGAGTGTATTAAGAAATTTGTATCTGTTAACAGTTGCCGGTCATAATATTGATTCATCTGCTCTCAGTATTAGTCTACCTGATCTGCACCATGCTCTTGTTTTTGCAGTACGTGTTAAAGATCGGTGTTGGGTTTTGCAGTTTGCTGTGTCGTGATTAGTGATGTTTTGCCCGGGAGATTTGTTATTAAAACAAACACTGGCCTTGAGCATTATATGGTATTTGGGTTCTGTAGTGAAGCCATTGCTGTACTTCGGGTACCACCTCATGGAGACAATTAGCAATTATACCTCTTCCTCTGAGAGGTTTTTCATGGAGGAAATACAGAATGGCACCTTCGTTGCTTTCTTCTATGATGTTTCCTCCTTCATTACAACAACTTTTCAGTATCTTGAACATCCTTGGGTAGTTAAGATATATCTATTGGTAGTTCTTGGGAATATTGTTTCAGTTTTGTCTAAGGTTAACAAGCATTTTAAGAATATCATCCAGAGATCTGCCCCAAGGCTGGATAGTTATGAGTGGCAGGGTGCGTGGGACAGTATGGGCAAATGTCTAGGCCGGTGGGCCCCTCCAATGTTTTGGAACTTCACCCCTGAACAAGTGCAGAATCCTGAAAAATTAGTAGAATATTTGGAAAAAGTATGCTGTGATCCTGACTATTCTAGGGAGACACAAATCACTGCAAAGTGCCTGGGCCTGGCCCATGCCTATCGAGCCGTATTCAACACTATTCAGAACCCTCAAGGGGAAGAGAAGGTCTCTGGATCTGACGACAAAACGACTGGCGCTGCGGCTATGCCAGCCCCAGTGACAGGCGCTGCGGGTATGCCAGAGAACCAACCATCTGGGCTGCTACATTGGGGCAAGATATTGCTGCCCGGGTAGAGAACCTGGTTGTAAAAGTAGGTCACGTAGATGCTCACGTACCCAAGACTCAGGCCACTGAAGAACATCAAAACAACCAGCAGGTGGATCAGGCTGCTAAGATTGAAGTGGCTCAGGTGGACCTGGACTGGCAACATAAGGGTGAATTATTTCTAGCTTGGTGGGCCCATGACACCTCAGGCCATCAAGGAAGAGATGCAACATAGAGATGGGCTCGTGATCAAGGGGTGGACTTGACCATGGACACTATTGCACAGGTTATCCATGAATGCGAAACATGCGCTGCAATCAAGCGAGCCAAGCGGTTCAAGCCTCTCTGGTATGGAGGACGATGGCTGAAATATCAATATGGGGAGGCCTGGCAGATTGATTATATCACACTCCCACAAACCCCCAAGGCAAGCGCCATGTGCTTCCAATGGTGGAAGCAACCACCGGATGGCTGGAAACATATCCTGTGCCCCATGCCACCACCCAGAACACTATCCTGGGCCTTGAAAAGCAAGTCCTATGGCGACGTGGCACCCCAGAAAGAATTGAGTCAGACAACGGGACTCATTTCTGGAACAACCTCATAGACACCTGGGCCAAAGAGCATGGCATTGAGTTGGTATATCACATCCCCTATCACATACCAGCCTCCGGGAAAATCAAACGATACAACGGACTGTTAAAGACTACACTGAGAGCAATGGGTGGTGGGGCATTCAAACACTGGGATACACATTTAGCAAAGGCCACCTGCTTAGTCAACACTAGGGGATCTGCCAATCGAGCTGGCCCTGCCCAATCAAGACTTTTACGTACTGTAGAGGGGGATAAAGTCCCTGTAGTGCACCTAAAAAATATGTCTGGGGAAGACAGTCTGGGTTACTCCTGCCTCAGGCAAAGGAAAACCCATTCGTGGGATTGCTTTTGCTCAAGGACCGGGGTGCACTTGGTGGGTGATGCGGGAGGATGGGGAAGTCCGATGTGTGCCTCAAGGGGATTTGATTTTGGGTGAAAATAGCCAATGAACTGAACTGTATAATGTTAGTTGCTATATAATACTGGATGTCATCACTTCAATGATTACTATGTGCCATATCAACAGTATACAGTAAGAATCACCCAGATTAATGAAGAATGAACTTTGAGGAAACCGAGCCAAGTGCAGCGGTGATGGAACCAGAACTGGCTTCAGCATGCAACAATCCAACACCACACACCATCTCTCCCGCCCTGAAAACTGTTATGATGGATGAAGCCCAAAGTCATGGACTAAATGAACTCAACAATGTTTTAGAGGGATAGCCTATAGACTAAGGAAATTTTATCTATGTGTGTGTGTGTATATATATATATCAAAAGACTGGAAAAGTGGTGGTGATTAATTGGAATGTATTGTAAAGTGTAAGACCTGGGCGTGACATATATGGTATGGAACAAGGGGTGGGTACTGTCCTGGTTTCAGCTGGGATAGTTAATTTTTTTTTTTCTTTTTCCTAGTAGCTGGTATAGTGCTGTGTTTTGGATTTAGGATGAGAATAGTGTTGATAACACACTGATGTTTTAGTTGTTGCTAAGTAGGGCTTACACTAGTCAAGCACTTTTCAGCTTCCCATGCTCTGCCCGGTGCACAAGAAGCTGGGAGGGGGCACAGCCAGGACAGCTGACCCAGACCGGCCAAAGGGCTATTCCATACCATATGATGTCATGCTCAGTAAAGAAACTGTGGGAGTTGGCCGGGGGGGAGCGATCGCTGCTCGGGAACGTGCTGGGCATCGATCGGCGAGTGGTGAGCAATTGTGTCGTGTATCGCTTGCTTTGTATATTATTATTGTATTATTATATTATTATTATTATTATTACTATTACTACTATTCTATTTCATTTTACTTCAGTTATTAAACTGTTCTTATCTCAACCCACGAGTTTTCTGACTTTCACCCTTCCAATTCTCTCCCCCATCCCACTGGGGTGGGGGGAGTGAGCAAGCAGCTGTGTAGTGCTTAGTTGCCAGCTGGGGTTAAACCACGACACCTTCTATGACAAGGTGACCCACTTAGTGGATGAGGGGAAGGCTGTGGATGTTGTCTACTTGGACTTTTGTAAGGCCTTTGAAACTGTCTCCCACAGCATTCTCCTGTAGAAACTGGCTGCTCATGGCTTGGATAAGTGCACTCTGCGCTGGGTTAAAAACTGGCTGGGCGGCCGAGCCCAGAGAGTGGTGGTGAATGGAGTCAAATCCAGTTGGTGGCTGGTCACGAGTGGTGTTCCCCAGGGCTCAGTACTGAGGCCGGTCCTGTTCAATATCTTCATTGATGATCTGGATGAGGGGATCGAGTGCACCCCTCAGCAGATGACACCAAGTTGGGTGGAAGTGTCAATCTGCTGGAGGGTAGGAAGGTCCTACAGAGGGGTCTGGACAGGCTGGATCATTGGGCCGGGGCCAACTGCATGAGATTCAACAAGGCTAAGTGCTGGGTCCTGCACTTGGGTCACAACAACCCCATGCAACGCCACAGGCTTGGGGAGGAGTGGCTGGAGAGCTACTTGGCGGAAAAGGACCTGGGGGTGTTGGTTGACAGCCGCCTGAACATGAGCCAGCAGTGTGCCCAGGTGGCCAAGAAGGCCAATGTCATCCTGGATTGTATCAGGAATAGTGTGGCCAGCAGGACCAGGGAGGTGACAGTGCCCCTGTACTCAGCACTGGTGAGGCCACACCTTGAGTACTGTGTTCAGGTTTGGGCCCCTCACTACAAGAAGGACATTGAGGTGCTGGAGCATGTCCAAAGAAGGGCAACAAAGCTGGTGAAGGGTCTAGAGCACAAGTCTTATGAGGAGCAGCTGAGGGAACTGGGGTTGTTTAGTCTGGAGAAGAGGAGGCTGAGGGGAGACCTTATTGCTCTCTACAACTACCTGAAAGGAGGTTGTAGCGAGGTGGGGGTCATCCTCTTCTCCCTAGTAAGAAGCGATAGGATGAGAGGAAACGGCCTCAAGCTGCGCCAGGGGAAGTTTAGGTTGGGTATTAGGAAAAACTTCTTCACCGAAATGGTAGTCAGGCACTGGAACAGGCTGCCCAGGGAAGTGGTTGATTCCCCATCCCTGGAGGTATTTAAAAGATGGGTAGATGTGGTGCTTAGGGACATGGTTTAGTGGTGGACTTGGCAGTGCTAGGTTAACGGTTGGACTCGATGATCTTAAGGGCCTTTTCCACCCTTAATGATTCTATGATTCTATGATTCTATGAAAAGGTTTTAAGGGTAATATTTTTAGACTGGATTCATGACTGAATATCATACTTGCTATTTGATCTCTTTTCGCCAGTTATTATTAGAGGCAGGCAATGAGACACAACTGATTTAAAAAAATGTAGTCTAAGTTCTGTTTGCAAATTATCCCCAATGAAGTCAGATTTTTGTGGGGTTCTTTATGTTTCACCTTCTATGAGCCGTACATGCAAACAGACATAACTAGTAATGGCCTCCAAAGAAAGATAATTATAAATATTTGGTATTAATTTCTTCTCATTTCATCTGTGTGGCACTGTGTCAGCTTCCTGATCAGATGATGGGCATCACATATAGCTTGTTTACAGTCATGAATTATCAGCTAATATTCATAAACTTTCAACTAATTTACAGTTCAAACAATAAACAGAAGGGCACTTTTGATGCAAATGCTCCTGCAAACATTTACTGACTGCTATTCGTCAACATCTTGTGAACATCCCCATGAATATGATTAATTTATTTACACATTTTCAACCATTATGGGGAAAGGAAGGATAGATACCAAACCAGTGAATCACAAGGTTTTGTGCACAAATGCCTCTGCTCTTTAGTGGGGCATGCCATTACAATGTGATATATAGCTGTGGTTGGCCATATAGCTAATGAGATATTGCTCCTATTAATTTCCTGGCTAGTCAGTAATATCATTATCTTGTTTGGGAAGTCACATAGAATGGTTTCTACCTGTGGACACTGGGGTCTTCCCCAACTCTGCTCCAGGGCCCTGTGTGGCCCAGGGAAAGCCTCTCATGGGGTCCTTAATTCTTGTTCGTAAACAGGGGATCAGGCATCGAGCTGGGAGAAGACCAATGTCAGCTCCAACCCACTGCCTTCTGCTGAGTCCGTGGCCCCATGTGATGTTGATGAAAGCTTTTTTTTCTCCTCTTTCTCCACTTTTCTGTTACTCATATTAGCTCAGGCTGTTTCAGAGGTAAATATTTTCTCAGAAAAGACTAAGCACATTTGGAAGAAAGTCTCTGGAGCTATCAGAGCAATGTTAAAGCTGGCAGGAATAAATATTTCAGCTTTGCAGTGCCCAGAACATAAAGGACAGAGTTTTCTGTTGAAAGGAGTAAGTGGATGCTTGTAAAAAAGGCAGACCATAAAAGTATAAAGGCTCCACATACTTTATACTGGATGTCAGTTCACTTCAGGATGTAACTCAAAATGCTGCATGCGATCTGCAATAGATCCAGTGCTTTTGGCCTCAGATAACTTTGAATCTGGAGCTGCTGTTGTGCACAGAGCAACCACTGTTGTGGTCCATCCTCACCCAAGACATCACTGCTAATCATTTCAGAGAGTCTCCTCACACACCTTGCCCCTTTGGCCAAGCTTGGCTCAGCCATTGGGATGGTTAGAGTAAATACCCTGCAACTGAAGAGAAATAATCAGCTTATCCTGATATGGGAAAGCAGAGGAAAACACTTGCTAGCAGTGGTTGAGCAGGCAATTTCACTAAGTATCAATGTTTACAGAAGAAGTTCTGATTTCAGGAGTATGCTGGGAGGTTGTATCCACCAGATCCCCATGAAAACTAGTCACCGCCATTACTTGCAGTGGAGCAGTATGAGGGGTATTTCTACACTGCATGTCTTCATCAGCAGCTGAGACATGGGATGGGTGGTGGTGGCTGGTGTATATACCCATGGCTTCACCGCCTGAGCTTTGCAGGCAGGTGAATAAACAGGAATGTGTACAACTAAACATATATTCATATTCCCCTATGTCCTCTGTTTAAAAAAAACAAACAGCAAGCTGTTGTCAGTCAAACTTCCAGTCAATGCCTCATTTATTAGTGCGATTGTTTGCAAAAAGAGTGAATTTCATATGAAGTCAAACTAACACTTCATGCTGAGTTCAGTAAACATAAATCAGACTTCTATTTGCCTTTGTTTCCCCCTGGGTGCCCATGCTTTATATGGGCTATAGCTACAATAGCTTTGTTGAGATATTTGGCTATTAATGCAATTATCACCCTTGCAGACATGGCATTGTTAACTATCTCTTTCCATGAGATGTTCAGTAACATTTTTACAGATGCCATACTTCTTTTCCCCTGGTAATTAGTGGGCAAAAATGAGAGAGCTTCACCTCTCCGTTCTCCGAAAAAATCACAAACTTAATGGTAGCTCAGTTTTACAAACTGTATGACACAAGAACATTTCTAATCAATGCTGTTATTTCTCAAAGAGAAATGTTCTTAGTAGAACAAAAAAACCTGCCTGTTCAAAAATTACTCTGGAAAGTCAAGCAGAACAATAAGCTAAATTAAGTTTTGATAGAAGCAGGTGCCTTGCCACAATGGCAGAACTTTTTAATTGCGTCTGTTAAAATAGTACTTCTGTTTAAGTAAGTAGAAGTTCAGTAATTTCTGATGTTAAACTGCACTTAGTGACAAGAAGATACCTACTCTAGCCTAGTGCACAAGAATGCAACAGCAGTGAACATAAGGGCAAGCGGCAAACACTTCAAGATGGAAACTGCAGAGAAAAATTCCTAATGAAAGCACAGGCCTGACATCCTTTCAAGGATGCTCGTGTTTTAATCAAATTCTCCTTCTTGTCACCTGAATGTAGTTATTCAAATAGTCCAAGCCAGACTAAAGTTGCAACCCAGAAAGGTCCATGGCTCAGCCCGTGAAGGTGATGTTAGGTGCCGGCAAGGGTTCCTGCATGGCCATCTGTGATGCACTAGCCCTGGTCAGGAGAGAGAGCACATCATGCCCTTGCCCCAGCCCTGAGTTCCTGCCAGGACCACCGAGGGCTGAGGGGATGTGCGTTTGTGGTGCTAGCTGATCCCCTATTGCAATTGCACCCGAACATTATACTGAAAGGCTTGCATTCATCTGAAGCTTTGTCAAAATATAAATTAGTACTTCTGGCTGATTCCTTTTAACTTTCACCCCAGTCCCACTGTCCTCTGTGTCCTGCTACCAGGGTCTCCATAGCACAGAGCAAGGAGCTGGGGTTGTGGGCTGAGAGACAAGGTCAGGTAGCTGGTTCCTGAGGTGTCAGCTGTCCTGGTTTGTGAGTACCCTGTTCGTCCCAAACTGCTCCAAGCCATTGCAACACCAAAATTATTCATTGGAATACTTTGCCTTGAAGGAATTGCAAGCTCTATTTCTTTAATGATTTTAATGATCAGAATTGTGCCAGGTCAAGTCATTTAACTGTGTATTTAATTAGTCATCTGTATGCATGTAACTTAAAGGTGTTCAGCTGTGCTATTTTATAGGGATTAACTAATGGGCAGTAAATCACCTATGCCAGCAATAAAAGTATTTATAGAAGTACTCCTTTCTTTTTTTTTTCTTTTTTTTTTTTCTTTTTTACTATTATTGCTGCGTTGTTTGTGCTGGTAGAGGTCTGCATAAGAATAGTTCTGCTCTAAGAGATGGGAGAAATACAGTTTGGGGTTTTGACTGACATCAACTAGAAACAACAGTGGGCAACACAGAAGGAGCTGAAATGTGAAGTTCACAGCCAGACAACCCAAAAAGTTATTGCCAGCTGCAGGCTTGCTCTGTTAAAGAAAATAAACACGCAAGCAACTTGGCCCTGTGGAAGCTCATAATTTAAAGAGGTACAGGAGAAGAAATATGACCTGAACTGGTAGGTAGTATATCTCTGGCTTGAATAAATCTTAAGAGTATTTGGATGCTAACAGTTCACAAGTTTGCACTGGCAAAATACTGCCTGAAATCAGTGCAGTTAGCCTCCCGGTCTTGCTTGTTCTGCGAGTGAACAAACCATTTTCTATGTAAGTGCCATTGAAATGCTGCAAAGAATTATGGGACCATGATCCTGCACAGAAAAAATGTGTATTTTGAAGTGCGGAAATTTTTTTGCACCTACATCACATGGAGAGTCCCTCCTAAATAGAAGCAATGTGCTTGTTGTTAGTTTTGCACAAATGTTTTCTATGCTGCCTTTCACAATAAATCTTTTGGGAGAACACTGACTGTTTATAACGAGCACTGACCTGTGAAACAAAGGAAAAGAGATATTGTTAAAAACCTTGGCTCTCTTGCTCGGAGGTCATGTGGCAGGGCCAGGTAACTTTTGAAGTAGTGCACGGGGAGTTGTTTAGGTACTACAAGCTGCAATAACAACACAACTGACCTAGTGTGTAAGCCTCTTTGCACTACTTAGCACATTTAGTCCAATAAATAGCATCACGAAACATCCATTCCCATCATGTTGTTATTCCAGCATGACCCAGATGAGTGGCCAAAGGCTCTACACATGTGTAGTTTGCTCTCAGAGAAAACGGGCGATGGAGTCAGGTGTCTTTGAACCATTGCTGTTTACCATGATCCTGCTGCCCTCAGCTTGGGTGGAAGCAAACAGCAGGAGACATTCTTTTTGATGGCAACTTTTTATGCAATTCTTGACCTCTAAATTTCTCCCTCATCTTTCAATCAATCAATCAGGTCTGTCCACTGCTTGCTTGCTGCCTTCTCTCTGGTCTTTCTGCTACAGACACCCAGGCAAACATATACTAGCGTCTGCAAGCATAATATGCAGCCTGAGGCTACATAGTTCAGCTTCTGCTCAGACATAACTTCCCACTTGCCGTCCCGTGGGTGCTGTGCCTCCAGGAGGTGCCTGTGGGGAGTGAGGGCTGTGGGCAGGGTGTAAATCTGCACAGAGGTGATGCAAAGTGCTTCTGGCTTCCTTAGCTGCTGAGAGCTCAAAATGACTGCCCAGGTCAGGCAGGATGGACGGGGACCCAGACTTGTGCGGTTGTGGAAGATGGCTTTATCCGGATCTTGAGCAAGTCTGATGAGAAGTTAAACCAGGCCGTTGTTTCTGCCCTTCAGTCATAAACTCTCAAAAAAAATTCAGTTATAGGTAGGATGAAGCACTTGATAAATTCAGGTCATGTTTGGAAAATGCTTCCATCCAAACAGATAATCCTGAGTAGGGAGAGAGGATTTTTGAAAGTGGGTCTGTTTGGGGTTTTTTTTCTTTATTAAAATAAGGAAAACAGTCCTTTAGGAATAGCTTTTCCCATTTTGAACCAAAAATATGTTTGGTTGAACAAACCATTTTCCTTGTCCTGAAATAAATAGAACAATTAATTGCAGGTAGAGCACGAATAGCTGCTGGTCAGCCCCACTCCCCAACTGAACCATTTGTCACTGTTTGCTCTTCTGCCCCAGTAAATTAATGAACTAAACAAATTTTTGTCACCAGTGAGGCCACACCTCAAATACTGTGTTCAGTTTTGGGCCCCTCACTACAAGAAGGACATCGAGGTGCTGAAGTGTGTCCAAAGAAGGGCAACGAGGCTGGTGAAGGGTCTAGAGCACAAGTCTTATGAGGAGCAGCTGAGGGAACTGGGGTTGTTTAGTCTGGAGAAGAGGAGGCTGAGAGGAGACCTTATCGCTCAATACAACTACCTGAAAGGAGGTTGTAGTGAGGTGGAGGTCGGTCTCTTCTCCCAAGTAACAAGCGATAGGACTAACTATGACACAGTCGCCATCACGGAAACACGGTGGGATGACTCTCATGACTGAAGTGCCACAATGGATGGCTGTAAGCTCTTCAGAAGGGATAGGCAAGGAAGGAGAGGTGGTGGGGTAGCTCTATATGTTAGAGAGTGTTTTGACTGTATAGAACTCAACGATGGTAATGATAAGGTCGAGTGCTTATGGGTAAAGATCAGGGGGAAGGCCAACAAGGCAGATATCCTGGTGGGAGTCTGTTATAGACCACCCAACCAGGATGAAGAAACAGATGAAGCATTCTACAAGCAGCTGGCTGAAGTCTCATAATCACTAGCCCTTGTTCTCGTGGGGGACTTCAACTTACCAGATCTCTGCTGGAAATACAATACAGCAGAGAGGAAACAGTCTAGGAGGTTCCTGGAGTGTGTGGAAGATGATAGATAACTTCCTGACACAGCTGGTGAGGGAGCCAACTAGGGAAGGGGCCCCGCTGGACCTGTTGTTTATGAACAGAGAAGGCCTGGTGGGTGATGTGGTGGTTGGAGGCTGTCTTGGGCATAGTGACCATGAAATGATAGTTTCCGATTCTTGGAGAAGTAAGGAGGGGGGTCAGCAGAACTGCTACCTTGGACTTCTGGAGGGCAGACTTTGTCCTGTTCAGGAGCCTGGTTGACAGAGTCCCTTGGGAGGCAGTCCTGAAGGGCAAAGGAGTCCAGGAAGGCTGGATGTTATTCAAGAAGGAAGTCTTAAAAGCGCAGGAGCAGGCTGTCCCCATGTGCCAAAAGACAAGCTGGTGGGGGAGAAGACCGGCCTGGCTGAACAGAGAGCTTTGGCTGGAACTCAGGAAAAATAAGAGAGTTTACCATCTCTGGAAGAAGGGGCAGGCAACTCAGGAGGACTACAAGGATATTGTTAGGTTATGCAGGAGAAAATTAGAAAGGCAAAAGCCCAGCTAGAGCTTAAACTGGCCACCGCCATTAAAGATATAACAAAAAAAGTTTTTACAAATATATCAGTGACAAAAGGAGGGCCAGGGAGAATCTCCATCCTTTGTTGGATGCAGAGGGAAACATCGCCACAAAGGATGAGAAGGCTGAGGTACTTAATGCCTTCTTTGCCTCAGTCTTTAATAGTCAGACTGGTCATCCTCAGGGTATTCAGCTCCCTGAGCTGGGAGATGGAGATGGGAAGCAGAATGAAGCCCCAATAATCCAAGAGGTAACAGTTAGCAATCTGCTCCTCCACCTGAATGCCCACAAGTCCATGGGGCCAGATGGGATCCACCCGAGGATACTGAGGGAGCTGGCGGAGGAGCTTGCCAAGCCACTCTCCATCATTTATCAGCAGTCCTGGCTAATCGGGGAGGTCCCAGATGACTGGAAGTTAGCTAATGCGACACTCATCTACAAGAAGGGTCGGAAGGAGGATCCGGGGAACTACAGGCCTGTCAGCCTGACCTCGGTGCCAGGGAAGGTCATGGAGCAGATCATCCTGAGTGCCATTATGCAGCACGTGCGGGACAATCGGGGGATCAGGCCCAGCTAGCATGGGTTCATGAAGGGAAGGTCCTGCTTGACCAACCTGATCTCCCTCTATGACAAGGTGACCTGCTTAGTGGATGAGGGGAAGGCTGTGGATGTTGTCTACCTGGACTTTAGTAAGGCCTTTGAAACTGTCTCCCACAGCATTCTCCTGGAGAAGCTGGCTGCTCACGGCTTGGATGGATGTACTCTTTGCTGGGTAAAAAACTGGCTGGATGGCCAGGCCCAGAGCGTGGTGGTGAATGGAGTCAAATCCAGTTGGCAGCCGGTCACAAGTGGTGTTCCCCAGGGCTCAGTATTGGGCCCAGTCCTGTTCAATATCTTCATTGATGATCTGGATGAGGGGATCGAGTGCACCCTCAGTAAGTTTGCAGATGACACCAAGTTGGGTGGAAGTGTTGATCTGCTGGAGGGTAGGAAGGCCCTGCAGAGGGACCTGGACAGGCTGGATCGATGGGCCCAGGCCAACTGTATGAGGTTCAACAAGGCTAAGTGCCGAGTCCTGCACTTGGGTCACAACAACCCCATGCAACGCTACAGGCTTGGGGAGGAGTGGCTGGAGAGCTACTTGGCGGAAAAGGACCTGGGGGTGTTGGTTGACAGCTGCCTGAACATGAGCCAGCAGTGTGCTCAGGTGGCCAAGAAGGCCAATGGCATCCTGGCTTGTATCAGGAATAGTGTGGCCAGCAGGACCAGGGAGGTGATAGTGCCCCTGTACTCAGCACTGGTGAGGCCGCACCTCGAGTACTGTGTTCAGGTTTGGGCCCCTCACTACACGAAGGACATTGAGGTGCTGGAGCATGTCCAAAGAAGGACAACAAAGCTGGTGAAGGGTCTAGAGCACAAGTCTTATGAGGAGCAGCTGAGGGAGCTGGGGTTGTTTAGTCTGGAGAAGAGGAGGCTGAGGGGAGACCTTATTGCTCTCTCCAACTACCTGAAAGGAGGTTGTAGCAAGGTGGGTGTTGGTCTTTTCTCCTAGGTAGCATGCAGAGGTGTGGGAATAAATGGGATTGTGTTTTACTTTGACGGGATGCAGCTGTGCCCTTGAGGCTTGTTACAAACAGATTTGCAGGAATGCAGCTGTGCCCTTGAGGCTTGTTACAAACAAGTTTGTGAAACTTAGAGGCAGAAAAAATAAGGATGATGAAGAACCAATAAGCAAAGCTGAAGAGACTCTTGGACACTAGATCATATTATAAAAGGGATAGATTGTAAAATAAAGTGTCTTCGCCTAAACTCACATGCGGAGTCCGTGTTTAATTGCCACACAGAGGAAATAAGCTCAAGTTGTGCCCGGGGAGATTTAGATTAGATATTAGGAAAAATTTCTTCACGGAGAGAGTGGTTAGACATTGGAACGGACTGCCCAGAGAAGTGGTGCAGTCACAGTCCCTGGAAGTGTTCAAAAAACGTGTGGATGTGGTGCTTAGGGACAGGGTTTAGAGGTGAACCTGGCAGTTAGGTTAACGGTTGGACTCGATGATCTTAAGGGTCTTTTCCAACTGAAACAATTCTATGAAATCTACTGCTCTTCTGAACCACCAACTCAGCAGGGCTGCTTTGTCCTGCGGTACCTGGCTCAGCCCCTGGCTCAGAGGCTCTCCCTGGTGGAGGTGTGGGTGAGTGGGGACACATAGCTGCTGGCCATGAGGAGTACACTGGCCTTTACTTCTTTGTCTTGAGCCAACTGGAATAGGAAAATGCTCTTTGACAGATCCATTGACTTGCTGCTCCACTGGTGGCTCCTAGATGTAGATTTAGACACCTGCTTTAGTCCTCATCCCCTGCCCAGACAGCTGGTTCTTTGGAAACATATGACTATTATTTCCTCTGGTCAATGCTGAGCAAGCTCTTTTGTCCTTCTGCACAACTGTACAGGATCAAACCAGAAAGGATAAGAGTTTTCCATTTTCCCTAAAGTCCTTGGAAGCCCTTGCAGGCTTTCGCTGTGCTTGCTTGCAGCCTGCCCCTGCAGGAGCTCTGTTTGCTTTTCCTGCGACTGCAATTACCAGCACTCCCCTTGGCAGCTCTCCCATCCTGGTACATTCATTTTTGTTATGCTAATAGACTTATAACCAGCTCCAGCTTCTGAGACTGTAATACATCCCTTTTGATTCTCTAATCTACTTCTCTGTGCATTAGGGCAGAGAACAGTTTTCCAAGGGCCTGTCAGAACATGTTTAGCTGACTGATTCTGGTTGTTCCTATTAGATCCTGACATGCTTCTGAGATTTGTCACTTCCACACAAATCACACTCCTAATCCTGGGGTTTAGCAAAGTTTGGATGGATTTGGATTCTACTACATCTTTTTTAAGGGAGATGATAATAATACTCTCTGATAATGCTCTCTGATGAAAGATCTCTGGATGAAAAGCGTCTGTGCTAAGTACAAGCATGAAAACATCCCTTCGGTCCTACATTCTCTCTTTTTTTTTAGTTTAAGGATGGGTGCCCATGTCGAGATGGCAGTGTGAGTGCATTGAGGCTCTAAACTTGTACTTGCTACTTTGGGGATGAAGGTATGATTTACGGTTGCCATAGAGGCATGTACAAACATGGACATAACTTAGATCCTGCATTCCAAAATGTGGCCCTCACGGAGCTGATCACTCAAATTACATTCATAGAATCATAGAATCATAGAATCGTTAAGGTTGGAAAAGACCCTTAAGATCATCGAGTCCAACCATTAACCTATCACTGCCAAGTCCACCACTAAACCATGTCCTCAAGCACCATGTCTACCCGTCTTTTAAATACCTCCAGCTTTATGAGACTGTCTTTCCTGAGAACAAAACACAGAGTATTTTCATAAATCTTGAACAAGACTATATGATTAAAAAACGTTCCAACCTGATTTTATAGCCATATTCCTCTTTGATTGCAAAGATGGTCGGCCTCTGGAGTGCCAGTCTTTAGCATTTGCACCACTGTACCATTTCACTATTGCTTTTTATATTTCCCCCACTGATGCAGGAGGAGCACTTGGATTTATGGAATTATGTCTAAAGGTCACATAACAGCCAGTTCACTGTATGGAATTTGGACTGCAATATCACATGAGTGATATTATGCCCTTCCACATCTAAACAAAGCACATATCCTACAATAAACACCTATAAAGGGGAGAAAATGTATCCCAGCATGCAAGACAGGGAATTCTGGTGTGAAACACAAGGGCAGTTCCACTGACAAATATAGAGAGGTTAGGCAGGTGTTTAGATACAAGTGTTTTTAAATTCTTCTTCTAAAGTAAAGCCCTCACCCTTCCTTACAAACTTCATCTTTCATGAAGATTGCTGATGGGGCCATGGTTTGAACCTCATGGAGAAACCACTGCCATTTGGGGATGGGGAAGCTGAAAGGGAAAGATTCCTGCAGGGTACCTAACTTTGAAGGCATGGACATCAACAAAAATTCATATGCAATTACTTTTTGCATGTCAGAAGTTGAGGGTCAGGTCTGTGGTGGCTGGTGTAAACAGCTGCATGCCAGGGCATCACATGTGAATGCATGGGAGGGAAGTGGGATGGTTTTTAGTAGCATGAGCAGGGATGAAATGGCGTGGCTGGCATGGGATTTCTTCTGGAAGACAGACTGCTGCTGCCTCTGCACAGATTGCCAGGTTTTCCCTGGGGTTTAGTTTGTTTAACCTCTCTCTGACAGTAAATATGACTTGGAGGAGCTTCAAGTTCTGGGATAACACAAGCTTTGACTTGGTACAAAATGGGACACCTTTCAATGTGTCAGGGTGGAGCAGATAACTGGCCAAAGCTGAAGAGCCCTTCCACAAAGCAGGTCTTTCCAGCCACCTCTCAGGATGTGAGCGCTGATGCTGAGCTTATCCGATTCTCAGGGGGGCATGATATTTTTTGCCCATAGGAAATCCTTCCTTTATCTCCATCTAAAAGAAAAATGTGGGCAGTGTTTCCCTCTGAAATCTGCAGCTGCTTGGCCCCTGGAGAGAGCCACGCTCGTTGCCCGAGTGCCCATGGGTCCACCGCAATGGGCAGCTCTCACGGGCAGTCTGGCTGAGAGCCTGGCAAGGCACACGCCAGCGGGACCTCCTCCTCCTTCCCACTAGCAAGTTAAACCCAGCCATGGGGCCAATGCCCACTCACAGGTGTCGAGGAGGAGTCAGAGCACCCACAGCTCACTCTCCTGCTGCCTCCTAGGGAAGCAAGAAGCCTTTTTCACTGCCTTCCCCACTGTCTCCATAGCTCCCCAGTAAAATTTCACATGGATTAGATTTAGTGTGCTTGATGGCTTAACAGGAAACTATTATTGCAAGGGCATTAGATGCTTTTCGTGTTTGGAAATTTGCTTTGTTGTTGTTTTGTTGTTCCTAACTTGTCTCTGAGCTGCTCCCTGCTCCTACCCTTAACATTGCAGAGGTCTGCTCACTCCAAACTGCTACAGCGCTTCATGCAGCCAGGGAAACAAAACATCTGCCTGACAGACTATCGGCAGGACAAGGCTTTCTCGCTAAGCATCCTGCCCCCATTATTTTTACTTTAACAGCACAGCAATTTAAAAAAAAAAAAAAAAGATCTGCACAAAAAGTAGTCAGCAAAAATAGCTGTAAAATGGTCCTGATATGTGATCAGAAATCAGGGAGTTTTGTGCCTCTGGCCTCAGTAACCCCCTAATAAATATTAGCATAATGAGGCAGGGAGTAAGTCAGGTTTTGAGAGAGACCCCTTCAAGCGATGGAGAAACCTTTGCCAGAGTAGCCCTGCTACACTGTGCAAATCAGGTTTCCAAAACACGCATCTTCACAAGCCACTTGCTCCAGTGCTTTGTGCATGGCCGCCTATACCTTGCAGGCACTGCCAGGCACTCAGTTTTCCATCCCTGCTTCCCACTGTTGCAGGGATGAAGCTGGAGGAACGCACAAGGTGCCAAGACCCCTGCCTCTCCCTGCCCTGCCCTTCCCTGCCCCACAGCCCTGAGGCCCTCTTCATCCCTGTTTTGTTTTACTGATGATTACAATCTCTGTGGTAATCATTCACCTGATTTGTGCATGTAATCAATTACTTCACTTGGCAAGAATGAGGTATCCATGTGCATGTGGTGGGTATAATCACTATGCTAATTTGCATACCAATTGCAGTTGGGTTTCAGCTGTTGGTTACATCATGTCTTGCATTTTTTTTAGACAATGCAAAAGTCAAGCTATATTGCAGGTTTAGGTTTGTAGCAGTCTTCTATTTTCAAAAATAAAAGTGTTAGCAATCCCCAAATTTTAAAAGGTGATAATGTACCAGGGAAGGGAATCTAACTCGGAATATTCAGAAAACAAACAGCAACAAAGAAACGCAAACCATGCTTTTAACTGGTCTGGGGAGCCTGACCTCTGCTTGGCCTGATGTAAAGCAGCCCTGATGAATGCATACTGTCTGGGTAGTCCTGGCTGAGCTATTTCCAGCACAAGTGAGAGGTGATTAGAGCAGTAAAAAGCCCCCTTCTGTAATTTTTTTTTTTTTAAATGATACTGTGGGAGGCACCAGCAAACCTATAGTGCAAGGACTAAGGGAATAGAGGTTCATTTTATTTCTCTGTCATTCAAATACTGTTAGTACAGGAAAAACTCACAGTCATAATCACATAAAATTGTGCACACAAAAGTGTGGCTAACACTTTTCTTTTACAATAAAGCACCTCTTCAAGAAAGACAAAAATGGAGAATATGGCATAAGCCATGATGACCTCATAAACCATTATAGCTAAGGAATACACTTAATTCCCTTCTATGATAAATCTGGAATTGATCTTCCTCTTTTTAACAACAGCAGCATGGTTACAGCTTCGAGGCCATGAAATGATTGCTGTACAGATGGTAATTTTGTTGTTATTGTGCTTAATTTGGTGGGTAGCCAAACTTCACTTTCTATTTCTCCCTTCCTAGCATCCTGTTCTGCACCTTGGATGCTGATACAGGGCAGTTAACCACCACATCTTGCCTGGTGGTGGCCGGCACCTGCTCTTTGTATCAGCTCTGACCATAAACTGCATGTCCCCCCCTGCTCTGGGGAGGCACATTAGATGGGAAAGAAGGAGGTTGAGGACATGGCAGCTTTCCATGCTTGAGAGCGCCCATTTGCTGCAGGGGTGGGAATCAGTGCTGCTTCTCCAGTGCAGGAGGAAACCCTTCCTCCAGCTCCTCCAGGCCCTGGCAGCAATGGAGATGAGGGGATGCTATGACCGAATTTGCAGCAAGTCCACCGAGTGCAGGTGCCTGACGGTGCTCCTAGCCAGCGTGACTTGCCTGGTGTTCCTCCCAGACACTGCAGTCACGCAGGGTATCTGGAAACCATCCAAACATCTTATGCTCCTGCAACCAGGGCCAGCACCAGCTGGGCTCAGCTTTTTGAAACCCTGTGTTAGTGATACTGTGTCCATAAACCAAGGCAGCATGGCACCAGGAATACAGATTATGCAGAATTTGCAAGCGAGACCTTCATGTCAGAGTGGGAGAGCTGCATGCCCTTCCTCCTGAGCCTCCTTGCAGTGGGTGGGCTAAGGGAATACACCCTTCTAGGACACGAGGGCCAACCAGCTTGGTGCAAGGACAGCCCTGCCTTTCCTCTTGGATGTAGGGCGTTAAAGATGGCTTATTTTTCCACTTAACTGTTTAAAGCACAAGTCATCTGAAGTGTCCCGGTTTGTTTTTTAGCAATGGGAGAACTGGCTTTTCTAAAGCAAAAGAGAACTTTTGCCTGAAGTTCAAACTGCTTTTGAGTGGGACTGTGAAACAGTTCAGTTAGTTAGTTTTCCTCTCCAATTTCTGGTTGGTGGTACTCCAAGCTTTCATACTGTTCTAGATACTGAACTATCTATTTCTACCACTTAATGAATTAAACTCCCCAAACATCTCGAGAAAAGCCTCAGAACTGTTAGATTTACTGTTTTTCTTTGTCATCAGGTATTTAGTATTTTCTGTCTTATAAGCTAGCGTCTTAAGTTCCTGGTGTGTGCGAGGAAGAAAATGCAGCTAGAGTCAGAAAGCAGCAGCAACCCTGTCAAAGAGCTGTTGTTCCTGAGATTCCCTACTTATTTTCTGGTCCTCGGATACATGCTGGAGGCCCGAAGGCTGGTTTTACCAGAGCAGCCCAAGGCCAGCTGATGCAAGAAGGCTGCTTAAGCAGTGCTGTAACATTTACCCTTGTTCTGCGCTAGCGCTTAACACCGTAGATTATAAATAACATCTTGCCCTGTGATCAGCCTAACATACAGCTGGGAACTCCCCAGGAGCTTATAGTTAAGCTCTCTAAAAACCTCTGCTACAGAAAGCCTAAATTATTGCCTCTGCAGTCAGGGGGAGAGGAGTTTACTGAGCCTCTACAGCTGTTTCGGGATGGGCTCCTCTTGACCAGTCCCAGCTCAGGGGGCACTGTGGCCCCTCTCCTGGCAGGGCATTGCCTCTGTCCTGCTGCACACTCTCTGAAATGCACGTCTCCTGCTCTGCTGTTTTTCTAAGACAACTTGCAAACCAAACTACAGTAGTGTTTCTAGCTGGGAAAGCTGGCTGTAGCTTGGGATGCAAATTTGGGGCAGGGAGTCCTAGCGAGACATTTATCTGGCTGGGGTGGATATGTACGTAGCTGGCTTTGGGCTCTGAACTTAGCCTTCGCTGCGTCCTCTCACCTCCCTTGCTCATCGATGGTGGGGGCCTCCCTGGCAGGGACACGGGGTAGATGCTCCTCAGCTGGGGCAGTCCTGGCCTTTTCCCAGACCCACACAGGGAGGTGCAAAGAGAAAGGGAGCCTTTCCTCAGGGTAGAAGCTGGGATGGGACTATACCTGAGTAATCGCAAGCCCCTGTGCTATCCTCGCTAGAAGATGTCTGCTCTGGGCCCACGTATCTCCCTGTTAACTTTGCTTTCTACCTCTCCTGCCTGTGCTTTACAAATGTACAGAAAACTGGGAAGCTGCATGGGGAGACAAGCCAGTCCCCTGTGCCAGGAGGATGTTCCTGCTCTGGCCCCACGGCACTACTGTTCCCAGCTCCTGGAGCCCCAGTCCAATCCCTGCCCCCCCTGAAGCCTGCAAAAAGGCATTTTCCAGACCCATAGGTCACAATCTCATCATCCACTAACACTCCATTGAAGAGCTTCGGATGATTTAAAAAACCCCATCTTTTATGAGAGTTAATATTCAGCAGAAAGGCAGGCATGCATGTGTCGTGGTTTAATCCCAGCTGGCAACTAAGCACTACACAGCCGCTTGCTCACTCCCCCCACCCCAGTGGGATGGGGGAGAGAATTGGAAGGGTGAAAGTCAGAAAACTCGTGGGTTGAGATAAGAACAGTTTAATAACTGAAGTAAAATGAAATAGAATAGTAGTAATAGTAATAATAATAATAATAATATAATAATACAATAATAATATACAAAGCAAGCGATACACGACACAATTGCTCACCACTCGCCGATCGATGCCCAGCCCGTTCCCGAGCAGCGATCGCTCCCCCCCGGCCAACTCCCACAGTTTCTTTACTGAGCATGACATCATATGGTATGGAATAGCCCTTTGGCCGGTCTGGGTCAGCTGTCCTGGCTGTGCCCCCTCCCAGCTTCTTGTGCACCGGGCAGAGCATGGGAAGCTGAAAAGTGCTTGACTAGTGTAAGCCCTACTTAGCAACAACTAAAACATCAGTGTGTTATCAACACTATTCTCATCCTAAATCCAAAACACAGCACTATACCAGCTACTAGGAAAAAGAAAAAAAAAAATTAACTATCCCAGCTGAAACCAGGACAGTACCCACCCCTTGTTCCATACCATATATGTCACGCCCAGGTCTTACACTTTACAATACATTCCAATTAATCACCACCACTTTTCCAGTCTTTTGATATATATATATACACACACACACATAGATAAAATTTCCTTAGTCTATAGGCTATCCCTCTAAAACATTGTTGAGTTCATTTAGTCCATGACTTTGGGCTTCATCCATCATAACAGTTTTCAGGGCGGGAGAGATGGTGTGTGGTGTTGGATTGTTGCATGCTGAAGCCAGTTCTGGTTCCATCACCGCTGCACTTGGCTCGGTTTCCTCAAAGTTCATTCTTCATTAATCTGGGTGATTCTTACTGTATACTGTTGATATGGCACATAGTAATCATTGAAGTGATGACATCCAGTATTATATAGCAACTAACATTATACAGTTCAGTTCATTGGCTATTTTCACCCAAAATCAAATCCCCTTGAGGCACACATCGGACTTCCCCATCCTCCCGCATCACCCACCAAGTGCACCCCGGTCCTTGAGCAAAAGCAATCCCACGAATGGGTTTTCCTTTGCCTGAGGCAGGAGTAACCCAGACTGTCTTCCCCAGCATATTTTTTAGGTGCACTACAGGGACTTTATCCCCCTCTACAGTACGTAAAAGTCTTGATTGGGCAGGGCCAGCTCGATTGGCAGATCCCCTACCGTTGACTAACCAGGTGGCCTTTGCTAAATGTGTATCCCAGTGTTTGAATGCCCCACCACCCATTGCTTTCAGCGTAGTCTTTAACAGTCCGTTGTATCGTTTGATTTTCCCGGAGGCTGGTGTGTGATAGGGGATGTGATATACCAACTCAATGCCATGCTCTTTGGCCCAGGTGTCTATGAGGTTGTTCCAGAAATGAGTCCCATTATCTGACTCAATTCTTTCTGGGGTGCCACGTCGCCATAGGACTTGCTTTTCAAGACCCAGGATAGTGTTCTGGGTGGTGGCATGGGGCACAGGATATGTTTCCAGCCATCTGGTGGTTGCTTCCACCATTGTAAGCACATGGCGCTTGCCTTGGGGGTTTGTGGGAGTGTGATATAATCAATCTGCCAGGCCTCCCCATATTGATATTTCAGCCATCGTCCTCCATACCAGAGAGGCTTGAACCGCTTGGCTCGCTTGATTGCAGCGCATGTTTCGCATTCATGGATAACCTGTGCAATAGTGTCCATGGTCAAGTCCACCCCTCGATCACGAGCCCATCTCTATGTTGCATCTCTTCCTTGATGGCCTGAGGTGTCATGGGCCCACCAAGCTAGAAATAATTCACCCTTATGTTGCCAGTCCAGGTCCACCTGAGCCACTTCAATCTTAGCAGCCTGATCCACCTGCTGGTTGTTTTGATGTTTTTCAGTGGCCCAACTCTTGGGTACGTGAGCATCTACGTGACGTACTTTTACAACCAGGTTCTCTACCCGGGCAGCAATATCTTGCCCCAATGCGGCAGCCCAGATGGGTTTGCCTCTGCACTGCCAGTTGCTTTGCTTCCATTGCTGCAACCACCCCCACAGGGCATTTGCCACCATCCATGAGTCAGTACAGAGATAGAGCATTGGCCACACAGCCTCGGATCCTCTGTATTCCTGACTCCAAAACCCTAGGGGTCGACCTCGAGTGTCCCCTGGTGCTTTCTGCCAGAGGCTCCAGGTAGGGCCATTCTCCCCAGCTGCAGTGTAGAGCACATTTTTTACATCTTGCTCTGCCCAGACTGGCCCAAGGGCTACTGCATGGACTATCTCCTGTTTAATTTGTTCAAAGGCTTGTTGTTGCTCAGGGCCCCCTTTGAAATCGTTCTTCTTCTGGGTCACTTGATAGAGAGGGCTTACGATCAGGCTGTAATTTGGAATATGCATTCTCCAAAATCCCACAATGCCCAAGAAAGCTTCTGTTTCCTTTTTGCTGGTTCGTGGACACATGGCTGTTATTTTGTTGATCACATCCATTGGGATCTGACGACGCCCATCTTGCCATTTTATTCCTAAAAACTGGATCTCCTGTGCAGGTCCCTTGACCTTACTTGGTTTTATGGCAAAGCCGGCCTCCAGAAGGATTTGGACTATTTGCTTCCCTTTCTCAAACACTTCTGCTGCTGTGTTGCCCCACGTGATGATGTCATCAATGTATTGCAGGTGTTCTGGAGCCCCACCCTGTTCCAGTGCAGTCTGGATCAGTCCATGGCAAATGGTGGGGCTGTGTTTCCACCCCTGGGGCAGTCGATTCCAGGTGTACTGGAGGCCCCTCCAAGTGAAAGCAAACTGTGGCCTGCACTCTGCTGCCAAAGGGATAGAGAAAAACGCATTAGCGATGTCAATGGTGGCATACCACTTGGCTGCCTTTGACTCCAATTCGTATTAAAGTTCTAGCATGTCCGGCACGGCAGCGCTCAGTGGTGGTGTGACTTCGTTCAGGCCCCGATAGTCTACTGCTAGTCTCCACTCTCCATTAGACTTTCACACTGGCCATACGGGACTGTGAAAAGGTGAGCGAGTCTTGCTGATCACTCCTTGCCTCTCCAGTCGACGAATCAGCTTATGGATGGGAATCAGGGAGTTTCGGTTGGTGCGATATTGCCTCTGGTGCACTGTTGTGGTAGCAATTGGCACCTGTTGTTCTTTGACCCTCAGCAACCCCACAATAGAAGGGTCCTTTGAGAGACTAGGCAGGGTAGACAGCTGTTTAATTTCCTCCGTCTCCAAGGCAGCTATGCCAAAAGCCCACCGGTACCCTTTTGGGTCCTTGAAATACCCTCTGCTGAGGTAGTCTATGCCAAGGATGCATGGGGCCTCTGGGCCAGTCACAATGGGGTGCTTCTGCCACTCTTTCCTGCTTAGGCTCACTTCAGCCTCCAATACAGTCAGCTCTTGGGATCCCCCTGTCACTCCAGAAATACAGATGGGTTCTGCCCCTTCATAGCTTGATGATGGCATTAGGGTACACTGTGCACCGGTGTCCACTAGAGCCTTCTACTCCTGTGGGGCTGATGTGCCAGGCCATCGAATCCACACAGTCCAGTACACCCAGTTGTCCCTTTCCTCCACCTGGCTGGAGGCTGGGCCCCTCTAGTCCTGGTCATAGCATTCGTTACTCAAGTCTTGTCAATGCGAATCAAAAGTCCCTTTATTAAGATCGGAAGCAAAATCAGCCCTTCTGCTCTGTCTGGGGAACTGCTCACTGGAAACTGGAGCAGCAATTTTCCTGGGAGAACCCCCTTTTGTAGTTGTTTTTCCTTGCAACTCACGTACCCGTGCCTCTAGGGTCGAGGTAGATTTTCCATCCCACTTCCTCATGTCTTCTCCGTGGTCATGCAGGGAAAACCACAGGGTGGCCCGTGGTGTGTATCCACTATATCTTCTCTCTTGAGCAGAGGGATGCTTACTCCTGATGGCTGAGATGCAGGCCCGTAGGGAGGAAGAGAGACTTTCTTTGTATTGTCGGAGTTGGCCAGCCATTTCATCCACCGTTGGTGCCTCTTCATCTTTCCAGGTCATTATTGCCAAAGAGTTTGCGTGCAATGATGGTGCGCTCCGTACAAACTTCTGCCACATGGGTCGTGTGCACTGGACTTCATCTGGATCTTTGGATAACTAACTTCTCGTTGTCCAGGTCACCATAAATAACCTCCAGCATGGCTAATTCCCTCAGGTACTGGATACCTCTCTCCATGGTGGTCCACTTGCCTGGGTGACATAGAACATCTTCCTTGAAGGGATGCTTTTCCTTCACGCCTGACAGGAGTCGCCTCCAGAGGCTGAGGGCTTGTGCCCCTTTTCCAATTGCTTTGTCAATGCCCCCTTCCCTAGAAAAGGGATCCCAGCTGCTTGTCTTCCTTACCCTCTAATTCCAGGCTACTGGCCCCGTTATCCCAGCATCGGAGCAGCCAGGTGATGATGTGCTCGCCTGGACGATGACTGAAATCTTTTTGCATATCTCGCAGCTCACTCAGGGATAGGGATCGGGTGGTTGCCATCTCATTTATGGGTTCTGCCTCTTCCTCCTCCTGTTCTCTTGATGGCCCTGGCTCATCATCAGCCCTTAGTAAACGAGCTGATTTCCTTGTGTATTTTTTCTTCTGTATAGGGGCAACTGATATTGGCACGGGTTGGTTCTCTGGTTCAGATGCAGTGCCTGTTGCCGGGGCTGGCGCAGCCACAGTGCCTGTCGCGGGGGCTGGCGCAGCCGTGGGGGCTGTCGTAGGGGCTGGCACAGCCGTGGGGGCTGGCACAGGGACTGGCGTAGCCGCAGTGCTGTCGTTTTGTCGTCAGATCCAGAGACCTTCTCTTCCCCTTGAGGGTTCTGAATAGTGTTGAATACGGCTCGGTAGGCATGGGCCAGGCCCAGGCACTTTGCAGTGATTTGTATCTCTCTGGAGTTGCCAGGGTGACAACATACTCTTTCCAAATACTTTACTAGTTTTTCAGGATTCTGCACTTGTTCAGGGGTGAAGTTCCAAAACACTGGAGGTGCCCACTGTCCTAGGTACTTGCCCATGCTCTCCCACGCACCCTGCCACTCATAACTATCCAGCCTTGGGGCAGATCTCTGGATGATATTCTTAAAATGCTTGTTAACCTTAGACAAAACTGAAACAATATTCCCAAGAACTACCAATAGATATATCTTAACTACCTAAGGATGCTCAAGATTATACTGAAAAGTTGTTGCAATGAAGGAGGAAACATCATAGAAGAAAGCAACGAAGGTGCCATTCTGTATTTCCTCCATGAAAAACCTCTCAGAGGAAGAGGTATAATTGCTAATTGTCTCCATGAGGTGGTACCCGAAGTACAGCAATGGCTTCACTACAGAACCCAAATACCAGATAGTGCTCAAGGCCAGTGTTTGTTTTAATAACAAATCTCCCAAGCAAAACATCACTAATGACTGCAGAGCGCAGCAAACTGCAAAACCCAACACCGATCTTTAACACGTACTGCAAAAACAAGAGCATGGTGCAGATCAGGTAGACTAATACTGAGAACAGATGAAACAATATTATGACCGGCAACTGTTAACAGATACAAATTCCTTAATACACTCTGGTTAATCTGTTATTATCTCAAACCCTTCGTGCCCCACGTTGGGCGCCAAAAAGGACTGTCGTGGTTTAACCCCAGCCAGCAACTAAGCACCACACAGCCGCTCGCTCACTCCCCCCACCCCAGTGGGATGGGGGAGAGAATCGGAAGAGTAAAAGTGAGAAAACTCATGGGTTGAGATAAAGACAGTTTAATAGGTAAAGCAAAAGCCGTGCACGCAAAGCAAAACAAAGCAAGGAATTCATTCACTACTTCCCATCGGCAGGCAGGTGTTCATCCATCTCCAGGAAAGCAGGGCTCCATCACGCATGATGGTTACTTGGGAAGCCAAATGCCATCACGCTGAACGTCCCCCCCTTCCTTCTTCTTCCCCCAGCTTATATACTGAGCATGATGTCATATGGTATGGAATAGCCCTTTGGCCAGTGTGGGTCAGCTGTCCTGGCTGTGCCCCCTCCCAGCTTCTTGTGCACCTGGCAGAGCATGGGAAGCTAAGAAGTCCTTGACTGGTGTAAGCCCTACTTAGCAACAACTAAAACATCAGCGTGTTATCATCAACATTATTCTCATCCTAAATCCAAAACACAGCACTATACCAGCTACTAGGAAGAAAAATCAACGCTATCCCAGCTGAAACCAGGACAACACTTCATCACATATTTAACACTTTATCACTGACCTGAAGGGGATGTGAGCACATACTCAACTTGCTGTCCATGCTAAATTATTTTCCTGAGCAAGGGCTGGCAGAAGGACCAATCCTGAGCTGAACTGGGGCCTTGCCAGATTTTATTTCCTAGAGCTGAGCTGTTTTTTGTTGTTGTTTAGGTTAAAAAAAAAAAAACAACAGCATTGCAAGAATTTATTTTACAACACAAGAAAAGATATATTTTTTTCTACTCTGCCATAACTCAATAACAATTGAAGGGATAAAGCTCACTAAAATAATTTATTTCTGGCCAGAAAGCAGAGATGAACATTTTCAGCTCAAAAACTGAATATTTTTCAGACACACAAAAGGTGAGAACTCAGGGTCATAACTGAGACTGCCTTGTAGTCTTATTGCAGCCTTCATGGAAAAGCTCCTGGGTAAATTAATTCTTCTTACATGCAGTCTAAGGCAGTAATCTTTTTTGTAGAGATCCTTACAATACTGCAAACAGTCCTGTGAATGTAAGATAATCAGTACAGGGATTATATTTATTTTTCCAATTGTACAGCCCCAAGCATGCTCTGATGCTAAACAAGTAAGGTATAGTAGCAGAGGATAGAGTTAAATATATCCCCACATTAAAAACACAACACTGGTGATCGCATTAGCTTTGGATTTGGGCTCAGATAAAGATACCATTTTCCAATTGCGTTACAGTTGTGGCCTCCACCAGCTCTCAGCAACCACAGTTCTTGCCTGAGGATGTGAATTTTAGACTCATGCAATGAAGATTGGTAACGCAGAAGCCTCCCCTCTCTCCACATCCTTTGTGTGTGCACCACGCCATTGAGGCACAATGTTTGCTGCAGTATTGGTAACAAGCTGTTTATAAGTATGTGGGCCCCTACTCCTGTTCCTGGTGTGAATCGTGATGGAACAGGTTCAGTCCCGTGGGGCGCGGGGAACCCTCCCTCAGAGTGGAGTCTGCCGCTGTCCCATCACCCTGCTCAGCTTCCTTTCCAGCCCTAATGTGCCACCTACACTGAGGCTTTGCCCACAGGTACTGAGGTCCTCCAAAGTCCCTCCTGTCATGGCCCTACTGAAAGTAGTTCTCTCCTGAATGTCCTTCCCTTCCAGACCTCTAGGAAGCCTTCCTACAGCTTGTATCATCTAACCTAGGTGGATCTGCTTCTCTCTGGGATCTTTTTGTGCTCATTTAAGAGCGTGGGAAAATAATTTCCTCCTAAGAAATTGTATACGGCTTTACTTGTAAATCCCCTGTAACTCACTGCCCTCATGAGCAGATTTATGTTACCATTTTTGATGTCAGATGCAGTCTAAATTATATTTACATGAGTCCTAGGCTTCTGCTATGCAAGGGATTTTCAACATATTGAAGCAAGCCTGGTAACTGCTTAGGGCTAAGCAGTATTATCTGATTTTTTTTTTTTTTAGTGTCTCAAGAATAGTAATCATGCATTACTCTGCAGTAAAGCCATTATATAATGACCCATCTGTGGAAGAAGAATTCCCATGAACCTAGTGGTAAAGAGATGACCCATTTTAGCTGCCTATCACTTCCACATGAAGTGGAAGAGCATGGCTATGTTGCCCAGAACTGCCTCTCCAGGAATACTGGTGAGAAGGAGAAGCCCGTGCATGGAGACTGGTTTGCTTGAATAACATTTAGTATGGATAGGCTGTATCATTATAAATATCTGTATCTGTTTAGATTTACCTCTGTGGTCACTGAGGGACAGCAGAAGCATATAGTGTCATGTGCAATTACAGATTCCATCCCTCTCCATATGGGAGGAGGCAGCACAGCTTTCATTAAATATCTTTTTATCCCAAACTAAGAACTGTACACAACTGATCAATAAACTGGAAAGTAAAATATATCTTTTATTCAAATTAATAAAAACTCAGACTGAAGCATAGGCACAAAGTGTCAGACTGTGATGTCCTTATGGGCAGAGAACATCACTAAATGTGGTTCGGTGGAAGCGAATAGCAGATGCAAGGGAGCTAAGGGGTTAGCCAGTGTCAGTAAAGCACCACAGTTAGACAAAATCACGAGAAAAAGAAAGAGAGAAAGAAGGACAAGTGAAGGGGAGAAGTCTGATATAGTACTGCCAGGGTTGTATGGAACTGGGTGGGTTTTCCTCTGCAGAGGTGTGTGAGACACTTTTCCAGATATTCAGTGCCTTGGTACACTGACTCCCCTCTCTCAACAGATTTTCACAAAGATGCCCCATTTCTGATGAACCCATCTGAAGCTATATGATATGTTACTATATATGATATGTTTGTTATACGCATGTATGTTGTTATATACAGCTATAAGGTACATACTAGTGAACATATACTGCATGTTATCTGCTTTAAAGTGGCCAGAATAACCTGTAGAAAACCAGCAGTGACCCTTTAGGACTTCCAATCAGTTGGATAAGACAATAAAAGGTAAGAATTTTTTTCCTGTCCTTGCAGAACATGGAAGAAGGATGCAACTTCTCAAGACTGAAGTGGCTCTGCAACTCGTTTCCTTTGCTACTGTCTGATTTTCTACGGGCAGGTTGACTTACCTCTGACTTATGCCTCTTGCAAGGCAACTGTTGGTGATGATGTAAAGAACTCTTCTAGCTGCTCTGTGAGGTGCTCTTTGAGTTGGCTGTACTTCCAGCTGATCATAAGATTTTACTTTTTTTGTTTTAGGGGTATTTTTTGTTTCGCAATTTCCTTCTTTTGGCTCGCAGGTATGATTTATAGCTTGCTTTGTTTTTATGCAAGAGCAATTATTCATTTCCTTTCTGCATGAAAACTTTCATCTGCTCTTTTGTGGCTACCTTCCTCTTCAGGACTGCAGTTTCAGATTCAAAAGGTCCTAGCAATAATAGTTAAAATTGTCAATTGCTGGTCAGCAGTTAGAAGACACAGGACACTAGGGCTAGATGCAAGCTGCAGTGCTGACAAGGGAAAACAGCTGAATAAACAATGCCAACCATCCCCTACTTGCTGCTATGTGAGCCAGATATACACACGGGGGCAGGGAGGACTGTCTGGTGCATCTCTGTGTATCTTCCCATGGAGAAAGCCTTAGACTGATCATTTGCAGGGCTTGATAAGTCTTCATTTGTTTGGGGAGCTATTCTCTTTAACCAAGAGAAGATGTTAAGGCAGGACCTCAGTACACAAACAGTAAATGATGCTAATCTCCCCTGTGTTTATTTTACCCCAAACTGACTGCCTTCATTTTGTATGTCAAAGACAGACATCCTCCTTTCCTATCCAGCTCAGTATGCACCACCAGCAACTGCCAGCATTGCCCCTGAAAGTGACTGATTCATTGAGAAGTCTTTTGAAACTGTCCCCCTGTGATGGTTTTGGCTGAGGTAGAGTTAATTTTCTTCATAGTAGCTAGTATGGGGCTATGTTTTGGATTTGTGCTGAAAACAGTGTTGATAGTACAGGGATGTTTTCATTATTGCTGAGCAGTGCTTACACAGCACCAAGGCCTTTTCTGCTTCTCACACCACCCCACCAGTGAGTAGGCTGGGGGTGCACAAAAAGTTGGGAGGGGACACAGCTGGGACAGCTGATCCCAACTGACCAAAGGGATATTCCATACCATATGATGTCATGCTCAGCAATAAAACTAGGGGGAAGGTTGGCGGGGGGGGCGCTGCTCAGGGACTGGCTGGGCGTCAGTCAGTTGGTGGTGAGCAATTGTTTTCATTTGCATCCACAGTGTCTCTCCACATGAACAGGAATTCTCCCATTTCCATGGATGAAGAAATTACATCACATAGAGGTTGAATGATTTTCCCTCAATCACGCAAAGTCAGAAACAGACCACAGGAACATCTGATTCATCTTCCTGGATCGAACTATCAGATGGCAGTTCCTTAGGACAAAGAAAACAGGCCACTTTTTCAATAGGAGGTTGTTATTGCTCCATTATATTATATTGGAAGATTGTAAAGCCATTGTTCATGGTGTTTGTAAACCATTAAGAACACCATTTTAAGAAGTTAATAAAATGTGAAATGCATATGAAATGCGATCCTCTGTGCCTTTCTGAAATCACGCTATTTTTCTCCCTCTTCTTACTGTCTCTAAGGAGTTCTCCCACAGGCTCTGTAGATAGATTTGCTATTTTAGATAAATGGTCTTGTGAGAGGTCTTAGAAAATAAATGCAGTGGTCAAGTCTTACTCCCTGTATATGTGCTTCTGACTGCCTACAGAACCTGCCATAAGTCAGCACAATAGTACACTAACTCCTGACAAAGGCCAAGATTTGACTAACCAAGTTCTTTGATAAACTTTGAGAGAGATTGCACAGAATATGGTGTCATCTTTCTTTCCCTAAGTGCTCAGTTTGAGTCAGATTTAAAACAAAGAAGGTGAGGGGAAGTAAAAAAAAAAATATCCCAAGCCCTTGACCTAAATAAGGAAGTAAAGATAAATGTGTAGAGCAAGGAATGCTTTTAATAATGCAGGGATCCAGTTCTTAAAGTTGAAAGAAGTTTAATCGATTTTAAAATATTTAAACTAGGTAATCTACTGTAGGAAACATTTCAGATAATTCATTCCATTAAAAAAAAAAAAAAAACAACCATTACCAGAGATGTGTATGCGATGGAAAGCTGGAAAGCTTTAAACCCAGGATGGTGAGGGATTCATGGTAGGCTGGTGGTTACTTTCTGGGCTAACACTTCCTAACATTTCCTGGATCCAACTTTTTTCTAATTCTGTTGCCAGCTGCACTATAAGCATTAGGAGTGAGCATGCTGGGTCAAGGGGGCTACCAAGGTGGCTGGGTCAAGGGGGCTACCAAGGTGACTGAGTCAGGCCTTCAGGGAGGTATCGGCATACAAGTGGCACCAGGGAACCAGAGTGCTTTCTGGAGGAAAGCATCACCTCCCAGACAGAGAGGAGACAGGGAATGCTTCAGGGACATTGATGTTTCCCTTGGATGAGCTGGCCAGAACTGTGCTAAGTTCTTTGTATCTGGGTGGTGATAGATACCTAATATTCACAGCAAAGAAAGATGGCTTTGGGCTTGTAAACTGACTCCCTGCCTTTTATTTGGTCTCTGGGATTTCTCTTTCTTTCCCATTCTTTTTTTTTTCTTCCCCTTCGCTATTATTTCCAAGAAAGAGAGAAAGAACAGTGCCATTTTGGGTTCAGAAACTCCGGTCCTTGAAACTCATAGTAGCTTTCCTGGACTCCAGAGAGAACAAGATTAGGGCAGTTATCTTGTAGTCAGTGGGAGCAGATCACGGAGCCAGATTACGATCCGGGGAGCTGCAAGCAACTCTTTCTGGCTCTATGCATATAACTATGCCTGACTGCTCCTTGGATGCTGTGGAAATCTCTCTGCACACTTAGCTATTCAGATCAGAAGTAGGCAAGGAATGAGAGGATGACAAGAGATTCACTGCTTCCCCTGCTTCCCACCACAAAGAGGGGACATTCATTTCCAGGGTGTATAAGCTGCCCAGAGGATAGACTCATCCTGCAGAAGAGGCCATAACAAGAGTCATTAGGGCTAGTATGGCTATGAGAGGTCGTACCCTGAGGATCCACTGGCACGTGAAGTAACAGCAACAGTCCTTCCATTGTGCGGCACACTCTCCTCTTCATGTTTTGCTTTCATTTCTCATTTAGCATGCTAAGAAGGAAAACATTTGGACACGGCTCAATTGCAAATAATACCTTTTATTTACACATACACACATGAGCCCTGAGCAGATTATGGTGATTTCTGCAGTGTAAGAAAAAGAAACTCAATCAAGGTCCCAAGCTAGTAAAAGGAGTGCAATGCCATATCTTTGCACCATCGAAATAATTGGTGGAAAATCATTCTGAGAAAGTATAACTTTCCTGGAGGAAGAGTTTTCTTCCCTCTTACAACTTCCTATAGGTTCTTCTATGGAAAGTCTTTGGACTATAAGGGAAAAGATTTTAATAAAGCAGAAAAAACATAACTCATCTGTCAAATGTAATGCCATTTGTCTTGTAATCACTGTATTCAGGAGCCTCCTTTGCTTGCTAAAATTTTCTGCTGGGTTCGGTTATTTTGAGGGATGAAGTCATCTACATTAGGCATTAGCAATATAATGAAGTCATCATTTCCTTGAACCTTTTGCTTCGCCACCCTGTGGCACATCCGCTGCATGGTGAGACAGTGAAGAACAGCTGGCACAAGTGGAATAAAAGACTCTTGTACACTGCAGTAAGAATGTTTCTGTTTGCCTGCTTCCAGATGTGGGATGTTAAATGCATTTCGGGGCTGCCATTAGAAGCTAAGCACTCAGCACTTGCAGCTCTTCAGCTGAATCTAATGCTCATCTAATGCGCAGTCTTTAGCTCAGGCAAAACAGCCCCGAGGAACCAGACGCTCTGCTGAATTGTAATCAACCTGATGCTGCAGGAGCAAATTCCTTTGATGAACAGGCAGGTGGTGAGGTTGTTTGCTCTTCTAGAGCATTTGTTACTCAGGTATTTTTTATTACTTCCATTTGGTCTTTGTTCAGAGTTCACCCCCTTCCTGTTATTTTGGTGCTGATCAGAACTAAACATCTCTCTCAAAAATTTCCTCTTCAGCCCCTTGAACAGTTTCTGAACTGAGTATCAAATCCCATGATCCCATGAAAGCTGCATCAGGGGAAGTTCAGATTGGACATTAGGAAAAGTCTCTTCACCGAGAGGGTGATCAGTCACTGGAACAGGCTCCCCAGGGAAGTGGTCACAGCACCAAGTCTGTCAGCGTTCAAGGAGTGTCTGGACGATGCTCTTGGTCATATGGTTTAGTGTTAGGTAGTTCTGCGAGGAGCAGGGAGTTGGACTCAATGATCCTTATGGGTCCCTTCCAACTTGAGATATTCTATGTTTCTATGATTCTATGATTCTATGATTATGAATACCAATCTTTCCTGAGCACCCAGAGGAAGGTTGGTTACCTACTTGTTCAATATTTACAGAACAACAAGCTTTGGGGTTTGGCTGGATACTTAGGGTGCTTCAGTCTTCCCATTCATAGACTGAAAAGAGCCATACATAGACCATGAGAGTTTAATGAAAAAATAAGGCGTGGGGGAACATATCATAAATGAGATTTGGATCTTACTTAGGTTTAAGAGTATCCAAACAGAAAAGCTGAACAAGCATACTGATTGCAGTTAATGAGTTTGTGTTTCTCCTCATAAACACAGGCTTTAATACACCTTTCACTAAAGAGTGGCTTTCACAGTAATGCTCCCCATTCTACTGTTCCTGTGCTTTTGTAGCAGAGGCTCTAGTCAGCTGTGGTAATGCAATAATTCATAGCTCATATCTCCTGGGACTGATCAAGCCTTCAGCATATGCACTAAAGCCTCCAAAACACAATTCCTACCTTCTACTAGGCCCAAATGTAGTCCTTTCCCACATCATCAGAAAGATTAGCTCAGTCCTCATTTAGGAGACTTGCCTTTGGGCTATTCATCCTGTATCCTCTCTCCCTGCAACAGCACTTCTTGCAATGCAGGTGAGTTAAAGGTCCTGTATCTCAGTGACCCAGAGTAACCAGTGCCGAATACCTTCCTCAGTGTAATCAATATCTGCCAATAAGGT